>NC_029792.2:81794603-81904058 GCF_000816755.2 Arachis ipaensis | reverse complement strand
TTGTTCTGGGCGTTGAACGCCCATTTGTTGCCCATTTCTGGCGTTGAACGCCAGAACCATGCTTGTTCTGGGCATTCAGCGCCAGAACCATGCTCTTTTCTGGCGTTGAACGCCAGCCAGATGCTACTTACTGGCGTTTAAATGCCAGTATCAGAAGTGTACATGAACTGGTTATTAGCAACCATGTCAATGAGTTCTTGAGCTTCTGCAGGTGTTTTCTTTAGGTGAATGGATCCACTTGCAGAGGTATCCAATGACATTTTAGCTAATTCAGATAGACCATCATAAAATATATCCAGGATGGTCCATTCTGAAAGCATGTCAGAAGGACACTTTTTGGTCAGTTCTTTGTATCTCTCCCAAGCTTCATAGAGGGATTCACCTTCTTTCTGTCTGAAGGTTTGAACATCCACTCTAAGCTTACTCAGCTTTTGAGGAGGAAAGAACTTGGCTAAGAAATCCTTGACCAGCTTATCCCAAGAGTTCAGGCTATCTTTGGGTTGAGAGTCCAACATTACTCTAGCTCTGTCTCTTATAGCAAAAGGGAAAAGCATGAGCCTGTAGACTTCAGGATCTACTCCATTAGTCTTAACAGTATCACATATCTGCAAGAATTCAGTTAAGAACTGAAAAGGATCTTCAGATGGAAGTCCATGAAACTTGCAGTTCTGATGCATCAGAGAAACTAATTGAGGTTTCAGCTCAAAATTATTTGCTCCAATGGCAGGAATGGAGATGCTTCTTTCATGTAAATTGGAATTAGGTGCAGTAAAGTCACCAAGCATCCTCCTTGCATTATTATTATTTTCGGCTGCCATCTCCTCTTCTTGTTCGAAAATTTGTAAAAGGTGCTTGCTGGATTGTTGTAATTTAGCTTCTCTTAGTTTCCTTTTCAGAGTCCTTTCAGGTTCTGGATCTGCTTCAACAAGAATATTCTTGTCCTTGCTCCTGCTCATATGAAAAAGAGGGACAGAAAAATAATAATAGGGATCCTTTTTACCACAGGTGTAGAGGTTCCCCCGTGTGAGTAGAAGAAGAAAAGAATGTAATGTAAAGAAAGAAACACAAGGGTAAGGAGAGCAGAGATGTGGGATGAAGAGAGGTGTTAGTAGATGAATAAATAAATAGAAGGAGATGAGAGAGAAGGAGAATTTTTTAAAATTATTTTTGAAAAAGAGTTAGTGATTTTCGAAAATAGTTTTTGAAAAAGGTTAGTAATTTTCGAAAATTAAAATCAACAATTAAATTAATTAGTTAATTAAAAAGAAATTTTGAAAAAGAGGGAAGATATTTTCGAAAATTAGAGAGAGAGAGAGTTAGTTAGGTAGTTTTGAAAAAGATAAGAAACAAACAAAAAGTTAGCTAGTTAGTTGAAACAAATTTGAAAATCAATTTTGAAAAGATAAGAAGATAAAAAGTTAGAAAGGATATTTTAAAATCAAATTTTGAAAAAGATAAGATAAAGAGATATTTTTGAAAAGATATGATTGAAATTAGTTTTGAAAAAGATAAGATTTTTAAATTGAAAATTTGATTTGACTCATAAAAACAACTAGATTTTAAAAAGTTTTGAAAAAATCAACTCAAATTTTCGAAATTTATGAGTGAAAAAGGGAAAGATATTTTTTTTTTTTTTTGAATTTTTAATAATGAGAAGGAAAAACATGAAAAAGACTCAATGCATGAAAATTTTGGATCAAAACAATGAATGCATGCAAGAATGCTATAAATGTCAAGATGAACACCAAGAACACTTTGAATGTCAATATGAACATCAAGAACTTATTTTTTGAAAAATTTTTAATGCAAAGAAAACATGCAAGACACCAAACTTAAAAATTTTTCATGTATAGACACTATGAATGCAAGAATGCATATGAAAAACAAGAAAAGACACAAAACAAGAAAACATCAAGATCAAACAAGAAGACTTACCAAGAACAACTTGAAGATCATGAAGAACACTATGAATGCATGATTTTTTTTGAAAAATGCAAGATGAATATGCAATTGACACCAAACTTAAAATCTGACTCAAGACTCAAACAAGAAACACAAAATTTTTTTTATTTTTATGATTTTCTAATTTTTTTTGTATATTTTTTTTCGAATAAACATATAGGAAAAAGAAAATAAGGATTTCAAAATTTTTTTTAATATGAATTCCAGGAATCTTGTATTCTTAGTCTAAAGCTCCAATCCGAGGGTTAGGCATGGCTTAATAGCCAGCCAAGCTTTAGTATGTAACTCAAACATGCCACGGCTGACATTCCAATTAACTTGCCTCTATGCTGATGGTTGGAAGCCCCTATCTAAAAGAATTAGACATGGCTTTACAGCCAGCCAGGATTTAACATGCTTCATGAAACTCTAGAATTCATTCTTAAAAATTCTGAAGAAAAATATATTTTTGAAAAGATTTATTTTTTTTTTAAATTTTTTTTTTGAAAACAAAGGAGAAAATTTTTGAAAGATTTTTGAAAAATTTTTGAAAATAAAACAAAAATAAAATTACCTAATCTGAGCAACAAGATGAACCATCAGTTGTTCAAACTCGAACAATCCCCGGCAACGGTGCCAAAAACTTGGTGCACGAAATTGTGATCTCAGGCAACGGTGCCAGAAACTCTGTACGCACGTCTTAATAAATCGTTTTTCATTCACAACTTCGATACAACTAACCAGCAAGTGCATTAGGTCGTCCAAGTAATAAACCTTACGTGAGTAAGGGTCGATCCCACGGAGATTGTCGGCTTGAAGCAAGCTGTGGTCACCTTGTAAATCTCAGTCAGGTGGATATCAAATAGTAATGGAGTTTTCGAATATTAATAATAAATAGAAAATAAGGATAGAAATACTTATGTAATTCATGGGTTAGAATTTCAGATAAGCGTATAGAGATGCATTCGTTCCTCTGAACCTCTGCTGAATGATGATGATTGTCACGTTCATCACATTCAGGTTGAAGTGCGAATGAATATCTTAGAAGCAGAATAAGTTGAATTGAAAAGAAAAACAGTAGTACTTTGCATTAATCTTTGAGGAACAGCAGAGCTCCACACCTTAATCTATGGAGTGCAGAAACTCTACCGTATGAAAATATATAAGTGATAATGGTTCAGGCATGGCCGAATGGCCAGCCCCCGTGAAAGTCTAAGATAGCATAAAACTGATCAAAGATGTCTAATACAATAGTAAAAAGTCCTATTTATAATAAACTAGTTACTAGGGTTTACAGAAGTAAGTAATTGATGCATAAATCCACTTCCGGGGCTCACTTGGTGTGTGCTTGGGCTGAGCTTGAATGTTACACGTGTAGAGGTCAATTTTGGAGTTGAACGCCAGTTTGTAACGTATTTCTGGCGTTCAACTCTGGCTTGTGACGTGTTTCTGGCGTTTAACTCCAGACAGCAGCGTAGAACTGGCGTTCAACGCCCTTTTACGTCCTCTAAACTCGGCCAAAGTATGGACTATTATATATTGATGGAAAGCCCTGGATGTCTACTTTCCAACGCAATTAGAAGCGCACCATTTTGAGTTATGTAGCTCCAGAAAATCCACTTTGAGTGCAGGGAGGTCAGAATCCAACAACATCAGCAGTCCTTCTTCAACCTCTGAATCTGATTTTTGCTCAAGTCCCTCAACTTCAGCCAGAAAATACCTAAAATCACAGAAAAATACACAAACTCATAGTAAAGTCCAGAAATGTGAATTTAACATAAAAACTAATGAAAACGTCCCTAAAAGTAACTAGATTCTACTAAAAACATACTAAAAACAATGCCAAAAAGCGTATAAATTATCCGCTCATCACCTGTTGAAGAGGTCCCTAAGCTGGTACCTAGGCTAGCCTAGACTCTATACTCACCTAGTCCCTCTAAACTACTAAAGCGAGGGAAAGTACGTTCTAGGTCTTCAAAACTCAAGTCAGGTGGAATGTCACCAAAAGGTAGAACATCATCTGCTACTCCTCTGCACAATCAGACATTGCCATAGGATGTCTCTCTGGTACCTCATCAAGTAGCCATACAACAGGAGTCCCGTACACAGGATTTAGGTTAAAGTTCATGTACAAATGGGGTACCGACCATTGGCTGGTCTCACAGTATATACATATAAACAGAGAACGGGATTCACCCTAGACTCAGAAGACTACCTAGAGCGGAATCCTTTTTGTGAACGGTCGTCAGTGAACTACGGAAGGGTACTCATGCTTCCATCTGAAGGGGGAAGGGTGAGAGAAGGGGTAAGAACTGGGGAGTTCTTAGTAGGTTCGGGGTTATTAGTTAAGTTTATTAATTATATGTTGTTTTGCAAACGAATAGCAAAATACAGAAAGCAGTAAATAGAAGATGAAGATAAATAGAGGAAATAGAGAAATAGAAAACAGAACTCAAACAAAAGGATACAAGAAAATACAAAACAGACACAGAGAATAGAATACAAATAAGGAAAGAATACATTCATACCATAATCATAACAAGGAAATGCACAACCAAGTATGATGCATGTCTAGCCCTAGTGCAGGTAATAAGCTCATTTGTCGGTTACATACCCGCTCTCGACGTTACCCGGAGTCCTCTGACCAGGTAAGGCTTCCCTGTTGGCAATGCCCCTCGCAAGAGTCCTTTGACTTGTGAGGCAAACCACTGCAAGAGTCCTTTGACTTGCATGACGGAGCTAGTTAACTTATATCTGCCCAACACACTCACTGTAAGAGTCCTTTGACTTACAGGAGCATACACACACTCTCACTGTAAGAGTCCCTTGACTTACAGGAGTATATGCTAGTCGTGTGTTCTCGATAACTCTGTAAGAGTCCTCTGACTTACAGTATAGCATTATAGCTAAGTATCCCAGGAAAGCACTCTCAGTGGTCGTACCACCATCTATCTGACTGCCTTCACGCAGCAGATCATCACATAATCATTCTCATTATCATCATTCGTTATCATTCTCATTATTCATCATTATTTTCACATTCTTATGCAGTACCTCTTTCTTTCTCTGTTCAATCATACTATACAAACTTTACATCTTTCACTTTTACAATATCTTGGCTCAAACCATTTCTCTTTATCATATTACTATTTTCTCTTTGTATCTCTTTAATCTGTTCTGGTTTCTCTTTTCTCTGTATCTCTTTACTTTTCTCTGATTACTCTTTCTTCTGTATCTATATCACTCTTTTCTCTTTATCACTTTACTTTAATCTGGTTACTCTGTTCTCTGTGTTACTTTATTCTGTTTTGATTTCCATGCTTAATGTATGTATTTAAAGCTTATGTAAATTTCGGTATGAATAGTTAGCCTGTCCCAATTATAGGTTCATTAAGTCTATACTGAAACAGTTTAACTTTTCATATAATACCTAACCCTAGTCGCAATTCAAGGACTAACTATGTTGCCCTAGTTCGTTCACTAATCTCTGTCTGATTTTCTGTCATTAAAACTTTACAAACTTTTCTTTGGTTTTTATCTCTTCTTTAAATTCTTATCTTTCCTTTATCTTTGCCTCACTAATATGTTATTACCATTCCCTAAGTGTTTTATGAAGGTAATTATAAGATTCTACGCTTAAAGTTATCTTTCTAAAGCTTTTACAGAATACTACATTTTCCGCATTATTTTATTATTTTTATAAAAATATTATTTTTAATTAAATATTATTATTTAATATTTTATTATTATTTATTATTTTATCATTAAATTTTCGAAAATTACCCCACTTTAACTTTTAACCTTTTAAAATTCACTTTTTACCCCGATAACTTTTAATATTTCTACTTTAACCACCCTAACTTTCAGAAATTACAAAATAACCCCTCAAACACCAAAATATTTACTTCCTTGCCCTTTCTAAGATCTAAAAGGTGTTCTTCAATGTTCTTCATCACAATCAAAGTGTTCTTCATGTTCTTCATAAATTCTTCAGATTCTTTCTCTGTTTTTACCCGTTTTTCAGTCTTTTCAGCAACCGATTTTTACCAAAATTCAAAATAAATTTCCAGCCACTAAAACCCCATCTTTTCCACATGATTTCAACATAAATTGAACCCCAATTTAAGGATTAGGGTTTGTTTTTCCAGCTGCACTCAAGAACAACATTCATAGCTTGAATATCATCAAATTTCATCAAAATTTCAACAAACCTTCACCAAGAATAACTCATATAAGCAATCAATTTCAAGCATAACCAAACCATATCATAATCACACAACTCAAACAGAATCAATCAAGATTAAATTTGTCACACCCTACCTGGTTTTGCTGCTCCTAATTCAGTTAGACTTTCAGGTGGTCCTTTAGCACTTTTTCCTCCTAAATCACATCAAGAACAACTTTAAATCCAAAAACCCTCAACTAACCAAATCTCCCTCATCACGTTAGGAGGTGATTTCTAACCTTAGACTTGCTGGAAAGTCACGTTTCTTGGCCCTCAAGTCAAGTTAAGTATGATTCCTAAGGAAGAACATCAAGAAAACACATGTTTAAGCATGTTTCCTTGAAAACCGAATTGAAGAGGGACAGAGACAGCCATCTCACCTTATTTCCAGCCTTGATAGGTTACATAGTTATGTAGAGGAAGAAGAGAGGATCATTCTGGTGAAATCGGAGTTTTGATTTGAGTTTTAGTTCAGGAGAAATCAAGCTTTGAAGATTAAGTGTTCATGAAAGTTTCTCTCTTTGCTCTCTTGTTATTTTCGGCCAAAGGGAGTAAATGACCAGCCTTGGAGTGTCTTGGGGGTGTAAGATGAGTTGTGATTGGTTGGCTTGGAGGTGGGTTAAAATAATATTAAAATATCTCTGGTGTATAACTACTAAAACTAGATGTATCGGAACACTTGTAAAAACATCTCTAAAAATTATTTGCTGAGCTACTAGCATAAATGACACTAGTAACATATTTATTATGGGGATAGAACATGTATTATGAGGCCTTAGTATTGCTAAAATCATCAGAGAGTGCTAGTGCTAAGCTGTACCAGTAAACTGTGAACCCGGTTAAACCGATTTTCTATTTTTAACTAAAACAGACAAGGTAATCTTATAATATCATTCAAGAATTTTCTAATACTAATAAAATGATAATATTATCCTAGTATCTCTCTTCTCTCATGAATCGAGTCCGGTTCGTCAAACTGAGACTATTTACGAAAAACAGAATCAACACTCCTAACTGATACGGTTCAATAACTAGGTTCTTCGTGAGTGCGTTATCGAGCTTGCCTCAGAAAAGGTTCTAGCTTAAGGATGACATAATGACAATGAGGATCGAGATACATATTGATATAGAAGAGGTGTTCCCTTTACTGATCTTCCGGTGAAATACGTGCCTTCAGAAAAGATCTCGCGTACTCAAAAATCGGGGTTGTTACACAAACTCTCCTTGAGACCCATCATCTCCCTATAAGTGGTGATATAGCTCTCCTTATGCTTCAACGCCATATCCTCAGACAACTTAGCAGAAGTCACCAAGGTAATAGCCCGAGTCTTCTCATCCTCTAACTCTGTTTCTAACTTGGCCACTTTCACCTCGAGCTCCTCCTTCAAACCCTTGATCCAGTCGAACTCCGACTTGGCCTCCTCCATAAAGGCCTTTGTTGCATGGATAGGAAGATCTTGGGCAGTCCGATATAAAGCTGCTCCCACATGCGCCATCTTAATACTGCTCCGAGTAATAAAATCCAAATGACGAAGAAGAGAAACATCGTCAGTAGGAATGACACCATAGGGACCAATTAACTGATCAACAAACCCGACAACATCGAAGTCAGGGGCATCCAGGTTAAAGGGCTCAACTGTCCTCTGTCTTTTTGTAGGAGGAGCAGCAGAAGGAGAAGAGGTAGCAGCAGAAGTCTGGGGAGGATCGATCACATGAAGCCGAGGGGTAGGAATCATCCTCCTCGGTCCAGGAGAGCTCGGTACTGGCTGCTTTGGCAGAGCGTGAGAGGATCCTTCCCCAGCCACCTTGGCCAAGATATTCTGTGCAGCTGTAGCCTTCCTTGCCTTTTTAAAGGCTTTCATCGAATCATTATTCTTAGCCATCTCTGAAAAAACACAGCAAAACAAGTTAGAAAACTGGAAGAAGCAAAAACAAAAAGCAAGAAAATAAGCAAAAAGAAGTCTGTCACTACCCAGCTCAGCTCGGATAAGAGAGGGGTCCCCCAAAAACCTCTTTGTATCGAGATGGGGAGGTTCCCCCCAAATATCTTCCAACACAGTTACAAAGGCCTGCTCAACCTCATCAAGCATCTTCCACGAGTATCGAGACACCACAACATTCTTTTGCCAACACAAGGGGAAAGCAGGTTCATCATTCGACTCTAAGAAAAATGGTCGAGCTCCCTCAACAGCTCGGACCTTAAAAAAATAATTCTTAAAGTCCCTAAAGGACTTGTCATACATAGCAAACACTTTATGTCCTTGGGCAGATCGAAAAGAAATCCAAGGAGCTTTCCTTTTTGAAGAAACCCCGGGCTTAGTCAGAATGAAAAGATAAAGAAAGAGAGTTTGAGAAGGGATGACATCTAACTCTTGGCAAAGCAACTGAAAAATCTTGATAAAACCCCAGGAGTTAGGATGAAGCTGGGATGGAGCTACGTTGCACGACCACAACAAATCAGTTTCAAAGGAAGTAAAAGGCAAAATAATGTTCAGCTGGCTGAAAAAAAAGTCATAAGCATAAAAGAAGGGACGTTCCCCCTAGGTCAAAGCAGGAAAGCAAACTCTTTCATCGAAATCAGGCGCTACCAATTCATAGTTCTTTTCCTGATCTCTATTTCTACAGATTCGATGATGTTTTCTAAGCTCCGCACAGAACTCAACATTAACCACGGAGACACACATCAACACAAGAGAGTCCAGCCAGTTGGACATACCCTCAGAAACCTTAGAAGACGTCTCAACAATATTTTTGCGAGATGACATGGCCAACTAGTCCTACAGCAAGAAAAAGAAAATGAATTACTAACGAAAGCAGCTTGGGCGAAATCAAAATAGCTCGGACAAACATGACTCAGAGCAATACAAACAGTAAAAGGAAAACTCCAAGACACACACCAAGGTCCAGGGGCATCCTTTGGAGGTAGGGATAGAGTAAGGACTCAGGAAAGAGTCTACAAGGCTACACCCCAACAAAACTCTCAGCAAAAGAAAAGTAATCCCCCTCCAAACAAGCGACGACACGAGAAAAAAATTAAAACAAGCGACCAAAAAATCGTTATCTTCTACAAAGTTTATCAGCAAAGAAAACTACCAACATGGCAAAAATCATCAAGGGAATAATCTTTTTGAAGCCAACAGATTCATAAGCCTCAATAACAACATACAGTTCATATCAAAGAACACAAACTAGAAAGCAATAAACGGCACGCAAAAACCCTAAATACAGAAAGGACCATTTCAAAATCAAAAGATACTCCCAGAGCAATAACAAGCAGATGCACGACGATACAAAAGGTTCAAACTTTCCAAACACAAATTCAAGAAAAATCAAAACTTTACCAAGAATAGAACAATGCAAGCACAAAAGAAGAACGACAAAAGAAGTAAAAGAAAGAAGAACCAACCTGAAAGAGGAGGAAGCGCCAAAAAAGTTGAAAGCGAAGAGGCCAAAATCTGGAAAATGCCTTTCGAGCAAAGGAAGCTCCAGTAACCACCAACGATGCCACGAAAAGAAGCGTGAAAAAGGGCTCAGGCAAAGGAAAACAAAGAAGGGTGGAGTTACAGTGAGAAAAAGAGAAGAAGAAGCGAAAGCCAAATCTTTAAGAAAACTAAATTCAAAATGGAGAAAGGGGGAAAAACGGCAAAGAGAATAATTAAGGGGTTATTAAACCCTCACACGTTCCCAAGGCAAAGGGACTCGCATTTCAAAAGAATAAAGGAACGCCTGTTTCAAAAAAAAATTAAAAAATAAAAGACGCTCCATATTCAAAGGGAAACTTTACAAAGAAGAAAGTCGACAAATGCTCGAGCTCGGCTTCACCAGAGAAGGATTGAAGTTTTAAAGAAGGACTCGACCTCAAAAGGAAGACCATACTCGAGTAGGGGTACTGTTCACACCCTGGGTCGAGATGTCCGACCCGGGATGATCAACAACAAAGCGACCGACCTGTCCAAGTCTGGAATCCCCGATCTCTTCTTAGAAGAGGTTGGCCAAATCGACAATAGAGGCCCAAAGCAAGCCCAAATAAAGGAACTCGACCCAAATCCAAAGGCTACCCAAGCCTAGAAGGATAAGGGCGGTTTCCTTAAAGATAAAGATGACTTCACTCAAAGATAAGATAAGATAACTATCTTATCTCCAGAAAGGTCATTCCACACTATTATAAATACACTGGAGCACCCAGGTGTAACTCATACTCTGATTCTACTAAAAACCTTCTTAATACCCCTGCTAACTTAAGCATCGGAGTCCCTTGCAGGTACCACCACCCTCCGGTGACGAAGGATCAGCACCACCACCAAGTCCAACAAGTCGGACACAGCGGCTCCGGCCACCATCAACAAGTCGGACAGAACAGCTCCGACCAGTACAGAAGATCTCGTCCGAGATCGACCTACAGTTTCAGGTAACCCTCGGAACAAGTGGTAACCAGAATTTAGTGGTAGACCACTTGAGTCACCTTGAGCACATTAAGACTGACTCCACTCCTATCAATGATGCTTTTCCATTTGATAGCTTGCACGCGGTATCTGAAATAGTTCCTTGGTATGCACCTATAGCTAATTATCTAGTTACCCATACTTTCCCTTCTAATTTTACTAAGCATCAAAGAGACAAGCTGAAAAGCGAGTCTAAATATTATATATAGGATGACCCATATTTATGGAGGTGTGGTGCTGACCAGGTAATTAGAAGGTGTGTGCCTGATGATTGGACTTTTGTGTGGTTTAGAATTCACAAATGGATTCTCGTTGCAATATAGTTTCTAAACCAACAATAATTCTTTCATACAAAAATTTGTTTGTCACAAGTAACAAACCCCTAAATTTATAAACCGAAGTATTGAACCTCGGGTCGTTCTCCCTAGGAATTGCAATAAAGTGTCCTTGTTATTGGTTATAAAGTATCTTTGGGGGTTTTTGAGATATTAGACATGAAAGGTAAATGGAAATTAAAATAAACTAACAACTAGAAAGATCTTGGCAAGGTTGTGAGAATTAGAAGTCATATCCTAGTTATCCTCCTCAATTGTGACCACAATTGTCCATTGCTACCACTTAGTTAACCTCTAACCATGGAGGAAAGTCAAGTGGGTGAATCAACTTGATTCCACAAGTCCTAGCCAACTCCCAAGGGAAAGACTAGCTTTAGTGATATCCAAATCAATTAGCAACTTCTAATTATCAATCAACAAAAGAATTAGATAACTCAAGCGTCACTAATTACTCTACCAAAGCCAAGAGGAACAAAATCTACACTAAAGTCCAACCAAGCATTTCATCAAACACTTGGAAGGCATAAAAGGAAAGCATAGTAAAATTACAAGAGAAGTAAATCTACACTACTCAAATGTAAGGAATTAAACAATAACAAATCAAATGAACAATAAAGGAACATGAAAACATAAATTGCATTAAAGAGAAAAGGAAGGAACAAAAGTGCATCAATCATAAAAGTAGAGAATCACAAGAATGAAATACAAAATTAGAGAGAGAAGAAGAAGAGGAACAAGAATTGATAAAGGAAAAGTAAATCAAAGCATGAATTAAACATAGATCTAAGAAATTCTAATCTAGATCTAACCTAATCCTAATCCTAGAGAGAAGTGAGAGCTAATCTCTCTAAAAACTAACTTTTCCTCCAAAAATTAAACTAAACTAAACTAATGTGTGAAAATTATGTTAATTCCCCTTCAATCCTTGGCTTAAATAGCATCAGAAATGAGTTGGATTGGGCCCACAAGGCTTTAGAATTCACTGGCCACGTATTGCTTTAAGTGGATCATATGGCAGCAACGATGCGTGCACGTACAGTACACGTACGCGTCTCCATACATATAGCAACTACGGCAAATCTTATATTGTTTTGAAGCCCCGGATGTTTTCTTTCCAACGCAACTGGAACCGCATCATTTGGACTTATGTAGCTCAAGTTATGGTCATTTAAGTGCGAAGAGGTCGGCTTGACAGCTTTTGCGATTCGTTCATTTCTTCATGAGTTCTCCATTTTTACATGATTTTCGTTCATTCCCTTGATCCAATCTTTGCCTCCTAAATCTGAAATCACTTAACAAACATATCAAGGCATCTAATGGAATCAAAGGTAAATTAAGATTAAACAATTAAGGACCTAAAAAGCATGTTTTCACTCTTAAGCACAATTAAAGGAGAATTTACAAAACCATGCTATTTCATTGGATAAATGGGAGAAAGGTTGACAAAACCCTCTAAATTCAACACAAGATAAACCCTAAATATAGGGTTTATCAACCTCCCCACACTTAAACCAAGCATGTCCTCATGCTTAAACCAAGAGAAAGCAAAGGATATCAACATTTATTCAATGAGATCTAACTAAATGCACCTGTCTATATGAATGCACAAGTAGGGCTAAGGTCCCATGACGACTCATGAATCCTACCAATTGAAATATCAAGATGAAGTTCAAGTAGACTTGCAAGAAGAATGCTCATGAAAGCCAGGAATCAAGGAATTAAGCATCGAACCATCACCGGAAGTGTTTGCACTCTAGTCGCTCAAGTGTGTAAGGTCGATTCTCTCAATTCTCCTGAATCATGCTTTCTAAGATTTGTTTTTCTTCTAACAATCAACATATATTTCATGCATGCATACAAGTATCATGAGGTCTTTTCTTTAGGTTGTAATGGGGCTACGGTCAAGGTAAGGATGCATATTTGGTCAAGTGAGCTTGAAATTTGAATGTTTGATAAGCTTAAACTTCCCACCTAACGTATGACATCCTATACAATTTCAAAGCTAACCTAACTACCCATTTTTTTCTCACTTTTTAACATACTCATGCATTCTTTTTCATTTCACAACACTTATGCATTGACCCTTATTGAGCTTTGCCTTGGGGCATTTTGTCCCCTTTTATTTCTTTCTTTTTCTTTGTTTCTTTCTTTTTCTATTTTTATCTTTTCCATATTGTTTTTTTTTCTTTTTCTTTTTCTCATTTTTTTTCTATATACAAGATCATCAATGCATAAGGTTTTACATTTATTACACATGAGTATGTACCTAATTCCCAATATTTACAACGAAAATACAAAATTACCCTTTTATTCACCCAATGTTCCAAGATTTCTCACATTTAAATGACACACACACACACTAGCCTAAGCTAATCAAAGATCCAAAGTAAGGACTTTTATTGTTTTCCGCTTTAAAACTTGTAGTGTGCTAAAATTAAGAACAAGTGGGTTAAGCATAGGCTCAAATTGGCTAACAATGGAAGATAAAAGGTAAGGCCATTTGGGTAAGTGAGCTAAATGAAATGATGGCCTCAATCATACAAATGCATGAATACACAAAATAATGGATATAAAGAATCAAACAAATCAAAGATCACAATCATAGAAAGAGAAAAATTGCACACAAGAAGGAAAAATAAGTGGTTATAAGATGTAACCACACCATTAGGCTCAAATCTCACAAGCTTGTGTTCTTAGCTCAAAACCATGTTCCAAAATAAATTCTTTCAAGCAAGTTCAGCCAAAATTTTTTTCAAATTGGTAGGTTGCCCTAAAAACAATTTCTTGGAAAAGAAATCATCACCCTAACCAAGTAGTCCTAATAGGAAAGAAGTGGTAAAAATATGTACAAATTCTAACTAACATGCAACCTATCATGCGATGCAACAACTATCTAACGAAGAAAATAATAAAAAAATTTTGGTGTTGAAAAGGAAATTGTTACCCGTGGAGATCGGTCGAATGACCTCCCCACACTTGAAGATTGCACCGTCCTCGGTGCATGCAAAGAAGAGCAAGGTGGATGGGTTGCTACAATTAATGAGCTTCTTCGAAAGGTTGTGCGGATGACTTGTTCGTTGCCCCATCTTGAAGCTTTTCCTTTTCCTCCTTTCTTGGTGGCCAACCTAAAGGGAGAGAAAAAGAAAGAAAATTAAGCCTATAACAAAGATATCAAAGCAAAGAGAACATAGGCGGGGGCTAATGCCAAATAAGGGTAAGGTTCTCACTACATGGTAGCTACAACATGTGAGCGAGAAAGCAATGTAAGCTAATGGCATATCAACTAATACTTGATGCAAGAGTAAAGTTAAAGCATCAAGAGCATATTGAGCATCAAGTTCAAATAAGAATTGACACAAACAAGATTAGTGATAAGCATGAGAGCAATTGGTCCCATCCTAACTCAATGATAATGAAGCACAAAAACAAAGAACAATGAATGAGGAGGGACTAAAGCACTAATCATGTGTGTGGAACAAATATGATTATTAATGTTAAACAAGTTACAAAGCACCAAAACAATGCAAGAAGTTCTCAATAATTGAGTATAAGAATGCAACACCATTATTAAAATGAGAAACTTAGAAAAAAATGAAAACAGACTATAAAATCAAAATTGAAATGTAAAGAATAGAAGTATACGAATGCAATAAACAAAAGAAAACAAAAGAGGAGAAAAAAAAAACTCTTTTTTTTACCGGCGGACACGTCATGCACGCTTACGCGCCGATGTGCATTTTGGCCGAAGGGCGCATACGCGCCAGGTGCGCGCACGCGTGGGTGAGGTTGGGCCAAACGCATAATGCTGGCCCAGAGCTGGCACAACTCTCGGGTCATTGGCCTGGGAACCACTTTAGCGAATCGGCGCGCACGCGGCATGTGTGCGGGTGCGCGCATATGCAAAATAAGGACATCGACGCGTAAGCGCGCAGTGCGCGCACGTGTACACGCAGTTGTGCAATTGGCCCAGCTTTTGTGCGAGATTGGCCTAACTCTCTGGAAAAAGTATGGGCCTGAATAATGCGTATGGATGCGCACGCACACAGCGTGCGTACGCGTCCTTGACTCTTTTTTTTTCAAAAATACTATAAACAGCTAAAAATCTCCCTAACACTACCTACAACTCAAGATCAACTAAAATGCAAAATTAACAAAAAATTTCAAGTGCAAACAAACATAACTTGCACTTTAAGCAACTAACAACCAAGATATTAATACAAAACTACATGAAGAGGAAAACTACCTACAATGGCAACTCAAATCACTTATTAATCAAAGCTACAAAAGAGTGAAAAGAGTTTACCATGGTGGGGTGTCTCCCACCTAGCACTTTTATATATTGTCCTTAAGTTGGACTTATGGGGAGCTCCTCATCAAGGTTGTTTGTGCTTGAATTCATCTTGGAACTCCCACCAATGCTTGGTTCTCCATTGTGCCCCAAGATTTCTTATTTGTTGCACCATGTGTTGATGGAGTTCTTCACAAGCTTGGGGCTTCCAAAGTTGATCCTCGTCTTGTGATCCGGGATCCCACACTTTATTTTCACACCCATCTTGAAGTTGATCATTATTATTAGTCCATCTGGGTGGTGAGTAAGGTGAATTCTCTATGAAGTGCCCAACAATCCTTCTAGACCCATCTATTTGAGCACTACTCCAACCTTTATATCTCATGTTTGATGCATGAACCATAATGAGCCTTGATTTGCAACGCCAACCACAAAACCTTTTTCGTTTACGCTTCATCCCACAAAGCTCCCTAAGTTAGCCATCCGTTTCAAGCAAACCATATTTAAGTGGGATAATAAAGCTAATAGAAATGCATTTCACCCACTCAAATGAAGGAGTAGATGGCAACCTAGGCAAAGACAACTCCAAGGGTCTTGATAAAGCGTATTCAATTCCCATCCTCCTTTTTCTAAGGATTTTCACCTTTTCACAAGACTTCTCAATTATAATCCTTTGTTCAACAATTTTATCTAAACCTTTTCTCCTACTCAAGTCATAAATGGGAGGATGAGAAAAATTTACCTCCATATTGCTTTCCATCTTGTTGGGAGAAGGTTCTTCATGCTCAAAGGATTCTTCACCACTAAGGTTTGATGCTTGATCTTCATCACCAAGGGAACTCAATTCTCGCTCTATCCCATCCAAGTCTTCATAAGGAATATGCCTTGGAGGTTGTGCACATTCCTCCTTAGCCTCAAATTCAATCTTCTTGGAGGGGTTTTCTTCAATTCTAGATTCCCATGGAGGCTCCGCATCTCCTAAGTCTTCAACCAATTCTTCCCTTTCTTCAAAAATCATAGCTTCCTCCAATTGTTCCAATACAAAGCAACTTTCCTCATTCTCCACCAATCTCTCCTTCATGTTGTGCTCTTCATTTGATTCTCTACATGTAGTCATGGGAGTTCCTTGAGTGTTCAAGCATTGGGATGCTAACCGGTTTACCACCTCATTCAAGGCGGCCGTGAATTGTTGCACATCCCTTTTCATTTCCTCTTGTCCTTGAACAAGAACATCAAGGATGTCATCCATTGGAGGTTGGAGTGGATGGAAGGGTTCATGATCTTGGGGGAGGGGAAGGATTCATCGTAGGAAGGTGGTTCTTTTTGATAGAGTTGTGGTGGTTCAATAATTTCCACTCTTTCCACTTGTTACACAACACGCTCCATGGTCGCTTGAAGTTGATCCAATATTTCCTTGAGACGCTCCCTTGATTCTTGTTCCTCTTGGATAATATGATTAGAATCATGTGGCTCTTGGATCAATGGACATGAGTATTCTTCCATGAGAGGTTGTGGTGGAAAGTAATATTCATCTTGTGGTTGAAAATTTTCATACATTGGAGGTGGTTCATCTTGGTAATAGTATGGAGTGGATGCCTCTTGAAAATGTTGATGTTGGAATGGTGGTGGCTCTATATGTGGTTCATATGGCTCATA
This sequence comes from Arachis ipaensis, assembly GCF_000816755.2. Taxonomy (NCBI): domain Eukaryota; kingdom Viridiplantae; phylum Streptophyta; class Magnoliopsida; order Fabales; family Fabaceae; genus Arachis; species Arachis ipaensis. The sequence goes on along the minus strand of NC_029792.2, from coordinate 81,887,171 downwards.
TGGTTGTTGTAATGGTGGATATGGATGAGGGTCATATGAAGGTGGTTGGTGAAAAAAGGCTTGTGAGTGTGGTAGATGGCTATGTTGAGGATATGGCTCATAGGCATATGGCGGTGGTTCTTGAAAATTACAAGGAGATTCACCATAGCCATTGGATTGATATGCATCAAAGGATGATTCTTGTTCATAGTCTATTGGTGGAGGTTGCTGCCATGAAAATTGATCATATGCATATGGCTCCTCCCACCTTTGGTTATCCCATCCTTGATACACATCTTCATTGTAGTCCTCATTTCCTACAACATAGTGAGAACCAAACTCATAGCCAAAGTGAGAATTCATGATAGCAAGAGAAGATGAAACTAAAATCAAATAAGAAACAAAGGAAACCAAATCCTAAAACTATCAAAAACTAACAAAGAAGTAAAAGGCAAACATATTCACAATATTCACATATATACAATAACCAATAACACAACACCATTGCAATTCCCCGGCAATGGTGCCATTTTGATGATTAGACTTTTGTGTGGTTTAGAATTCACAAATGGATTCTCGTTGTAATATAGTTTCTAAACCAACAATAATCCTTTCATACAAAAATTTATTTGTCACAAGTAACAAACCCCTAAATTTATAAACCGAAGTATTGAACCTCGGGTCGTTCTCCCTAGGAATTGCAATAAAGTGTCCTTGTTATTGGTTATGAAGTATCTTGGGGGTTTTTGAGATATTAGACATGAAAGATAAATGGAAATAAAAATAAACTAACAACTAGAAAGCTCTTGGCATGGTTGTGAGAATTAGGAGTCCTATCCTAGGTATCCTCCTCAATTGTGACCACAATTGTCCATTGCTACTACTTAGTTAACCTCTAACCATGGAGGAAAGTCAAGTGGATGAATCAACTTGATTCCATAAGTCCTAGTCAACTCCCAAGGGAAAGACTAGCTTTAGTGATATCCAAATCAATTAGCAACTTCTAATTATCAATCAACAAAGGAATTAGATAACTCAAGCATCACTAATTACTCTACCAAAGCCAAGAGGAACAAAATCTACACTAAAGTCTAACCAAGTATTTCATCAAACACTTGGAAGGCATAAAAGGAAAGCATAGTAAAATTGCAAGAGAAGTAAATCTACACTACTCAAATGTAAGGAATTAAACAACAACAAATCAAATGAACAATAAAGGAACATGAAAACATAAATTGCATTAAAGAGGAAAGGAAGGAACAAAAGTGCATCAATCATAAAAGTAGAGAATCACAAGAATGAAATACAAAATTAGAGAGAGAAGAAGAAGAGGAACAAGAATTGATAAAGGAAAAGTAAATCAAAGCATGAATTAAACATAGATCTAAGAAATTCTAATCTAGATCTAACCTAATCCTAATCCTAGAGAGAAGTGAGAGCTTCTCTCTCTAAAAACTAACTTTCCCTCAAAAAATTAAACTAAACTAAACTAATGTGTGAAAATTATGTTAATTCCTCTTCAATCCTTGGCTTAAATAGCATCAGAAATGAGTTGGATTGGGCCCACAAGGCTTTAGAATTTGCTGGCCACGTATTGCTTTAAGTGGATCATATGGCAGCAATGACGCGTGCGCGTACTGTGTGCGTATGTGTCACCATACGTGTAGCAACTATGGCAGATCTTATATCATTTCGTAGCCCCAGATGTTAGCTTTCCAACGCAACTAGAACCGCATCATTTGGACCTATGTAGCTCAAGTTATGGTCGTTTAAGTGCGAAGAGGTCGGCTTGACAGCTTTTGCGATTCCTTCATTTCTTCATGAGTTCTCCATTTTTACATGCTTTTCGTTCATTCCCTTGATCCAATCTTTGCCTCATAAATCTGAAATCACTTAACAAACATATCAAGGCATCTAATGGAATCAAAGGTAAATTAAGATTAAACAATTAAGGACCTAAAAAGCATGTTTTCACTCTTAAGCACAATTAAAGGAGAATTTACAAAACCATGCTATTTCGTTGGATAAATGGGAGAAAGGTTGACAAAACCCTCTAAATTCAACACAAGATAAACCCTAAATATAGGGTTTATCAGTACCCCAATCAGAATTCCAGTCTATTTTAGAGGCCTGCCACTCTTCTGAGAGTGGAGGACATTTTGGCCGTCAAAGAACAGCTAGAAAAATTTTAGACTGTGGATTCTGGTGGCCTACTCTTTTTAAAGATGCTACTACCTTCTGTAAATCTAGTTCCCCATGCCAAAGGTTTGGTAATATATCCAAGAGGGATGAGATGCCCCAACAGATTATGCTTTTCTGTGAAATTTTTTATGTTTGGGGTATTGACTTCATGGGTCCATTTCCAAACTCTAGTGGTTACCTTTATATACTGTTAGCTGTAGATTATGTTTTTAAATGGGTGGAAGCAATTCCTACCCGTACTGATGATGCTAGCACTGTTATTTCCTTTGTTAAAAATCATATTATTTGTCACTTTTGATCACCACGAGCAATCGTGAGTGATCAAGGCACTCACTTTTATAACTGGAGACTAGCAGGACTACTGAAGAAGCATGGGATCGTTCACAAGGTGGCAACAACTTACCATCCCCAGACCAATGGGCAAGCAAAGGTGTCTAACACATAAACAAAGCACATTCTGGAGAAGATAGTGAAACCTCATAGGAAGGACTAGAGCACCAGACTTGTCGATGCGCTCTGGGCGTATCGGACAGCGTACAAGACACCCATTGGGATGAGTCCCTTCCACTTAGTGTACGGAAAGGCTTGCCACCTTCCAGTAGAGGTGGAACACAAGACTTTCTAGGCTGTGCGGGAGTGCAACATGGGATTTGAGAAAGCTGGTGCTGAAAGGAAGCTGCAACTGCTAGAACTTGAGACCATTCGACTCGAAGCATATGATAACTCCAGATTATACAAAGAGAAGGTGAAGGCTGTGCATGACAAGCATATCAAAAGAAGAGAGTTCAGACCTGGAGATCTGATTCTTCTCTACAACTCCAGGCTGAGACTTATGCCAGGAAAGCTGAGATCCATTTGGGAAGGTCCCTACAGAGTGGAGAAAGCAGAGCCATATGGAGTCTTCCACCTGAGTCATCCTTCAAGTTCCAATTTAATCAAGGTCAATGGACATTGCTTAAAGCTTTATCATGGTGAGAAGATGAAGGAACACAAAGAGATAGAGGGTTTCCTATTAGAAGATCCACCAATAGAAGCAGATTGAGCTTGTGGACCGTCCAACTTAAGGACGTTAAAGCAAAGTGCTGGGTGGGAGACAACCCACCATGGTATGATTGTTCTTTTCTCTCTTTTTAATTTTATTTAGTGACTCTTCTCATAATTTCTGCATAAAGTCTGCATCTGCATCTGCATTCGACAAAAAAAAAGGAGAAATGATGCGTTTATTCTCTTGTTGATATAGAATTTCCTCAAATGAAAATGAATTCTTGTTGTAAAGTATAGTTCTACACCAACAAAGAGTCCTCACATACAAAAATATTGGTTGTCACAAGTAGAATCCCCAATGAAAAGTAACCGGAGTATTTGGACTCCGGGTCGTCTCCCTAGGAACCAATGGAGTGCATGCGTATTGGCTATAGAGGGGAAAAAGGGGGTTTTGGTTGATGATCGACAAGGAATTTAATTGTGCATGGAAAGTAAATCAAGCAAACAATTAAAAGAAGCAATTAAGGAAGAGAGACATTCATGGCATTGAATTGAGATCTTAGGCTTTCTATCCTAGTCATGCATGATTAATTTATCTTGTTTAGTTAACTCACACATCGGGAGAATGTCAAACAAGACCAATTAATCGAGTCACAATTATAAACAAGAATTTATCTCATTACGTCGCCTCCAACAAATGGGGAGGAAGTCTAACGAGACTAACTAATCTCAATCCAAAAGTCCTAATCAACTTACTAATTTAATTAGCAAAAGATTAGCGTCAATGGAAACAATATTAGCTAACAATTCTAGATCACCGACGTAAGTTGGGTTTTCATGACTCAAGATTGCCCAATCACTCTTTCCAAGCCAAGAATGCTCACAATCTACTCTAAGGTCCAACTAAGCATTTTGTCAAACACTTGGTGGGTAGTAAAGAAAAGCTTAGTGAAAGTGCAAGAGTTGTAAATCTACTGACTATCAATTACATGTAAAATCACAATCCAAATCAACATCAATTAAAGAAATATCAACATTAAAATTGCATTAAATATAAACAAATCCAACATGAGTTCATCATCAAAAAAGAGAGCAAAAGGGAAGGTTAACATAAAAACTAAGAGAATCATGATGTAGAAAAGAGAAATTATAGAAGAAACAAATTGAGATCAAGTAGTTAAACATAAAAATAAAATAATCTAACCTAATCCTAACCTAATTCTAGAGAGAAGAGAGAGCTTCTCTCTCTAGAAACTAACTAAAGGCTCATGTTGGCTAAACTAATTGCTCTCCCTTTGCTTGGACTTCAATTCTGCATGAAATACACTCAGAAACAAGTTGGATTTGGGCCTGGGCAGCTCAGAAATTGCTCCCAGCGTTTTGCCATTAAGTGGGTCAAGCAAGAGTATCAGCGTGCGCGCGCCATGTGCGCGTGCGCATCGCTGGCAAATTCCCAATCTGCGCGGAAGTGGTATGTATGCGTCCGTGTCCTTGTGAGAAACCACTTTTGCGCGTGCACGCCTTGTACGCGTGCACGTTCATTGGTGCATTCCAAATCTTTGTTTCTCCATGCATTCTCCTCTTTGCATGCTTTTCTCCTCATTTCTTCCATCCAATACTTGCCTTATGGACCTGAAATTACTTAACAAACACATGAAGGCATCGAATGGAATTAAGGTGGATTAAAATCACCAATTTAAGGCCTAAAAAGCATGTTTTTACATTTAAGCATAATTCAAGGGAGAATTACAAAACCATACTATTTCATTGAATAAATGTGGGAAAAGGTGAATAAATCTCCCAAAATAAGCACAAAATAAACCACGAAATCGGGGTTTATCAAATCTCCCCACACTTAAACCAAGCATCTCCTCATGCTAAAATCAAGAAAGAAGCAAAGGGTATCACATTTATTCAATGCAAACTACTAACTAAATGCAATCTATCTATATGCAAGTTATCTACATGAATGCAATGGCTCAGTCAAAACAAGTTAATTTCCAAGAGTACACATATAAGCACAAGGGCTAAGGTATTAGCAATCAAGGAAACCACAATTGGATTGAATCATCGAAAGAGTTTACAAACTTGCAAGAGCAGATTATTAAGGGTGAAAACATGTAATTAAGCGATCGAACCCTCACCGGATGTGTATCCGCTCTAGGCACTCAAGTGTATAGGGTTGATTTACTCAATTCTTCCCTAATCATGCTTTCCAAGATTTGTTTTTCATCTAATAATCAACAATCAAATCATGCATGCATACAAATATCATGAGGGCTTTTCCATAGGTTGTAATGGGGCTAGGGTCAAGGTAGGATGCATATGGTCAAGTGCGCTAGAAATTTGAATCTTTGATTAACCTAAACTTCCCACCTAACCTATGATAACTTATATAATTCTAAACAAACCTAACTACCCATTCTTCACTTTTTTACACACTCGTGCATTCTCTTTTTTATCATCACACATATGCATTGGCTCTTATTGAACTTCAACTTGGGGCATTTTGTCCCCTCTTTATTGCAAAATTTTTTTGTTTAGGTATATGTACAAGGATATCAATGCATACGATTTTACATTTGATTACTACATGAGTATGTACCCAATTTCCAAGATTTTTCAACAAAAATACAAGCACACTTTTATCTCTACCCAATATTTCCAACTCTCCCAAAATCAAATAATGAACACTCTCACTAGCCTAAGCTAATCAAAGATCCAAACAAGGGATATTTATTATTTTTCACTTAGGTTTGTAATGTGCTACAATTAAGAATAAGTGGGTTAAGCATAGGCTCAAAATTGGCTAACAATGGAAGATAAAAGGTCGGCTATTTGGGTAAGTGAGCTATTTGAACAATGGCCTCAATCATATAAATGCATGTGTGCACAAAGTAATGGACATATAGAATCAAACAAATCAAAGATTACAATCATAGAGAGAGAATAATGCACACAAGAATAAAAATAAGTGGTTATATATGATGTAACCACACAATTAGGCTCAAATCTCACATGCTTGTGTTCTTAGCTCAAAACATGATCCACAAAGTGTATATTTCAAGCAAGTTCTATAAAAAAAAATTTCAACCAATTGGGGTGGTGCCCTAAAAATGAGTTTCTTGGAAATTTCCATCATATTGATTGAGCTTATTCTAATGCAAAATTGTGATTTAGAAAAATTTTAAAAATTCTTCTAGTTTATCCTTTTTTCAATCAAAACACATTTCTTCTATTCACGAACGGTGACCTCCCCACACTTTAAAATTGAGCATCGTCCTCGATGCTACTACGGAAGCTCGGGATGGGGGTCAACAATCGCACCAGGCTGTGGCTCATGCTCAGGCTGTGGAACTGGAGGTGGCACTGGCTGTGGCTCAAATACTGGCTGTGGCTCCGGAATGTCATGCTGGACCTCAGGAGGCTGCTGGACCTCAGTGGTGGTCTGCGTCTCTGGTGGTGCCTCCTGCTGTATCGGCGCCTCACCATGCTCTTCCTCCTGATCCTGCTCATCAGAAGCGGGAGACTCTGGAAGTGGAGGGAGCTCGATACCCTGTGATGCAAACGCTTGGTCTAAGCGGTCGAGACGTCGCATGACACGACGTATCAATTACAAGAAATGTAAAATCACAATCCAAATCAACATCAATTAAAGAAATATCAACATTAAAATTGCATTAAATGTAAACAAATCCAACATGAGTTCATCATCACAAAAGAGAGCAAAAGGGAAGGTTAACATAAAAACTAAGAGAATCATAATGTAGAAAAGAGAAATTATAGAATAAACAAATTGAAATCAAGTAGTTAAACATGAAAATAAAATAATCTAACCTAATCCTAACCTAGTTCTAGAGAGAAGAGAGAGCTTCTCTCTCTAGAAACTAACTAAAGGCTCATGTTGGCTAAACTAATTGCTCTCCCTTTGCTTGGACTTCAATTCTGCATGAAATACACTCAGAAACAAGTTGGATTTGGGCCTGGGCAGCTCAGAAATCGCCCCCAGCGTTTTGCCATTAAGTGGGTCAAGCAAGAGTATCGGAGCGCGCGCGCCATGTGCGCGTGCGCGTCGCTGGCAAATTCCCAATCTGCGCGGAAGCGGTATGTATGCGTGCGCGTCCTTGTGAGAAACCACTTTTGCGCGTGCGCACCTTGTACGCGTGCGCGTTCATTGGTGCATTCCAAATCTTTGTTTCTCCATGCATTCTCCTCTTTGCATGCTTTTCTCCTTATTTCTTCCATCCAATACTTGCCTTATGGACCTGAAATTACTTAACAAACACATCAAGGCATCAAATGGAATTAAGGTGGATTAAAATCACCAATTTAAGGCCTAAAAAGCATGTTTTTACATTTAAGCATAATTCAAGGGAGAATTACAAAACCATACTATTTCATTGAATAAATGTGGGAAATGGTGAATAAATCCCCTAAAATAAGCACAAAATAAACCACGAAATCGGGGTTTATCAAGAAAGTGGCAGAAAGTTGCATGGAAGCAATGCAGAAAGTGTGCCAATCGCACAAGCATCACCACGCGCACGCGTCCCTGACGCGTGTGCGTCATTTGAATATTTGGCACCTCACGGGTACGCGTCAATGACGCACACACGTGACCTAGGAAAATCGATGTAAAAAATGTGTCAGGCCGAAAGTTGTGCTGGACTGGTGGTGGAACTGTGCCCAAAGCACTAAGTCACTCACGCGTACGCGTCCCTGACGCATGCGCGTCATTTTCAAATTCAGTACCCTCACGCGTACGCATCAATGACGCGCACGCGTCGTATACCATTTTGGCACACACTCCAAGACAAACAGAGAGTTATGCACGTGCAAGGATACCTTCGCGCGAGTAGCACAAGCACGGTCATGCGTACGCATGACCGACGCCTACGCATCGCCTCCCCATTTGCACGATCCACGCATACGCGTGGAGTACGCGTGCTCGTCACCCGCGCAACACCACCAGATCCCTACACCGCCACTTTTCTTATCTTTTCTTTTCCAATCCTAATTTCTTTCTTCTTTCTTCTTTCTTTCTCTTCCTTCTTCTTTATTCTCCATTCTTTTTCTCCTTCTTTCTTTCTTTACTCATTTCTTTTTCTTCCCCCTTCCATCATATTTTCTTCACCTCACCCCCTCCATTCCATCTCTTTGTCACCTTCTTCTCAAGGTTCTTTCTTTCTATTTTCTTTCTTCTTTTCTTATTATTTATTTATTTTTGTATTATTTTACATGGTGTTAGAAATTTAATTGGGTGATTGTTTTCTTCCATAATTGCTTGTGGATTATTAAGGAGTTGTTTGACAATTATCACTAATTATTTTTGGGTTGCTTGCATGTTCAAATTTAATACTTTCAATAACATATTTACTATGCATACTAAGTGTTTATGAAAAAGCTCGTATGGCATTGTGCATTTTTAATTATTCGATCTCTCTACTCTAATGCCTGTTTTCCACAAAACCATTTTCATATTTTATTAATTGAATATAATTGTCAATACAAACGTGATTGTTAGTTTGTTACGAGTGATAATACATTTTAACTATTGATGCTTGATCTATGCTACTCATGCTTTTGCCGGTATGCTAATAAACATCTTGCATCTACTTTCCATAATATGCACTTGCTATATTTCCATTAATAAACTGATCACATGTAGTCGCGACCATGTGTTAACGACATCCTTCTTTACCTTGGCATTGAACAACTTGTACTGTCCTCCTCCTTGCTTTAACCCTTGGCTTTACACGTTACTTTCTTTTTTCCTTTTCAGGATGGCCATCAAGAAGGGTAGAGAGAAAGATGCTTCCAAACCACCGGCAAGGAGAGGAACAAAAAGAGCGCTAGCTGCGGAACCATCCTCAACATCAGTCAAGCCATCCACAAAGCGAGTCAAGAGGATCATCAAGGTCGATGAAAAAGAGAAAGCCTTTCCAGCAAGGGACACTGCGTGGTTCACTAACCGATACTGTGAACAGATGTTTCCCATCCTGGCTGAGCGGAACTACAACAATGAGCACCTACTCATCCTCCCTACCCACATTATTGAGTTGGTAGAGCCCCGCATTGAGCGCAGACAATGGAGATTCTTACGGAAACAGCCACGGCAGGTTAACCTTTTATGGGTAGTTGAATTCTACTCCAATTTCTACATGCCAACCCTGCACTCTGTCTATGTCCGTCAGAAGCAAGTCCCTATTTCTGAAGAGGCCATTCAGCCAGCTTTAGATCTCCCCCCTGCTCCAGAAGGATTGGACGCATACCAAGAAGCCTCTTTCAAACGCCAGACATACCAATTTGACTGGGACGCCGTCTTCAGAGTTATAGCACAACCTGGCAGCAGATGGATCTATGGATACCATCAATCCCGACCTAAGGGAATATTGGCTTCAGCACTCACCTTGGAGGCTCGAGTGTGGGCACAGATTATGTCCCACTATGTCTTTCCGAGCACTCACGAGTCCTCCTTCACTGTAGATATGGCTGTTCTCCTCTGGTGTATCCTTACAGACCAGCCTCTCAATTTACCAAGACACCTCCGGCACCCCATGGGACATGTACAGATTACAGGCAACCTACCCTTTCCCGCCTTGGTTTCAAATCTAGTCTCGGCAGCCAGAGTCTCCTACAGAGCTGGGGACACCAAGACCATACTTCCGCGAGATGATCAGATTGTCCGCAACGGGAAGAACATCAGACCTCCAGCAGCCACTATCAGTCGGACCGCAGACTCGGCCAGAGATACTCCTTCTCCTTCTGCATCACAAGCACCTTCAACAAATCAGCTGCTCCTACAGATACTTCAGAGGTTGGACCGGCTTGACCGGCAAGCAAAGTGAATGGAGCGCTGTAACAAGCGCCAATTTACATACCTCAAGGAGCTGATTGTTGGCAACCACCCACCTGAAGAAGAACCAGACACTCCAGACTCCACCTCACATACCAGCACCGGGAGCCATAACAATCCCGACGGTGGAGATGCTGTTACAAGCGCCCCTTTTGTTCCTAACTGATAGTACCGAGGACGGTGCCAAGCTTTAAGTGTGGGGAGGTCGGTCAGTACCTGACTTCCGGAGGTAAGTGCTTTTTCTTAACACCAATATTTTAAGTTTTTCTTTTATTAGATAGAATAGATTGCATGATAATAATTGTTTGCATGTATGTTTGCTTGGTTAAAGTAATAAATTTCTTTTCAAAATTCTATTTTTTCACTAATTTAAATTAAAACTTTTTTGTTAAACTTGTTTGAAGACTTTAAATTGGAACATGAATTATAGCTAAGAACACACAACCCAGTAAGATTTTTGAGCCTAATTGTATGGTTATATCATCTAACCATGATATTTTATTCTTGTGTGTTTTCTTCTCTATAATTGTAATTTTACTTTGTTCTTTTCTATATGTCCAATGTTTAGTGTATTCACATGCTTGCATATGATTGAGGCCATTATTTTATTAGCTCACTTGTCCCAAATAGCCTACCCCTTCAATTACCCTTGTTAGCCACCTTGAGCCTTTTAATCCCCATTTGTTCTATATTTTACCACATCACTAGCCTTAAGCAGAAAAATAATTAATTACCCCAATTGAATCTTTGGTTAGCTTAAGATAGAGATTGCGTATCAACTAAGTGTGGGAAAACTGTGGGAACATGGGTTTATAGGGAATGTGTTATGATAAAATATTAGGAATTTGGATACCTACTCATGTGAGACCAGAAAAATTAAAAAAAAAAATCCATGTGCATTGATATGTTATGTTTACTTTTATCTTTTTAATCCAAAAATATTCAATAAATAAATAAATAAATAAGGGGACAAAATTACCCCAATGTTAAGTTAATGAAAAATCAATGCATATGTGATAAAATTAAAGAAAAGTTGATACATGAGTATGAGATGCAAAAATAGGAATTTTGGGTAGCTAGGCATGATTTAAGAAGTATGTAGAGTGCGTATAGGTGAGATCTTAGGTTAGTCAAGGATTCAATTTATAGCTCACTTAGCCATACATATGTCCTCACCCTTACCTTAGCCCCATTACAACCTTGAAAAGACCTCATGATGTTTGCATTGGTACATTAAATACTTGTTGATTGGTTAGGTAAATAACAAAGTTTAGAAAGCATGACCAGAGAAGACTAGAGTAGATTACCCTATACACTTGAGTGATTAGAGTGCACATACACCACCTGTGAGGGTTCAATGCTTAATTCTATGTTTCCTGCTTTCATGAGCTGTCTACTTACAAGTCTACTTGTATTTACTGTATGATTAATTAGTGATATCTGATTTATGTTTGTCTTGAAGAACTTATTTACTTTCAACCGAGTATACAGAATCATCTTAGCATATAGTTGCATTCATACATAGGTTGCATTTCATGAGTCTTACTTTTCCCTATCTATTCTTTTGATCTCCTTGAGCTAAGCATGAGAACATGCTAATGTTTAAGTGTGGGGAGTTTGATAAACCACTATTTTATGGTTTATCTTGTGCTCAATTGAGTGGTTTTATCAAGTCTTTGCACACTTATTCATACGAATTACATGGTTTCAAAATTCCTTCCTAGTTTTGTTCTATGATTGAAAACTTATTTCCTAAGCCTTTAATTTGTGTATTTTAAATCCCCTTTATACCATTCAATGCCGTGATCTGTGTGTTCAGTGTTCCAGGCTTTGTAAGGCAGGAATGGCTTAGAGGATGGAGAGGAAGCTTGCACAAATGGAAGGAACACAAGAAATAAAGGAGACAACCAGCGAGCATCGACGCGCACGCATGGCTCACGCGTGTGCGCAATCTGGAGATTTTTACAGTGACGCGTACGCGTACCTGACGCATACGCGTAGATTGGAGATTTGCTAGACGATGCGTGCGCGTGCGTGACGCGTACGCATGACACGCAAAGATGACCAGCGACGCGTGTGCATGCTTGACGCGTACGCGTGAGATGCGCGATCTGCAGAAATCACAGAAAACGCTGGGGGCTATTTCGGGCCGAGTTTGGACTCTATTTCTGACCCAGAAACACAGACTAGAGCTAGGAAATGATCAGAGACTCAAGAGAGATTCTCATTAGCGTAGTTTTAGTTTTAGATTAAGATCTTAGAGAAAAATTACTCTTCCTCTAGGTTTTCTTTTACATTCACATATTTTTAGTTTTATGCTTTGGATATTGAGAAGAGTCATTACCTCCGTTGAAGTTATTATTCTAGCTTGTTTTCTTATTCCCTTACTCTTCCATATCCTTAATCTTTGTTTAGAGTTACAATTGGATTATTTTTAGAATTTATTAATGCAAAGGATTACTTTTACTTTTAATTAATTTTTCAGTTATTGTTTATCATGTCTTCCTTTTATTCCCTTTTTTATTCTGTGCAAGTAATTTTTATGTCAATGGAGTAGACTCCCAACTTGACTTGGGGTTGATTAAATGGAGACCCTTGAGTTAGAATGCTCAAGTGATTAGTTAAATTGGAATTTATTGGCTAATTCTCTATTTACTAACGCTAGACCTTTCCAAGGGAGAGGACTAGGATTTGTGAATAAGAGTTAGCTCAATCACTTGACTTTCCTTTATTTAGTAAGGGTTAACTAAGTGAAAATAACAACCTCTTTATACTACACTTGAGAGAATTCCAACAAGGACAGAACTTCCAATTAATCATTCCCCCAGTCAAGGCTTTTTATTCTGAATATATAAATCTCTTTTAATTTTCATTGCGTTAATTTACAATTATTTATTCCCTGTTATTCAACTCTCAAAAATTCTCAGAAAACTCCTGATTAATAAGATAGCACGTTTTTGTCAACTCGTTGGGAGACGACCTGGGATTCATACTCCCAGTATTTTTATTCTGATTTTGTGACAATCTTTCTAAATTGATAAGCGGATTTTAGCTGGTTAAGAACTATACTCACAATGTATTTCTTATATTAATTTCTTAATTGGATGATTTCTGCCCGCATCACAAAACAACAGTCATCTGTCCCTGCTTTAACTACATTAATTCAAGTTCCTTGGCATTTCTGGCTGAATTAGAAAAGTATTTCTTATAAAACACTGTCCGAAAAACCTCCCAAGGAATCGTAGCACCATCAGGCTGCAGGATATGCCGTGTTCTCTGCCACCAATACTGAGCTTCGCCTTGCAACTGATAAGTTCCAAATTCAACCCATTGCTCTTCAGGAACCTGTTGTGCCTGTAATGCCCTTTCCATAGCCTGAATCCAATTATCTGCATCAGTGGGATTTGAGGTTCTTCTGAAGGTCGGAGGGCGGACTTTTAGAAATGTAGCAAGCGTCATAGGACCGTCCTCATCATTATTGTTCCCATGATTATCCTGATTTATCTGATTACCTAGCACCTCAGCTGTTGCCTGCATAGCTGCAGCCATATTTCCCAGGGCAGCCATAAAGTCTACTGGATCAGTCTCTGTGGGGCAGGAGTAATGGTGCCTATCCTACCTCTACCTTTACCTTGCCCGCAACCGCGTCCGCAAGTCGACATCTGGTCCTTATACACACCAAACAAGTGATATTAAGTTGATCAATCTTAATATCGGAAGTCTAATGCTTTAAGATCCAAATGCATGCCCACAAATGTTTATGCCATATATATATATATATATATATATATATATATATATATATATCAGTTAGATATCCTAATAGCACATAAACACATATACAGAGAATGCACAGAAGCACAATCAGTCCGTCTTTTAGGCTCTATAGGAACGAACTGCTCTGATACCATAATGTAACACCCTACCACACAAAGCTTTACGCTTAAGCCATAAAACAGAGGTGGTGTGGTATTACGACCTCTAAAATAAAATGTATACATGTAATAGTAGAAAGATTGTAATATGCTAGGAGCCTTGCAGGAAAGGGAAAATAAAAATCGCGAAATAAAAGCGCAATTCTCAAGGTACGAGCTAACTTGCGTGTTAAGAAAATCATAATTATTAAACATAAGATAACAGAAGTGGGAATAGAGTGCCAAAGATACAGAATAACAAGCTCCTAACTCAGCCCACGAAGTCAAGACTGGCCGGAGAATATTTACACATATATACATACATATCCAAAACCCAAAAGTTCATATACACAGTCCTGCCTCTCCATAAACCTCTAAGAGGATGCAAAAGAACAAGTTATGCGGAAAGAAAACAAAGTACATATATATACATCACTGTACAGCAAAACTACCCAGTAACCACTCCGCTTCAAGACTCTAGACGCCTAACGAGATGTCTCTCGACTTGCATCTGAAAAATAACAATATAGTATAGAATGAGAACCAGAGGTTCTCAGTATGGTAAAGGTGCCACACACATATTATATAAGGTCTTGGGAATGCCAGAGGCAATCCTAGAACGCTGACACTCAGATTATAGAGCTTAAAGTATTAAACAGAAGCCATAAAAAGGTGGTTTTCTAAGAATATTTAAACCTAACTTAACTTAACATTAAATCTAAGTTCCATACTGCCATCCCTCCATACCTCCAACTCTATCATGCATTTTCACAAACAAATAGACAGATAAAGGCAAGTACAAGAAGGTTACAAGTACTGCAGGTAATAAATACACATTTAACATGGCAAATACATATAGGCACACCCAATTAAAGCACAAGCAAGTAATTCAAGTAATATGCATATGATGCATGCCTGTCCTATGGCTGATGAGGCTCATCTGTCGATTATCCAGCCAACCCAACAAGTCTGAATTGAACTTAGACTGTCCCTCAACGTGCATCCCCAAGAGTCTATGCATAGCTTTTTCTCAAATAATCGATATTGCTCAATGGGGGTAACATTCTCGGGAATTTATATAGTGCCCGGTCACACTTACATCGTAGGGTCAACAGAGTATCGAGTTTTCAACCTAGTACACGTGGTGGCAAGCCACGACACTTTATCCAGGGAATCTCATTTCTTAGATCATTTAAATTCATAAGCTATATAAATAATTCAATTATAATTCATCAACATCCACATCATTCTCAATCGCATCTCATTCATCATCATACATCAATCATACTCAATCATTATTCTTCATTATCACACCTCCCATTCCTTTCATCAATAGTTCCAATTCAAAACATAATTCATTCTTTTCTAAATGAATCAAACTTAAAACATACTCATCTTCTTAATAATTCAAAATAAAACCATATAACCTTTGAATCTAAATCTTTTTAAATAATTACCTAAACAAAATCTCTAACTTTTATAAAATTTCGGCAGCATCTCCTCTAAAACTCGGACTTTGCCACCCTTTTCGGGTCCAAACCTGCATTCTTTTCAATTCAACATTCCCTTCCTCATCATCATAACAATCACCATAATAAATCTACCTCAGATCAACAATTATACTCATACAATATTCAAATCCATCAACCAAAATTCAACCAAGAATCATAGTTCACAAATCCTAGACTTTTAACACAAAATACCCTTTCTCATTATCAAACAACCTCCACACTAGTTATACCTCAAATCAATAATTCACCAAATCACCAATTAATCAACAAGCACCAAACCAACCATGTTCATCAACAAAATACTAAGTATCAAATATACACATGCAATCCAACTTATCCTATGGTCATCTAGCCGAAGTTTTCACAGAACATTATATATTAGATGCAAGAAACCTAAATCATACTTTGGCCGATTTCCGCGTAACGACCAAAGCAATTTATTTAAAACCAAGGCAGCTCCTCAAAATTCAACAAACTCTAAGCTCAACTTCCTCCAAGTTCCAATATTCACAATTTCAAGCTCTAATTATTTATTTTCAACCTAATACACATTTATAACACATATACATCCAATTTAATACTCAGCTCAAATTCAATGAAATTAAAATAGAATTATCGTATCCTCACCTTACCCAAACTTCACATAAGCAAAAGTGAACGTTTTCCTCAAGCTAATTGGATCCTAAAATAAAGTCTAGCAATATTTAGTAAATAAAATATTTGTAAAGTTATTTTACAAAAAAAAATTTAAAAGTTTATATTTTTAAATCTAATTTATTCTAATTTTTTTGAAGAAGTTCAACAATAAAAAAGTCAAGTGTTAACACCCTAACTATCAAAATGTCACGCTTCCGGCTGCGCCACTCTGATAGATCGAGTATTACAACGACTCTTATAATATTTAATAATAAAATATGAGTCTGTTTAAAACTTTAAACCGTGTAACCGCTCCAAAACACTTTTTGTTAGGTAACATACATCCATACATACCATACAACTTACAAAACTCACAAAGAGTACATACATATGTATATATGTTAAATAATTTTACAAGCATTAACTAATACAATTCCTATCCCTCTTACAGAATGTATGAAGATAAAGGCGAGGGAATAATAAATAATAACTAAAGCAACACAAAACATCACAACAACAACAACTAGCTAAAACTCTTCGTGACTTATGCATCCATATCCTGAAAAGGAAAATTTGTAGGGGGGTGAGAACATCATCCTCGAAAGGGTTCTCAGTAGAGGGTTTGTGAGAATTACTATAATAGGATACGTGAAGGTAAAACCGGTACAGTGATTAATAACCGTCTTATGCAACTTTTCAAAGCCAAAGGTTTAATATCAGAAGTCCAAAATCCTTTCTGAAAGAGAAAACTGTTAATTCCTCAATAAAATAAACCAAAAGCCTTTTTGAAGGTTTTTCATACTTGTCTAAATCAAGAACACAAAACCAAACACAACCCTCGGCCCATCTCATAATCAACCACGGTCATAGGTCCAAACAATCCAAACAGCAGTCAATCCACCACAATACAACCAACTTTTCAGTCTCAAACACAAGTAAGAGGTTCAAGCACAATCAAGCAGTTACTTCAAGTAGAGCAATTAGCAATTAAACACAATTAATCACATAGGCAAACCAAGTACAACATGCACACTCAAACAATGTCACATAGATGCATATGATGAATGTCTATCCTAGTGGCTGATGATATCATCTGTCGGTTATAAAGACAATCCGACAAGTCCTGGTAGCTAACCATTGGACTATCCCTCTGTCGTACATCATCAACTCGAGTTATTCACAATCATAATTCACATCCAACACCCTCACTGGTGTATATTCACATATTCCGCAATTAGCCATAATTCATTATCATACACAGCCATTCCAGCTCATAACAAAATAGCACTTCCACCATCCAACATCATCAAATTCATAAAATCATCATTCAAGCCATAAATAATTTTTTCTCAATTCACTTCACTTTGAAATCAAAATCAATTCTTTTTAGCCTTGGCTTTAAAGTTCCCATTCCTCAAATCTTCTTAGACTCATAAGCCACTTTTACTCAGAGTAGGTTCCCTTTTTAAAACAAATCCACACTCGGCATCCTCTTTCCAAAACTTCCAAAACCATGGAAAATTAAAGATTTCTTTCGAAATATTCAAAATCATCCATCTAACAACAGGATTTTATAACAAAAGTCCCTCGGCAGAGTCTCAAGTCTTTAAGGGAGAATAACATAACTCATTTCCTCAATTTCGTTCAAAATCTTTAAAACCTTGGCTTCCTGATTTGAGTAATAAAAATAGAATCTAAGCCAAACTGAGTCGTGTAATCAATTACTCCTTTCAAGACCATTTCCTTTACTTAAGCAAAACCAGCTTCAATTCCATGATTAAATCTAAAGCGTTTCAAACTGCTCGAAAATTGTTTTAGTCTTGCAAAAATTCATAATTCAAGGAGTACTTAAAACTTTTTCCCAAAACATTGAAAAATGAAACTTGTCAATAGACATTCAGGTTCTTTCAATGGCACTGAAACCCTCAAGTCAAATTCAAAGATATAAACTCTTTTAACATGTAAAACAGCCTTAAAATATAAGTCTCATCTAAATTACTTGCTCCCAAGAGAGATACAATACTTTTCTTAAGAAACAAGACTAAATCATAATTTTCTTTTTAATAATTCATTTCAGAAGTATAAGTCATCCCTTTCTTAAATAATCCAAATAAAATATTAGAAGTCTTTAACTCATAATTTTCCAAATAACATTTCAATGGAGTCCCGAATTCTATCGGAATTTCCGCAGCACCTCTCCTAAAAATTGGACTCTGCCACCCTTTCTGGGTCCCATCCAAACCAATCCACAATCCTCTTTAAAGGGTTCAAAACCAAATCATCTCAAATTCCAACTGAACCCAAAGGTACATTCCGTTTTCATATTTCAAGAAAACCAAATCAAAATCAAGTAAATTTTCAATGGATTAAACTCGATTTCAAAGTTTTAAAGAAGCGACTTTAAAGAAACACTTCAAAACCGTTTGTTTCACAAAACCAAATAATAATCGAATCAACCAAGCATTCATATTCATCCAAAATAATCAATATTACATAATACTTATACAATCACTCAAGTATACATTTTTACCACATAATATCCATATATAATAATTACAATTTATAAAATATACTTTTCTGAAAAGGCCCCTACCTCAATACACAAAATCACAGGCCAAACGCCTTACAGAGTTCTTTTTGCCTCAACCCGAATTGACGGCAACCAAAACCTCGGCTCCACTTGCTCTCTCGAAAGCAGAAATAGCTTCAAACGCCACAAGTAAACTCGGATTCTAACTCCTAGAACCATTAACATCGCAAATACTTTATTACACGGAATAGAACACTAACACAGGGCTTTCAAAATAGAAATTACTTACTGAAGTAACAAAGCGAAGCAGCCGCAACTCCAAATCAACCCGGCAGCAGATCCGTCAATAATTGTCGAGTGACGGCGGCGGCCCGAACCTCTAATAATAGCAGTTGTAAAACCATGCAGTGTCAATAATCTTCCCAGAATTTTGAAAGAATAGAAACCAGACTTAAAACCCTCACCGACAGTATTTCCGGGTGACGGAAGCGAGGTTTTCCGGTGGCAGAAGCGGCCAGAAGCTCCAATGGTGGTTTCAGCAGCCACAATGACTCCCCCAGCAGCCATACCCAGCGGACAACAACCACAGTAGCAACTAGGAAGCTGGCGGCCATGGCGGCAGCTTCTGGTGGCGACGGCAGCAAGGGTAGTAGAACAACCCACCACCATCGCATCTCACCCTCTCCGCAGCTCCCTCTCTCTCCTCGAAACTTGATGGCGGCAGCAGCTTGAGGCGACGGCGTCTCCTCCTCACCAGCGGTAGACCCTCGGCGGCGATGAACGAAACTCCCCCAGCGGCGGCAACAGCGCGGTGGCGACGCAACAGAGGCTCCCTCCTCCTCTGACTCTCGCATGACCTTCCTTCTACCCTGAACAGCGCCGATGGCGTCCTTCTTTCTCAGCGACAAGGACGACGGCTACAAGCTCGCGACCCTCTCACTCACGAGCCATCCCTCTTCGTCGGCGTTGGTAGCAGCAGCAGGATGGATTCGACGGCAGGGCGCGGTGGTGCGGCGGCGAGGCGTGGAATCAAGGGTACGAGCGTCATGCTCCGGATGCATCATTATCCGGTGAATAAAAAAATAAAAATACTTTTTAAAATTTTATAAAACTTATTGTTGTTTTTTATTATTTTTAAATTAAAAAATAAATCTTTTTTCTAAAAGTAGAAAAATAAAATAAAGTTGAAGGAGGAAAAATGTTGGTAAAGAATTTCTTAATAAAATCGCGTTGTAAGTTTAGTTCTAAACCGACAATTAAACCTCAATCAATGTTTAATTTGTTTGTCACAATACAAACCCAATAAAAATAAACCGAAGTATTTAAACCCCGGGTCGTCTCTCAAGGAATTGCAGGGATGTGTGTTTATTATTGGTTATGAGATTGTATCTTTTTGGGTTGAGTTTGATAAACAAGGAATGTAGATAACAAGAAAATAAACTATCAACTAAGAAAAGTCCTAGCAAGGGTTGAGAATTGGAATTCCTATCCTCATTATCATTGTCAATTGTGATGGTAACTGTAAATTGCTCTCACTTAGTCAACCTCTAACAATTGAAGGAAAGTCAAGTGAGCAAATCAACTTGAGTTCACAAGTCCTAATCAAAGGCTAGAGTTAGTGAAGCTCAAGCCAACTAGCAACTTCCAATCACCAATCAACAAGAGACTTTGACAATTCAAGAGTCTCCAAATTACTCAATCCAAGCTAAGAACACAAAAATCTAATTTAAAATCTAACCAAGCATTTTATCAAACACTTGGAAGGCACAACATAAAAGCATGGTAAAATTGCAACAATAATAAAATCTAAAAACTACCAATTGAAAGAAATTAACAATGACAACTGAAGAAAGCAATAACAACATGAACATATAAATTGCATTAACAAATATCCAAAGTATCAAGAATGCATAAACATAAGGGTAACAAAGTGACGGAAATAACAAGTAGAATTGAAGAACAAAGGTGCTAGAACAATAAACTGCAAGGAATTGTAAATAAAAACATGAATTAAATCTAAATCTAAGAAATTGGAGTAGAAACTCTAAAACCTAGAGAGAGGAGAGAGCCTCTCTCTCTAGAATTCTACATCTAAACCTAATGTGTGTGAATGAATGAATAATTCAATTTCCCCACCTAGTTCCACTATTCATCCTCTTGTCTTTATTTTCGGGCCTGAAACTGGGTCAAAAGCAGGCCAAAAATCGCCCTCAGAGAATTCGCTTAACTGAAGCACGTGATGCTTGTCACGTGTACGGTCAGCCACGCGTACACGTCGTTGGACCTTGCACCTGGCCACAAGTACGCGTCAGCCACGTGTGCGTGTCAATTGGTTATGGCTTGGTCACGCGTACGCGTCATCCATGCGTACGCGTTGACATCAGCTTCTCAAATTTTCAATTCTTTGTGTTCCTTCCAGTTTTGCATGCTTCCTTTCCATCCTTTATGCCATTCCTACCCTATAAAACCTGAAATCACTTAACAAACATATAACGGCATCAAATGGTAATAAGAGAAGATTAAAAACTAACCATTTTAAGGCTTATGAAGCATGTTTTCAATCATAGCACAAAATTAGGAAGGAATCTTAAAAACATGCAATTTAGATGAATAAGTGTGAATCTACTAAATTAAGCACAAAATAAACCCTAAAAATGGGGTTTATCAACCTCTCCATACTTAAACATTAGCGTGTCCTCATGCTAAGCTCAAGAGAAGCTATCAAGGGTTTAAGAGGGATGGTAGGATTTATTAAGTACAACCTATCTATATGATTGCCACTAAATGCAAAATATTTCTACCTACTTGGTTAAAAGTAAATAAATCTTTCAAGATCAAATATGAACTGGATTTCACTAATTAAAATCTCAAAATGAAGTATAAGTATCCTTGCAAGAAGAGAGCTCATGAAATCCGGAACAAGGAATTTGAGCATCGAACCCTCCCCAGAAGTGTATACACTCTAATCACTCAAGTGTTTAAGGGTCAATTCTCTCGGTTCTCTGCTAATTGTGCTTTCTAAAGTTTGCTCTTCTTCTACCAATCAACAAAAATTTAATGCATGGATACACATATCAAGAGGTCTTTTCAAGGGTTGTAATGGGGTTACGGTCAGGGTAGGAATGTATTTAGTTAAGTGGACTAAAATCTGAATCCTTGCTTAACCTAAATTTCATACCTAACTTAAGGCACTCTATGTAATGAAAATACAACCAACTACCCATTAACCATCTTTTGCCACATATTCATGCATCCCAATTTGAATACAATACATATGCATTTCTATCACCACTTATTTTTGGGGCGTTTTGTCCCCTTTTTATTGCTTGCTTTTTCTTTTTTTTTTCTCTTTTTTTTCTTTTATTTTTATTCAGATCAATGCATATGATTTAAGGTATTGAATGCAAGAATATGTGCTCAACTATTTTTTTCCACATTATTATAAAAAGTATAACATACCCAATTCCCAAGCCAAATGTTCTCAAATCCAGTTTTCCCACACTTGAATCATGAACACTCCCACTAATCTAAGCTAACCAAGGATTCAATATTAAGGACATTCATTGTTTTCTTCTTAGAGTTAGTGATGTGTTAAACTGATGGGTTGGAAACCAGATTCCACACAAAACTCACCGGCAAGTGTACCGGGTCGCATCAAGTAGTAATAACTCACTTAGAGTGAGGTCGATCCCACAGGGATTGATGGATTGATACTTGAAAATTAGATATTCACGTTTAACCGGCAAGTATACCGGATCGTATCAAGTAGTAAAACTCACCGGAGTGAGGTCGATCCCACGGAGATTGGTAGATTAAGCAACTTTAGTTAATTGGTAGTTTAGTTGAGCAAACATGGTTTTGATTTCATGAGATTTAAACATTTGAAAGTAATTGCAAAAATTAAATGACAAGGAATGTAAAGAATTGCAACGAAGAAGGAGAATAAAAGTAAATGACAAAAACTTAGATTGCAAGAAACTTAAATGACATTGAAGATAAATTGCAAGGAAGTAAAGTGTATGGATATAAAGTGCAGAAATTAAATTGCAAGTAAATTTAGAGCAGAATGTAAATGGCAGAATAATAAATTGCAAGAATGTAGAAGGGAATTGGGTAGTGGGTATTTAAGATAACTAAAGAACAAAAGAAATGAGAATTAATGATGGGAGAGATCATTAGGGATCAGAGATGCAAATTCTCATGAATTGATGTTGATCAATTCCTTCTCAATCATGGGTATAGATCCATGGCAGATTGTAGGTAATTGAATTCCAATCTCTTGGTAACTCAATTTCTCATCAACACAATCAATTGCCACTCTCGTGATCTACTTGTTCATGAGAAGAGATGAAGCTCGTTAACTAATCCTTCAAGCCACACAATTCCCAGGATCTCAACCAAGGGTGGTTACATCTCACATACCAACCCAAAGTGTATTAATCAAGGAAATTATGAAAGGATGAACTCTAAACTGAATCAGGTAACTCCTTTCTCAAGTTCATCACTCAATACATATAGATTCAACCCCTCTCTCGATGGTGATTGAATCTTTGAAGAACAAGAGTTTCCTCTTGGATGAACCACTTGAATTGAGAAGGAAAAGAAGAGTTATCAACTCATTCAAATACACAGAGCTCCTCCCCCTAATGAAATTAGGGTTTAGTGAATCATAGCTCAAATTTCAACAACAATTGTAAAGATGGAAATTAAACTAAGTGTAGAGAAGAATGAAGAAGAAGAAGAAAAAGTTCTAAAACTCAAATTCAAAGTTACAAGAAAAACAAAATAGAAGGCCGGTGAAAGAAAGTAAAAATTGCTAGAATAATAGTGTCTTAGTGAAAAAGTCTAAAAAAAAGTAAAAGTCCTTAAAAGTACAAAACTCTTCTCTATTTATACTACTGCTAAAACTCCTTCAGAGATTTTCAATTGGGCTAGCAATGTGGGCTTTATCTTTGTTGAATTCTTGGCTCGATGGAAGAAGTCAATGGAAGAAGTGTTGCTAAACAGAGAAGGAGGAGCTCATTCATGATGCTCCTGGCCCAATGGGGACGTTACTGGCAAACACGCCAGTGTAAAGGCACGTTGGCAACGTGCTCATGAGTTTCCTGGGCTGGGAGCTTTGTGCTGGGCGTTCTTAGCCCAAGTTGTTGTTAACAACTTGGATTTTCTTCTTCTTGGCTCCACTTTTCATGCCTAATGTTTCCCAGAATTCGAGTTTCAATACTTTGCTTCAATATAGACTATCATACATCATTAGAAATCTCAGAATGTCTTCTTTCTAATGCACTTAGGATCATCTCAATTGGATTTTTCTATCTCAAGTTATGCTTCCTTAAAGAAGGTAAGGTCAGGCTGCCAAGTTTGCTGGAGTTGTTGCTGAACACGCACCCTTTCTTCCAAGTTGGCAACGTGCCAAACCTCCCAGGGCTGAGACATGGAGCTGGCGTTGTTGATGAACACGTCCTTTGTTGGCGCGCTGGCAACGTGCTCGATGCTTCCCTCCAGGGCTGCCTTCTAGTCTTCAACTTTGTTTGCTACGTTGCCTTGGAACACGCCTATAGAATTTGGCGTTGGCAACGTGCTCGAGTGAGGGGATTGCTCTCCAAGATTGCTTGCTACGTTGTCACAAAACACGCCTATAGAACTTGGTGTTGGCAACGTGCATGCTTCTTCCCCTGGGCCAAAACTTTTTGCTCTTGGCGTTGTTGGTGGACACGCTAGTAATTCTAGAGTTGGCAATGCCCAAGTTCACTTCCTTGGCCCAGCATCCTTGCTTGCGTTGCCAAGGAATACGCAGCCTTTCTCCAAGTTGTGGAAACGTGCTCGCGATGACCTCTCTAGGGCTGCCTCCTTACTTGGCGTTGCCTTGGAACACGCCAATGGAACCTGGCGTTGGTAACGTGCTCAAGCTTCCCTAGCTCCTCTCCAAGGCCTTGCTTTCTTGTTGCGTTGCTTGCCAGCATTGTCCACAAGCACGCCTTTGGACTCTGGCGTTGGCAACGTGCTGGCTTCCTTTCCTGGGCAAGCTTTCTTGCTTGGCGTTGCT
Source organism: Arachis ipaensis (assembly GCF_000816755.2). Taxonomy (NCBI): domain Eukaryota; kingdom Viridiplantae; phylum Streptophyta; class Magnoliopsida; order Fabales; family Fabaceae; genus Arachis; species Arachis ipaensis. The sequence goes on along the minus strand of NC_029792.2, from coordinate 81,862,513 downwards.
TGCCTGCGTTACCATCAAACACGCCCCTGCATCTCTTGGCTGGCAACGTGCTCGAGCTTTGGACTTGCTCCCCAAAGTTGCTTGCTGCGTTGCCCCTAAACACGCCTATAGAAACTAGCGTTGGCAACGTGCATGAGTGAAGGTCCATGGCTGCTGGCGTTATCCTCAAACACGCCATTGTATCCCAACGTTAGCAACGTGCTTGAGTGGAAAAGTCATCATCTAAGTTGCCTTGAGTTGTTTTGGATTGTTGCATTGTTTATTTGGCGTTGCTAGTAAGAACGCCCATGTATCCAGCGTTGGCAACTTGCTTGAGTGAGTGATCCTTGCTTGTTTGCTTCCTGGCACGTTTTCATCAAAAACGCATGTGCACCCAACGTTGGCAATGTTGTTAGCCACTTGCTTGCTTCATTCTTGCTTCAATGCCTTCTTGTTTCATCACCTATCATTAACAAGGGAAATTGCTTCAAAGTCTCACCAATCCATGCAATCAATTTCATGAGATTCATTCATACTCATTCATTTATGCATTCCTTGAATCATTTGCATGAATTTGGCTACAATTAACCTGGTCCTTGGTATTTTTATGCATGGAAATGAAACTCATAAAAATGCTTATTTATTTCAAAGATAATGAATGAAACTAAGCTAAAACTAACTAAACTGACTAGCTAATATAGCAAATATGCGAATGCATCACAACACCAAACTTAAAATATTGCTTGTTCTCAAGCAATGGATAAAATAATTTGACAAAAGAATTTAAGATGCAAGAATTGAATGTCTTAACAGAGAAGAATTCTTCCACGGAATATGTCATCCTTATTTGTGTAGTCATCTGTTTAGTGTAACTGATCAAGGCTAATCCAAATTCTTAGTTGAAATGCTTGCTTCAATACTAGGTTGGTTAATTTCACTAGACTCTTTTTTTCTATACTTTAGCACATAATCCTTAAACTATTCTTTTCTCTACTTCTCTTTTCTCCCCCTTTTTTTTCAAATTTCCTTTGTTTCAATTGAGCTAAAAATCTTGTCTTAGGGCGGCTCTTTAGCATAAGCTTTCAATCAACAATCCCAAACCAGTTGGTTTAAGTTGTTAAGTGTTGAAACACTCTTAAAGATTTACTAACTCAAGCCTTTCTCCTTAACACATTCAATCACAGGCATATAACATTGGAATTTTATTTGGATAGTGGTGTCCAGCACCTCTTTGGGTTGCTAAATGTTCTGTTATAGAGCTACTCTTGAATGTGAGTTTTAAATCGATAATCCCGAGTTAGTTAACTCAAGTTACCGGGTGATGAAGCACCCCTCGGATTTACTAGCCCAAGTATGTCTCCTAACATCAATCACCACAGACACATATCCAAATTTTGTCATTGATGCCTAGCCTTTCATTCTTTGTTCTTTGTTTTCTTTATTTCTCTTTTTCTGCTATTCAAAATTTTTGTGTATTACTCCATTGTCAAGGTTTTTTGTGCTTCTAACTTCTTGAGTCTTATAACCCTTAACCAACTAGTTTTGTGTAAGCAAGCATCTTAACTCCTTTTAATTTCTTGAGTCCTGATTCGTTCACAATGAAAGCATATATGTACTAACACTTTTTATCAGACAACCTTGTTCTCCTAAGCTAGATTCCTCTCTGTTTTTGTTCAAACTACATCTTTTATTCCATTGGCAAGTAAAAGTACTTAAGGCAAGCAAACATTCCAAGCATGTGAGTGATACATGGAATAAGCAACATAAATGAAAATGCATAAAAGAAAACAACCTAGAAGGTATACCATGTTTCAGACATACATCTTCTTTATTTAATAAAGCACTAAAAAAAAGAACTTCACCACCTTTAGTCTTTATGTCCCTTTCCTTTGCCCTTTGGATCTTCTTTCTTCTTCTTTCTTACTTCTCCTTGTTGTTTTGTTGTTGAGTCCTCCTCTTCTCTTTTCCATATTCCTGAGCTTATCATCCTCTCCTTTAGCCTCTCAGCATTAAATTTCACCCTTGCAATTTCCTGCTCTTCTAATATCTTGTGCGCTTCATTAAATTTTTAGACTTGTGGGTTGAGTACTGGGAGTGTTCCACAAAGGTAGCTGAGTTTTTCTTGGGTGCATATATCATAATCAATTCTGTCTCTATATCTGGCCTCCTTGAACATTCTGCTTTCATTGAATTCTCTGTGAAATGTGTCTTGTCTAGCATCCATCCTATGGAGAAGCTCCCTTTGCTGAGCTTGCTCTTTCCTTAGTTGAGCTTGTTCTTGTATTACCTTCTCCATGGATCTTCCATATTCAGCAGCTGAGTTGTTGATGACTTCATACATCTTGTCATATTATTCTTGTTGTAGTTCCATCATGTGTGTTTGATATTCACTTTGCTGACCCATCCATTGAACTTGAACTTTTCTTTGCTGATTTATTACTTGCCAAAGGTCCCTTTGTTGTTGAGCTTGTTCCTCTTGGCTTCTTTGAATTTGTGAATATTGCCCAGAGATTCCTTCCAAAGTGGCTTGGAGTTGGTTCATGTTCAAAGTACTTGGTTCTTCCATTTCTTGGCACTCTTCCTCTTATCTTGCTTCTTTCCTTTTCTTTCTTCTTGCTAGAGGTTGCCTCTCCAATTGGGTCGTGGTGACAAATTCCAATCTTTCCTTGGTGAGAGGCTTTCCAATAGACACCACGTCAGTTTCTTTAAATTCTTCGAGAGACACTCTAGCTTCTTCACATAAGCATAGAATAGTACTAGGATATCCTAGCCAACTGTCTTGTTTGACCTTTTCAGCTATGTCAATGATGTTATTTGCTATAACTTCTCCCACATTAATCTCCCCTCCTTTCATTATGCAGTGGATCATTATCGCTCTGTTCACTGTCACCTCGGAGTTGTTTAAAGTAGGAATTAGTGATCTCCTCACTATGTCATGCCATCCCTTTGCTTGAGGTGTGAGATCACCTCTTCTAAGCTTGAGTGGTAGCCCATGTGAATCCAACACCCAGTCCGTGCCTACTTTGCACAAGTCACTTAGCACATCCTCACATCTTGCTTCACGCTCAACCCTTTCCTTATAGCTAGTTTGTTTGAACTGTTTTGGCTTGATCTTTAGTACCCTGTTGATGGTGTTTGGACTAAAGTCAACAGTCACTCCTCTTACATAGCTCTTGTATGGCTCTTCATCATCAAATTCTCTTATCACATTGGTGTAAAATTCATGGATGAGAACCATGCTCACTTCTTGAGGTTGATTACAGAGAAGCTCCCATCCCCTTTTTCTAATTATTTTTTGTATGTCAGAGTACTCCTCCTTTCTTAGCTTGAAAGGTAACTCCGGGACAACGTCTTTGCCTGTCATCCAACTAAAGACGCGCTCATTGCATTTGGATTTGAATCTTCTTCGATCAAAGGTGTTTTGTTCTTCTTCTTCTACGGGTTGCTTGTCCTTTCCCTTCCTAGCTCTTGATGATGAGGCCATTGAAATTCAATTGCAAGGGTCAAATCTTCCAACACCAAACTTAGAGGAATGCTTGTCCTCAAGCATAAAGAAAATGTTTATGAAGGGAGTTTAGATGGATATGGCCACAAGGTAAGGAGTGCAAGCTTGAAAGTGATTGTGAGAGGGAATGAAAGAGGGGGGTGGTTCGGATAGGCTAGAGGAAATAGTGTATCCTGAATTTTGCTGAGCAATTCTTAGGATCAAGGCCAAAATCTTTAAAGCAAGGATGCTTAAAGGGTTGAGTGTGATTTCGGCTGAGGTGAATTGATGAAATGTGGTGATGGAGAGTGCTATATATATAAGTGAGGACAAAGTGAGGTTTGATGATTGTGGTTGGAGTGGTTAAAGTAATATTTATAATGGGGGAACGGTCTTGATGGTTCGGTCAAGGCATGGGAAGCATGAATCTTCTTTGCCTAATGCATGCTAAGATGTTTTCCTCAATGCACACAATCCAAGGTACATGTGACTTCTCGTGTCTTGTGTGTGTGTCCGTGATCCTCCCTTCAAGATTCTCCCATCACTTCTTTCTTTCACTTCCCTGCAGCAAGAATACAAAGGCTTTAGATTTTCTTGTAATGCTTGGACTCATTCTAAAGAAATTCAACGAGATCATAATAAAAGAATATTTAAAATATTTTTTTAAATCTAATGGTTGTTTTCATATCACTAAAAGAAATAACTACACTGTTGCTCCATGACCTAGCATTTTTGTGTATGTATAGACACCAAACTTAGTTTGTGACTAAGTGTTGTAAAAAAAAACTTTTGCATTTGCTTCAAGATTGACCACACCAAACTTAGTGCCTTGCATACACTATGTGCTAGTTCAATCTTTATTCTCTTAGATGTATATGATGCAACCTCTCATTATTGATCACTAAAGCATGAAAATAAAAGACTCCTGTGCATGGGTTGCCTCCCATAAAGCGCTTGTTTATTGTCCTTAGCTTGACATTGCAGCTCCCTTGCTTATGTTAACAAGTGCACACTTTCTTCCTTGCTCCAGGGGTCACCAAGATAAAGCTTTACCCTGTGACCATTGACTGTGAATGTCTCCTTTGATGCTTCATCAAGTAATTCCACATAGCCACGAGGGGAAACTCTTGCGATGGTGTATGGACTAGTCCATTTGGATTTAAGCTTTCCAGGAAAAATCTTTAGCCTAGAGTTGAAGAGCAGCACTTTTTGGCCTGGTTCAAATGTCCTTGGAGTGATCTTCTTGTCATGCCACCTCTTTGCTTTTTCCTTGTATATTCTGGCATTCTCATATGCTTCAAGTCTGAATTCTTCTAACTTATTGAGTTGCAACAGTCTCTTCTCTCCTACTGCTTGGGCATCAAGATTTAGAAGTTTTATGGCCCAAAAAGCTTTGTGTTCTAGCTCTACAGGTAAATGGCATGCTTTCCCATATACCAGCTGAAATGGAGATCTTCCTATGGGGGTTTTGAATGCTGTCCGATATGCTCAGAGTGCATCATCCAGCTTCCTTGCCCAATCCTTTCTTGTTTCTCCCACAGTTTTCTCCAAAATTCTCTTTAGCTCTCTATTTGCAAGTTCAGCTTGTCCATTTGTCTGTGGGTGATAGGGTGTGGCTACCTTGTGGGTTACTCCATATTTATGGAGGAGAGAGTTCAATTATTTGTTGCAAAAGTGGCTTCCTCCATCGCTTATAAGTCCCTTTGGCACCCCAAACCTAGTGAAGATGTTTCTCCTTAGAAATTGCAATACCACATTAGCATCACATGTAGTGGTGGCTATTGCCTCTACCCATTTTGAAACATACTCCATTGCCACCAAGATGTATTTGAATGTGTAGGATGGAAGGAAGGGTCCCATGAAGTCTATTCCCCATAAATCAAAGAGGTCCACTTCCAAAATGAACTTTTGAGGCATCTCATTCTTCTTTGTCAAGCCTCCTGTTCTTTGGCATTCATTGCAGTGACTCACAAAATCTCTAGCATCCTTGAAGATAGAAGGCCAATAGAACCCACTTTGGAGGACCTTTGCAGCAATCCTTTTAGCTCCAAAATGGCCACCATAGCTTGAATTGTGGCAATGCCATAGTATGTCCTTCATTTCAATTTCCGGCACACATCTTCTAATCATTCTATCTGGGCATCTTTTGAATAGGAAGGGCTCATCCCACAAGAATAACTTAGCCTCATGTAGCAGCTTCTTAACTTGTTGCCTTGTGTACTCTTGTGGAATACTCCTTCCTGCTTTGTAGTTGGCCATGTCTGCAAACCAAGGGGTTTGTTGGATTTGTAAGAGGTACTCATCTGGAAAGTTCTCATTTACTGGTTGAGATGTATCTTGGCTTGTCTCTTGTGGCAACCTTGATAGATGGTCGGCAACTTGATTCTCACTACCCTTTCTGTCCTTGATCTCAATGTCAAACTCTTGTAGAAGCAATATCCATCTAATTAACCTTGGTTTGGCATCCTGTTTTGACATTAGATACTTGAGAGCAGCATGATCAGTGTAAACTAAAATTTTGGAACCAATCAAATATTGCCTAAATTTATCAAAAGCATACACCACAGCTAGTAACTCTTTATCTATTGTGGTATAATTTCTTTGAGCTTCGTTCAATACTTTGCTTGCATAGTAGATGACATGGTGCTTCTTTTCCTTTCTCTGCCCCAGCACAGCACCAATTGCAAGGTCACTTGCATCACACATAAGTTCAAAAGGTAATCCTCAACTTGGGGTTGTGATAATTGGTGTTGTGGTGAGCTTAGCTTTTAGAGTCTCAAAGGCCTGTTTACATTCATCATCAAAGGAAAAAGGGTTGCTGACCACAAGCAAGTTGCTTAGTGGTTTTGCTATTTTAGAAAAATCTTTGATGAACCGTCTATAGAACCCAGGATGGCCCAAGAAACTTCTAACAGCTTTTACATTTATTGGCAGTGGAAGCTTTTCTATAATTTCTACTTTTGCCTTGTCCACCTCTATACCCTTTCTTGAAATTTTGTGACCAAGAACAATTCCTTCGGGTACCATAAAATGGCATTTCTCCCAGTTTAAAACCAAATTGGTTTCTTGGCACCTTTTCAAGACTAGGGTAAGATGGTGCAAACAAGCATTGAAAGAATCACCAAAAATGGAAAAGTCATCCATAAAAACTTCAATGAATTTTTCTACCATGTCTGAGAAGATTGATAACATGCATCTCTGAAAGGTAGCTGGGGCATTACACAATCCGAATGGCATTCTCCTATAAGCAAAGACTCCAAAAGGACAGGTAAAGGAGGTCTTCTCTTGATCCATGGGGTCAACTACTATTTGGTTATAGCTAGAGTATTCGTCAAGGAAGCAGTAATAAGCATGGCCAGCCAGCCTTTCTAGCATCTAGTCAATGAAAGGGAGGGGGAAATGGTCCTTTCGTGTGGCATCATTCAGCCTCCTATAGTCAATGTACATTCTCCATCCAGTCACTGTTCTTATTAGAATAAGCTCATTCTTCTCATTGACAATGACAGTCATCCCACCTTTCTTTGGTACTACTTGAACTGGGCTAACCCATGGACTGTCAGAGATAGGGTAAATGATCTCAGCTTTACATAGCTTCAATACTTCTTTTTGAACCACCTCCTTCATTGTGGAGTTCAATCTTCTCTGAGGTTGTACCACTAGTTTAGAATTTTCCTCTAAGAGAATTTTGTGCATACATATGGCAGGGCTTATGCCCTTCAAGTCATTAATGGTCCATCCCAATGCATCTTTGTGAGCTTTCAATACCACAAGGAGTTTTTCTTCTTCCTCTACACTCAATGTAGAGTTGATGATCACTGGGAAGCTGTCCTCTTCACCAAGGAATGCATATTTAAGATGAGGGGGTAATGGTTTCAACTCTTGTTGTGGTGCCTCTTCTTTCTTGGCACTTGGTTCCTCTGGTGCTTCCAATTTGTTCTCTTCTTGTTCTTGGATGTCCTGGACTTCCTCCTGTTTCACTTGATGGTTTGTTTCAAATACTTCTTCAACCAAAAAATCCACCACATCAACCCTCATGCAGCTTTCTTTTTCAGCGGGGTACTGCATTACTTTGAAGACATTTATGGTCATTTGCTCATCATGTACTCTGAAAATCATCTCTCCCTTTTCCACATCAATGATTGTTCTGGCTGTGGCCTAAAAGGGTCTACCAAGGGTAACTGAGTTGCTCCCCTCTTCATCCATATCTAGGACCACAAAATCGGCTGGGAATATAAAATTTCCCACTTTTACCAAGAGATTCTCCACTACTCTATTTGGTATTTTGAGAGATCTATCAGCCAGCTGTGGTGATATCCTTGTAGGTTTAACCTCTTCTATCATCAGCTTCTTCATCATGGCAAGAGGCATTAAGTTGATGCTTGCTCCCAGGTCACAATGTGATTTATCAATGGCCATGTTCCCAATTGTGCATGGTATAAGGAAGCTGCCTGGGTCTTTGAGTTTTGGTGGCAGTCCCTTTTGAATGATGGCACTATACTCTTGAGTGAGGAGCACGGTTTCTTTCTCCTGCCAGCTTCTCTTCTTGGTGATCAATTCTTTAAGAAACTTTACATACAATGGCATTTACTCCAAAGCTTCGGCCAATGGAATGTTAATTTCAAGCTTCTTGAAGATCTCTAAGAATTTTGGGAATTGCTGGTCTCTCATTCCTTTGTGTAACCTTGTTGGGTAAGGGAGCTTGGGTGCATAAGATTTTACCCCTTCATTTCTTTCCTCTTGCTGTGGCCTCACAATTTCCTTGTTATTGGCATTGTTGTTTTGGGTTGGTAACTTGCTTAGTGGCTCCTCAGTTTCTTTGCTCTTTTTGGATGTTTATGCCTTTTCATCCTCCTTCTTATCTATTGTATCTTCCACTTCATGCTCTGTTGCTTCTTTGTTGACTTCTCTTCCAACTATCTTGCCACTTCTCAACTGCACAGCTTTGCATTCTTCCCTTGGATTGGGGATTGTATCACTTGGAAGAACATTAGTTGGCCGTTCAGCTTGTTTGGCTAATTGTCCCACTTGCCGTTCAAAGTTCTTCATGGTAGCTTCATATCTCTCTTGCCCTTTGATCAAGGTTTGAGTGGACTGAGCGATTATTTGTAGGGCTGCCTCAAGACTTGAAATCCTATTTTCATGATTGTCAATTGGTGGTATGATGGGGGTTGATTGTTGTTGCTGGAAATTGGTTGAAGGGCTGGTGTGGTAGTTTTGTGGGTTGGATATTGGTGCGGGAAAGTTATTTTGATGAGTTTGTGAATTGTTGTGGGGTGGTTGATATGTGTTTTGTGGTTTTTTATATTGGTTAGTGTTGTTAGATGAATGATTTTGGCTGTGTGTGTTGCGGGAATGGTTGGAGTTGTTGTTCTTCTGCCAATGGTTTTGATTATCACCCCATCTCAGGTTGGGGTGATTCCTCCAGGATGAGTTGTATCTGTCACCATGGAAGTCATTTTGAGAAGAATTTGAGGCATTTTACATATATTGAACCTGTTCTTGTTGCTGCTCAACATTGCTCGCTTCATTTTGACCCCATTCAATTGAAGGTTGATTTGTTGTGCTCACTGAAGCTAGTTGGAGGCCATCTATTCTCTTAGCCATCATTTCTATTTGTTGCTGGATTTATTGGTGCATCAACTTATTCTGTGCCAAGATAGTGTCCACTCCTTCTAGTTCCAACACACCCTTCTTTTGAATGGGTTGGCGTTGCCTTTGATGAGCATATAAGTATTGGTTATTTGTTACCATGTCTATGAGATTCTGAGCTTCCTCGATTGTCTTCATCAATTGTAGTGAGCCTCCTACAGAATAATCCAAGGACTCTTGAGATTTTAGAGTCAACCCCTCATAGAAATTCTGAAGTTTATCCCATTCACTGAACATCTCAGGTGGACATTTCCTAATCAGAGCTTTGTATCTTTCCTATGCCTCATACAATAATTCCCCATCCATTTGAGTGAACGTTTGCACCTCCGTCTTCAACTTGATGATCCTCTGAGGTGGATAGAACTTAGATAGAAATTTATTCACCAGATCATCCCAAGTGTTGATGCTTTCTTTGGGAAATGTCTCTAGCCATTGAGATGCCTTGTCCCTCAAAGAAAATGGGAACAACAGCAGCTTGTAAATATCTGGATACACACCATTTGTCTTGACAGTTTCACATATTCTCAAGAAGACAGATAGGTGTTGATTTGGATCCTCAAGGGGACCTCCTTCATAGGAACAATTGTTTCGCACTAGAGTGATGAGCTGAGGCTTCAATTCAAAGTTGTTTGCATGAACATTGGGAGTGAGTATACTGCTCCCACAGTGTCTTGGATTTGGGAAAGTGTAAGAAGCTAGAACTCTCCTTTGAGGTGGGCCGTTATTGTTGGCAACTCCCTCAGGAGGGTTATGCGAATCGCCCTCCATGACTTGGTCTTCTCCTTCTGAATCCTCCTCACCAATTATCCCTTTTCCTGTTGCTTCTCTTCTTAACCTTCGGAGGGTTCTCTCGTCTTCAAGATCAAATCTCCTTGCCTCTGACATACACAAACACACACAAACCAACAACACAAATAAAACACTCTATTGCTAGAGTGAAGTTAAAGTTAGCGAAACAAAATATCAAACAGTCAGTGGGCTATAACAAAGAAAAGAAAAATGCTTAATCTAAACTTCCATTCACTTAATCATTGTTAATCTTTGCCAATCCCCGGCAACGGCGCCAAAAACTTGATACGCGAAAATTAGATATTCACGTTTAACCAGCAAGTATACCGGATCGTATCAAGTAGTAAAACTCACCGGAGTGAGGTCGATCCCACGGAGATTGGTAGATTAAGCAACTTTAGTTAATTGGTAGTTTAGTTGAGCAAACATGGTTTTGATTTCATGAGATTTTAACATTTGAAAGTAATTGCAAAAATTAAATGACAATGAATGTAAACAATTGCAACGAGGAAGGAGAATAAAAGTAAATGACGAAAACTTAGATTGCAAGAAACTTAAATGACATTGAAGAAAAATTGCAACGAAGTAAAATGTATGGATATAAAGTGCAGAAATTAAATTGCAAGTAAATTTAGAGCAGAATGTAAATGGCAGAATAATACATTGCAACAATGTAGAAGGGAATTGGGTAGTGGGTATTTAAGATAACTAAAGAACAAAAGAAATGAGAATTAATGATGGGAGAAATCATTAGGGATCAAAGATGCAAATTCTCATGAATTGATGTTGATCAATTCCTTCTCAATCATGGGTATAGATCCATGGCAGATTGTAGGTAATTGAATTCCAATCTCTTGGTAACTCAATTTCTCATCAACACAATCAATTGCCACTCTCGTGATCTAATTGTTCATGAGAAGAGATGAAGCTCATTAACTAATACTTCAAGCCACACAATTTCCAGGATCTCAACCAAGGGTGGTTACATCTCACATACCAACCCAAAGTGTATTAATCAAGGAAATTATGATAGGATGAACTCTAAACTGAATTAGGTAACTCCTTTTTCAAGTTCATCACTCAATTCATATAGATTCAAACCCTCTCTTGATGGTGATTGAATCTTTGAAGAACAAGAGTTTTCTCTTGGATGAACCACTTGAATTGAGAAGGAAAAGAAGAGTTATCAACTCATTCAAATACACAGAGCTCCTCTCCCTAATGAAATTAGGGTTTAGTGAATCATAGCTCAAATTTCAACAACAATTGCAAAGATGGAAATTAAACTAAGTGTAGAGAAGAATGAAGAAGAAGAAGAAAAAGTTCTAAAACTCAAATTCAAAGTTACAAGAAAAATAAAATAGAAGGCCGGTGAAAGAAAGTGAAAATTGCTAGAATAATAGTGTCTCACTGTAAAAGTCTAAAAAAAAGTAAAAGTCCTTAAAAGTACAAAACTCTTCTCTATTTATACTACTCCTAAAACTCCTTCAGAGATCTTCAATTGGGCTAGCAATGTGGGCTTTATCTTTGTTGAATTCTTGGCTCGATGGAAGAAGTCAATGGAAGAAGTGTTGCTAAACAGAGAAGGAGGAGCTCATTCATGATGCTCTTGGCCCAATGGGGGCGTTACTGGCAAACACGCCAGTGTAAAGGCACGTTGGCAACGTGCTCATGAGTTTCCTGGGCTGGGAGCTTTGTACTGGGCGTTGTTAGCCCAAGTTGTTGCTAACAACTTGGCTTTTCTTCTTCTTGGCTCCACTTTTCATGCCTAATGTTGCCCAGAATTCGAGTTTCAATCCTCTGCTTCAATATGGACTATCATACATCATTAGAAATGTCAGAATGTCTTCTTTCTAATGCACTTGGGATCATCTCAATTGGATTTTCCTATCTCAAGTTATGCTTCCTTAAAGAAGGTAAGGTCAGGCTGCCAAGTTTGCTGGAGTTGTTGCTGAACACGCACCCTTTCTTCCAAGTTAGCAACGTGCCAAACCCCCCAGGGCTGAGACATGGAGCTGGCGTTGTTGATGAACACATCCCTTGTTGGCATGCTGGCAACGTGCTCGATGCTTCCCTCCAGGGCTGCCTTCTAGTCTTCAACTTTGTTTGCTACATTGCCTTGGAACACGCCTATAGAATTTGGCGTTGACAACGTACTCGAGTGAGGGGATTGCTCTCCAAGATTGCTTGCTACGTTGTCACAAAACACGCCTATAGAACTTGGCCTTGGCAACGTGCATGCTTCTTCCCCTGGGCCAAAAGTTTTTGCTCTTGGCGTTGTTGGTGGACACGCTAGTAATTCTAGAGTTGGCAACTCCCAAGTTCACTTCCTTGGCCCAGCATCCTTGCTTGCATTGCCAAGGAACACGCAGCCTTTCTCGAAGTTGTGGCAACGTACTCGCGATGACCTCTCCTGGGCTGCCTCCTTACTTGGCGTTGCCTTGGAACACGCCAATGGAAACTGGCATTGGTAACGTGCTCGAGCTTCCCTAGCTCCTCTCCAAAGCCTTGCTTTCTTGCTGCGTTGCTTGCCAGCGTTGTCCACAAGCACGCCTTTGGACTCTGGCATTGGCAACGTGCTAGCTTCCTTTCCTAGGCAAGCTTTCTTGCTTGGCGTTGCTTGCCTGCGTTACCATCAAACACGCCCCTGCATCTCTTGGCTGGCAACGTGCTCGAGCTTTGGACTTGCTCCCCAAAGTTGCTTGCTGCGTTGCCCCTAAACACGCCTATAGAAACTAGCGTTGGCAATGTGCATGAGTGAAGGTCCATGGCTGCTGGCGTTATCCTCAAACATGCCATTGTATCCCAACGTTAGCAACGTGCTTGAGTGGAAGAGTCATCATCTAAGCTGCCTTGAGTTGTTTTGGATTGTTGCATTGTTTATTTGGCGTTGCTAGTAAGAACGCCCATGTATCCAGCGTTGGCAACTTGCTTGAGTGAGTGATCCTTGCTTGTTTGCTTCCTGGCACGTTTTCATCAAAAACGCATATGCACCCAACGTTGGCAACGTGCTTGATGTCTTGAGATTTCCCTCCAGGGTTGCCTTCTAGCTTGGCGTTGCCTTGGAACACGTCCATGCTCTCCCAAGCCAACAACGTGCTCGAGACTTCCTTATGGCACCAAGCTTTGCTTGCTATGTTGCCTTGGAACACGCCTATAGGAGCTGGCGTTGGCAACGTAGCAACCTTCATTTCCTAGCCAAACCTTGCTCAGTTTGCTTCTTGGCATTGTTGCCAAGCACTCCAATGTAGCTCCAAGTTAGCAACGTGCATAGTGCTCACAGGAGACCACTTTCTTGCAAGGTTATTTGTGCTCTTCCTGAAGTAAAGCTTCAATGGCGTTGCCAACTTAAATTCTAAGTTAGCAACGTGCACATTTCTCTTCTTGAAAGAGTTGTTAGCCACTTGCTTGCTTCATTCTTGCTTCAATGCCTTCTTATTTCATCACCTATCATTAACAAGGGAAATTGCTTCAAAGTCTCACCAATCCATGCAATCAATTTCATGAGATTCATTCATACTCATTCATTTATGCATTCCTTGAATCATTTGCATGAATTTGGCTACAATTAACCTGGTCCTTGGTATTTTTATGCATGGAAATGAAACTCATAAAAATGCTTGTTTATTTCAAAGATAATGAATGAAACTAAGCTAAAACTAACTAAACTGACTAGCTAATATAGCAAATATGCGAATGCATCATGGATCAAGCAACTTTAGTGAGTGATTAGTCTAGTCAAGCTAACATTGAAGTGAATTGGAGTGAAATTGAAGCAACAGAATGTAAATAGCAGTGAAGTTAAAGTTGCAGAAAGTAAATGAGTAGAATCTTAAAGAGCAAGAAATGTAAATTGACATAAACTTAAATGACAAGAAATGTAAATTTCATCAAATGTAAAGTGGGGATGGGTGTTGGAAATTAAAGAAAGCAATGAAGCAAGAAATCAAAGAGATCTTGAGAACAAGTGACAGGAAATTCAAAGTGCAGGAAAATTTAAATTCAGATCACAGTAGCTCAAATGTAAAGTGCAGAGGAACAAAAGTGCAGGAAAGTAAATTGGGAGCAATAAGCTCAAATGAAAAATTGTAGAAAGTGAATTGCAAAGGAGAATCATAGCAGAAAAGGAAATTGTAGCAGAGAAGGAAATTGAAATTTGCATAAGCCAATATTGAATTCAATGCTTGGAATGTAACAGTGCAGAAAGATTAAAAGTGTTTCAAAGAGGATTTTCTATTCTATCCTACTCCTAATGCTCTCTAGCAGAGCCAACCTTTCTTTCTAAAATGGAACAGATGCCTTTTTAATTTTTATAGGCTTTTACAAAATTAAAATGAAATTGAAATTAAAAACAAATTACAATTAAATGAAATTCCTATTCTCACTATCTCTTGTGCCTTTGAGTGATGATAATGGGCTTTGCTTGCTTTGGATTTGAAGAAGAGTGGATCCGGATGGCTTTGAAATTCCTATTCTCACTATCTCTTGTGCCTTTGTTGGAGTGAATCTTGGGTCAGGAGGCATTTGTTTAAAAATGGGTGGGGGCATGCTTCCAGTGGAGCGCTCAGTTAGGATTGTGAACGTAGCGCTCCACATGCCTTGTGTGTGTGCCTTCCTTGTGTGTTTGCAATTTGGCTTGTAGCATTACATTAGTGAACGTAGCGTTCACTCACCCAACGCTGCCTCTTGGTCCTTTGGTTGAGCATTCCTTAGTGTATGGCTAGCACAAGCTTCCTCCCCAAGCTTGAAATCACGAAAAAGTTAAAAGAAGTAACGTAGCACTACACTTAGCTTCCCTTGGTTCCCTCTTCGAACCTTGCTGGCTTCACTTTGGCCAATTTTCTAATGCCAAGCCTTGTTGTGTAGCGCTCAGTGAATTGAACCAACGTAGCGCCCCCTTGTGCGAATGGTTCCTCTTTCGAACCTTGGCTGCCCCATTTTTTATTGATTTTTGGACCTTAAAGATTTCTTTCACTTGTGCCTCAATTTCATGCCAAATATGGATTGCTATATATCGTTGGAAAGCTCTAAATGTCAGCTTTCCAATACAACTGAAAGCACATCAATTGGACATCTGTAGCTCATGTTATAGCCTTTTGAAGGAGGCATGGTCATGCTGTCACAAGGCTAAAAAAAACCCGAAAAAGTTAACAATTTAAACATAGCGCTCCATGTAATTGAGCGCTAGCATTTGTTTCCTTCATTCATGGTCATGGGCCACGCTCTTAAAAGCGTGGCCTAAGACATCAAAGTGTGCTCCAAAACTCTTTTTTTTTTCTCCTTTTTAGCTTATTTTGTGCTTTTTTTGCTTCTTTTTCTTCTTATTTCCTACAAAGTTTATCAAATCAAACGATCAAAGTAATGTACCATTTAAGCACAAAAGAATGCAATATTTAAGCACTAATTATCAATTTCTTGTATGAAAAAGCATAAAAAAATATGACATGATGACATGTCATCATAAACTAAAGAACAAATGGGGTAAAATAGGCTCAATATTGGTTTGCAAAGGATGATGAAGGGTTAAGGCCATATGGGTATGTGAGTTTAGTGAAACAAAGGCCTCAATCACATAAATGCATTCATACATCAAACAATGGAAATATAGAATCAAGCAAGACAAAGATCACAATCTTAGAGAAAATAACACACACCAAAACAAAATATTAGTTGATCAAATGCAACCAATTAATAGGCTCAAAATCTCACTAAACTTGTGTGTTCTAGCTTTAAAACCATGTTCCGAAATAAATTTCTTCAAGAAAGGTAAAAAATTTTAATTTAAATTTGTGAAATACCCTAAAATAGTTTTCTTGGAAAAGAATTCATCACTTCAACCAAGTAGTGCTTAAATGCAATAAACTAACTACATGTGCAATCTATCATGCAATGCAATAACTAACTAACAAAGAAAATTAAGAATTGGTGTTGGAAAAGGTAGTTACCCACAGAAGTCGATCCTCGACCTCCCCACACTTAAATATTGCACCGTCCTCAGTGCATGCAAAGAAGTGCAACGTGGATGGGTTGCTATAACTGATGAGCTCCTTCAAAAGATTGTGCATTGGACTTGTTTGTCGCCCCATTTAGAGGTTTTCCTTCCCCTTCTTGGCAGCCAACCTGAAAGGAGAGAAAAAGGAAGAATATTAAGCCCACTAACAAAGACATCAAAGCAAATATAATATAGGTGGGGCTAATGCCAAATAAGAGTGGGGTTCTCAACTACATGGTAGCTACAACATGTAAGTGAGAAAGTAATATAAGCTAAGGCATATCGACTAACACTTGATGCAAGAGTAAAATCAAAGCATAAGTAAATAGCACGAAGAGCATTTGGAAGCATCAAGTTCAAATAGGAAAAAGTGGGTCATGAGAGATAATATAAGTTCATATCAATGCACAAAGAATACAAGTATCACAAAAGATTAAGCATTGACCTATAAATATCATCAACCAACAATAAAAAACAAGTCACGAAGCACTAAAACAATGCAAGAAATAGTCAACAGTTGAGTAAGAAAAGTCAACACCAATAGAAAAATAGTAAACTTAGAAAAGAAAGTAAGAACATGAACAAAGTGAAAATGCAAGGAATGAAAGTATGCAAATGCAATAAACAAAAGAGAATAAAAGAGAATGAAGATGAGAAGTGAAACGAATGAAGAAGAAGAAAGGTAGAAAGGGAGAAGTGAGAGAGAAAAAAGGAGAAAGAAATGGGAGAAGAGACCCAACGCGTAAGCGTCATCCACGCGCACGCGTGGATAGCAGAATGAGTAGGAGACGCGTACACGTCAGTCATGCGTACGCGTGAAAAGCAAAAAAGAGAAGGTGACGCGTAAGCGTCAGTCACGTGTGTGCATGACGACTTTTCGTACTAGACGTACAAAATCAGCACAGTTCCATCACAACTTTCTGGTTTTTGTACCAGAGGCAAGATTAAGAGATGATGCGTGTGTGTCGGCCACGCTTATGCGTGGATGGCCAAAATGTAACATGACGCATACGCGTCAGTGAGGGGCACGCGTGGGAAGACAAAAAGTAAGATGACGCATATGCGTCAGCAAGACATACGCGTGGGTTGGGTTGTGCTCCTAGCACCCCTCCCGCATAGTTCCAGCACAAGTCTCTGGTATTTGTACCAGAGCTGCAACATTGAGTATGACGCGCACGCGTCAGCCATGCGCGCGTGAGGTGCACCCTGTTTTTTTAACATGAAAATATCAGAACAAAGACAACTATGCATAATTAAAAATTAACGCACACACACGTAATGAGACGAAGATAAGCAAATAAATAAAATAAATTATAGAAAAGGAAGATCATACCATGGTGGGTTTTCTCCCACCTAACACTTTTATTTATTGTCCTTAAGTTGGACACTTGATGAGATCCTTGTCATAGTGGCTTGTTCTTAAATTCATCCTTGAACTCTGATGGATGGAAAAATGCCGGTTAAGAATTTCTAATTAAAACAGCGTTGTCAATATAGCCTTAACCGACGAAATTTCCACTATCAATTTAATTTGTGTCACAATTAAAATTAAATAACTGGGAGTTGAATTCCCAGGTCGTTTCCCAAAGAGTTGAAGTGGAGAACAGCAAAATAAATAGCGAGAAATTAAAGCAGCGAACAATAGCGAGAGATGTTATGTATTTGAAATAAGAGATCTTGGTTAGGAGAGATAATTGGAATTTCTATCCTTGTTGTCTTTCCCCAAGTGCAATAGTAAAGGTTTATTGCTTCCACTCAGTTATCCTCTTGCAGTTACAAGGGAAGGTTAAGTGGGTAGCACTAACTCTAATTCACAAGTCCTAGTCACTTCCCTGGAAGGACTAGAGTTAGTGAAAATTGAGTTAGCCAACAATTCTCAATTACATATTACACTTGAGTATTACAACTCAAAGGTTTCCAATTAATCAACTCCTAAGCCATGTTGGGAGCTCTACTCCATTAACATGAATGCCATTTTTATAGACATGTAAAAGGAGTAGATAGGAGACATGGTAATTAAAATAAAAACTATAGAGATGACGACTTCAATCGAAGGTAGTAGCAGCTCTCTCAATATCCAATCCAAAGCAAAAAGCTAAGAAATCCAAAACCTAGGAGAAGTGATGTTTTTTTTTCTAAAATTCAAAACTAAAAACTAAAACTAAAAGTGAAAGTGAAGTGTGTTGAGTCTCAGCTACACCCCTACCTCTATGCGTTTTTGGGCTTGAAATTGGGTTTAAATCAGCCCAGAAATTGCCCCCAGTGAGTTCTGATAAGTGCAGCACGTGACGCTCTGTCACGCGTATGCGTCGGCCATGCGTACACGTTGCTGGACTTCTACGCTTGTCACGCGTACACATCACTGGTGTGGGAAATTGTGATTCACACTTTTCACATCTCTGCGCAACTAACCAGCAAGTGCACTGGGTCGTCCAAGTAATAAACCTTACGTGAGTAAGGGTCAATCCCACGGAGATTGTCGGCTTGAAGCAAGCTATGGTCATCTTGTAAATCTCAATCAGGCGGATTCAAAAGGTTATGAGGTATTGATAATTAAAACATAAATAAAACATAAAATAAAATAAAGTTACTTATGTAATTCATTGGTAGGAATTTCAGATAAGCGTCTGGAGATGCTTTGTTGCTTCTGAACCTCTACTTTCCTATTGCCTTCTTCAAACCATGCGTTATATCCTTCCATGGCATGTTGTAAAATCCTTTCAGTGAAAATGGTCCTCTATGGTTTCTGCACGGCTAATCAACTGTCGGATTTCTCGTCTCGGATGAAAAATACCAGGCATAGCTACTGTATGGCTAATCATCTGTCGGTTCCCGCTAGCATTGGAATAGAATCCATTGATCCTTTTGCACACTGTCACTGCGCCCAACATTCGCAGGTTTGAAGTTCGTCACAGTCATCCCTTCCCGGATCCTACTCGGAATACCACGGACAAGGTGTAGACTTTTCGGATCCCATGAATGGCTGCCAATAATTCTAGCCTATACCACGAAGATACTAATCTCACGGACTCGATCCGTGTATTAGATATCCAAGAGAATATACTCCAGCTGTCATCCAATGACTACGTTGAACATCATGTAGACCGCTTGTGGTTGTCAGGCACGCGGATCTTGGCTAAGCGAGTAACAAAGCTTGGGTGATTGTCACGGGTCACCCCTTCATTCTGACTTAACTGAATTAAGTACGAGATTATATCTTGGAGAAGAAGTAGGCGTGAATTTAATAGAAAATAGTAGTAATTCCATTAATTCATGAAGAACAGCAGAGCTCCACACCTTAATCTATGGGGTGTAGAAACTCCACCATTGAAAATACATAAGTGTAAAAGGTCTAGGCATAGCCGAATGGCCAGCCCCCAAAACATGAACAATGGTCTCAGGTCCAAAGTATGAAAACTGGATCCAAAGATCCGAATACAATAGTAAAAAGTGCTTTTTATACTAAACAGGTAACTTAGATTGACAGAAAATGAGTAACTAAGTGCAAATAGTACAGAAATCCACCTTTGGGGCCCACTTGGTGTGTGCTTGGGCTGAGAATTGAAGCTTTTTCGTGTATAGGCTGTTTCTGGAGTTAAACGCCAGCTTTGGTGCCAGTTTGGGCGTTTAACTCCAATTCTGGTGCGAGTTTGGGCATTTTACGCCAAGATGTTTTAGGCTAGCTTTGGACACCAGTTTGGGCCATCAAATCTCGAGCAAAGTATAAACTATTATATATTGTTGAAAAGTCCATAATGTCTACTTTCCAACGCAATTAAGAGCGTGCTAATTGGGCTTCTGTAACTCCAGAATATCCACTTCGAGTGCAGGAGGGTCAGAATCCAACAGCATCTGCAGTCCTTTTTCAGCCTCTGAATCAGATTTTTGCTCATATCCCTCAATTTTAGCTAGAAAATACCTGAAATCACAGAAAAACACACAGACTCATAGTAAAGTCCAAAAATGTGATTTTTGCATAAAAAATAATAAAAATATAATAAAAAGTAACTAAAACATACTAAAAACTATGTAAAAACAATGCCAAAAAGGGTGTAAATTATCCGCTCATCACAACACCAAACTTAAGTTATTACTTGTCCCCAAGCAACTAAACACAAAATAGGATAAAAAGAAGAGAGAATACAATAAATCTCAAAAATATCAATGAAGATTAGCTTCAATTAGATGAGCGAGACTTGTAGCTTTTTTGCTTCTGAACAGTTTTGGCATCTCACTTTATCCTTTGAAGTTCGGAATGATTGGCATCCATAGGAACTTAGAATTCAGATAGTGTTATTGATTCTCTTAGTTCAATATGTTGATTCTTGAACACAGTTACTTTATGGGTCTTGGCTGTGACCCTAAGCATTTTGTTTTCCAGTATTACCACCGGATACATAAATGCCACAGACACATAACTGGGTAAACCTTTTCAGATTGTGACTCAGCTTTGCTAGAGTCCCCAGTTAGAGGTGCCCAGAGCTCTTAAGCACACTCTTTTTGCTTTGGACCACGACTTTAACCGCTCAATCTCAAGCTTTTCACTTGACACCTTCACGCCACAAGCACATGGTTAGGGACAGCTTGATTTAGCCGCTTAGGCCAGGATTTTATTCCTTTGGGCCCTCCTTCCATTAATGCTCAAAGCCTTGGATCCTTTTTACCCTTGCCTTTTGGTTTAAAGGGCTATTGGCTTTTTCTGCTTGCTTTTTCTTTTTCTTTCTCTCTTTTTTTTCGCCACTTTTTTTTCTTTTCTTTTTTTTTTTTTTGCAAGCTTTTCACAGCTTTTTCTTTCTTCAAGAATCAATTTTATGATTTTTCAGATTATCAATAACATTTCTCCTTTTTCATTATTCTTTCAAGAGCCAACATTTTTAACATTCATAAATATCAAATTAAAAAATATGCACTGTTCAAGCATTCATTCAGAAAACAAAAAGTATTACCACCACATCAAAATAATTAAACTAATTTCAAGATAAAATTCGAAATCCATGTACCTCTTGTTCTTTTGCAATTAAAAACATTTTTCATTTAAGAAATGTGAAAGATACATAGGACATTCATAGCTTTAAGACATAGACACTAGACACTAATGATCATGTAATAAAGACACAAACATAGACAAAACAATAAGCATAGAATTTGAAAAACAGAAAAATAAGAACAAAGAAATTAAAGAACGGGTCCACCTTAGTGATGGCGGCTAGTTCTTCCTCTTGAAAATCTTATGGAGTGCTTGAGCTCCTATATGTCTCTTCCTTGCCTTTGTTGCTCCTCCCTCATGGCTCTTTGGTCCTCTCTGATTTCATTGAGGATAATGGAGTGCTCTTGGTGCTCCATCCTTAGTTGCCCCATGTTGGAACTTAATTCTCCTAAGGAGGTGTTGATTTGCTCCCAATAGTTTTGTGGAGGAAAGTGCATCCCATGAGGCATCTCAGGGATTTCTTGATGAGGAATTTCCTCATACTCTTGTTGAGGTCCATGAGTGGACTCTCTTGTTTGCTCTATCCTCTTCTTAGTGATGGGTTTGTCCTCATCAATGAGGATGTCTTCCTCTATGACAATTCCAACTGAATTGCATAGAGTACAGATGAGATGAGGGAAGGCTAACCTTGCCAAAGTAGAGGGCTTGTCCACTACGTTGTAGAGTTCTAGAGGTATGATCTTATGAACTTCTACTTCCTCTCCATTCATGATGCTATGGATCATGATAGCCCGGTCTATTGTAACTTCAGACCGGTTGCTAGTAGGAATGATAGAGCATTGGATGAACTCCAACCATCCCCTAGCCACGGGTTTGAGGTCAAGCCTTCTTAGTTGAACCGGCTTGCCTCTTGAGTCTCTCTTCCATTGAGCTCCTTTCATACAAATGTCCCTAAGGACTTGGTCCAACCTTTGATCAAAGTTGACCCTTCTAGTGAAAGGATGAGGATCTCCTATCATCATTGGCAAGTTAAATGCCAACCTTAAATTTTTCGGACTGAAATCCAAGTAATTCCCTCGAACCATTGTGAGCCAATTCTTTGGGTTCGGGTTCATACTTTGGTCATGGTTCTTAGGAATCCATGCATTAGCATAGAACTCTTGAACTATTAAGATTCCAACTTGTTGGATTGGGTTAGTGAGAGCTTTCCAACCTCTTCTTTGAATCTCACGTCAGATCTCCGGATATTCACCCTTTTTGAGCTTGAAAGGGACTTCGGGAATCACTTTTTTCTTGGCCACAACTTTATAGAAGTGGTCTTGATGGACCTTTGAGATGAATCTCTCCATCTCCCATGACTCGGAGGTGGAAGCAATTGCCTTCCCTTTCCTCTTTCTAGAGGTTTCTCCGGCCTTAGGTGCCATTGATGTTTATGGAGAAACAAAAAGTGGAGCTTTTCCCACACCAAACTTAGAAGTTTTGCTCGTCCTCGAGAAAAAGAAGAAAGAAATGAGTAGAAGAAGAAGAAATGGAGGAGATGGAGGGTAGTAATGGTTTCAGCCAAGGGGGAAAGAATTATTTGTGATGTGTGAAAGTGAAGGTAGTGAGGAGGTGTATTTATAGGGTAGGGGAGAGAGAGAATTCGGTCATGAAGGGGTAGGTTTGGAAGGGAAATGGTTTGAATTTGAATGGTGAGGTAGGTGGGGTTTATGATGGATGGATGTGAGTGGTGAAGAGAATATGGGGAAGAGGGTAGGATTTGATAGGTGAAGGGTATTTAGGGAATAGTTATAGATGGGATTGGTCAAGGGTATTTGGGGAAGAGTGTTATGGAAAGGTGTGAAGAGGAGAGAAGAAGAGGTGGGGTAGGTGGGGATCCTATGGGTCCACAGATCCTGAGGTGTCAAGGAATTCTGCTCCCTGTGCCATTCTAGCGTTCAAACGCCCTCAGTGTGCCAATTTTGGCATTAAACACCCGCTCTGCTACCTTTCTTGGCATTAAACGCCAGTTTGCTGCCCCTTTCTGGCGTTTAATGCCAGCCAGACACCCTTTTCTGGCGTTAAACGCCAGTCTGCCTGCCATTTCTGGCGTTTAACGCCAGCCAGACGCCAGACATCCTTTTCTGGCGTTAAACGCCCAGAGTGCTGCCCATTCTGGCATTTAACGCCCAGAATGCTACCAGGCTGGCGTTAAACGCCCATTCTACTATCCTTATTGGCATTTAAACACCAGTAAGCCTGTCCTCCAGGGTGTGCTGTTTTTGATGCTATTTTTCATTTTGCTTTAATTTTGCAGTTGATTTTATGACTTCACATGATCATTAACCTAAAAAAAAACATAAAATAACAATGGAATATAAATAAATATAGTTAGATAACATTGGGTTGCCTCCTAACAAGCGCTTCTTTAATCTCAATAGCTTGACAGTGAGCTCTTAGAGAACTTCACAGAGACTCACTTGATGTTGGCCTCCCAACACCAAACTTAGAAGTTGAGTGTGGGGGCTCTGCTTTACTCTGTATTGAGAGAAGCTTTTCATGCTTCCTCTCCATGGTTACAGAAGAAGATCCTTGAGCCTTAAACACAAGGTAGTCCTTATTCAATTGAAGGACTAACTCTCCTCTGTCCACATCAATCACAGTTCTTGCTGTGGCTAGGAAGGGTCTTCCAAGGATGATGGAATCATCTTCATCCTTCCCAGTGTCTAGTATTATGAAGTCAGCAGGGATGTAATACCCTTCAATCTTTACTAAGACATCCTCTACAAGTCCATAGGCCTGTTTCCTTGAATTGTCTGCCATCTCTAGTGAGATTCTTGCAGCTTGTACCTCAAAGATCCCTAGTTTCTCCATTACAGAGAGTGGCATGAGGTTTATACTTGAACTAAGGTTACACAGAGTGTTCTTAAAGGTCATGGTGCCTATGATGCAAGGTATTAAGAACTTTCCAGGATCCGGTTTCTTCTGAGGTAATTTCTGTTGAACCAAGGTATTCAGTTCATTGATGAGCAATGGAGGTTCATCCTCCCAAGTCTCATTACCAAATAACTTGGTATTCAGCTTCATGATTGCTCCTAGATACTGAGCAACTTGCTCTTCAGTAATATCTTCATCCTCTTTAGAGGAAGAATACTCATTAAAGCTCATGAATGGCAATAGTAAGTTCAGTGGAATCTCTATGGTCTCTATATGAGCCTCAGATTCCTTTGGTTCCTCAATAGGGAACTCCTTAGTGGCCAGTGGACGTCCATTGAGGTCTTCTTCAGTGAAAATTACTGCCTTTCCCTCCTCTCAGGTTTGGCCATGTTGGACGTGTTGATGGCCTTGCACTCTCTTTTTGGATTCTCTTATGTATTGCTTGGGAGAGTACTAGGAGGGATTTCATTAACTCTTTTACTTAGATGACCCACTTGTGCCTCCAAATTTCTGATGGAGGACCTTGTTTCAGTCATGAAACTGTGAGTGGTCTTACTTAGATAAGAGATTATGGTTGCTAAGTCAGAGAGGCTCTGCTTAGAATTCTCTGTCTGTTGCTCAGAAGATGATAGAAAAGGTTTGCTATTGCCAAACCTATTTCTTCCACCATTATTATTATTGAAGCCTTGATTAGGCTTCTGCTGATCCTTCCATGAGAAATTAGGGTGATTCCTCCATGAAGGATTATAGGTGTTTCCATAGGATTCTTCCATGTAATTCACCTCTTCCATTGTAGGATTCTCAGGGTCATAAGCTTCTTCTTCAGAGGAAGCTTCTTTAGTACTGCCGGATGCAGCTTGCATTCCAGTCAGATTCTGAGAAATTATATTGACTTGCTGAGTCAATATTTTATTCTGAGCCAATATTGCATTCAGAGTATCAATCTCAAGAACACTTTTCTTCTGAGTTGTCCCATTATTCACAGGATTTCTTTCAGAAATGTACATGAACTGGTTATTTGCAACCATTTCAATGAGTTCCTGGGCTTCTGCAGGCGTCTTCTTCAGATGAAGAGATCCACCAGCAGAGTGGTCCAATGACATCATGGACAATTCAGACAGACCTTCATAGAATATACATAAGATGCTCCATTCTGAGAGCATGTCAGAAGGACACCTTCTGATCAGTTGCTTGTATCTTTCCCAAGCTTCATAGAGGGACTCACCTTCCTTCTGTCTGAAGGTTTGGACTTCCACTCTAAGCTTGCTCAACTTTTGAGGTGAAAAGAATTTGGCCAAGAAAGCATTGACCAACTTTTCCCAAGAGTTCAAGCTTTCTTTAGGTTGTGAGTCCAACCATGTCCTAGCTCTGTCTCTTACAGCAAAGGGAAAAAGTATAAGCTTGTAGACCTCAGGATTAACCCCATTGGTCTTAATAGTGTCACAGATTTGCAAGAATTCAGCTAAAAACTGATGAGGATCTTCCAATGGAAGTCCATGAAACTTGCAATTCTGCTGCATTAGAGAAACTAATTGAGGCTTAAGCTCAAAGTTGTTTGCTCCAATTGCAGGAATTGAGATGCTTCTTCCATAGAAGTCAGAAGTGGGTGCAGTAAAGTCACCAAGCATCTTCCTTGCATCTCCACCATTGTTGTTATTTTCAGCTGCCCTAACTTCTTTTTTTTCGAAAATTTCTGTTAGGTCCTCTCCAGAGTTTTGTGCTTTAGCTTCTCTTAGTTTCCTCTTCAGAGTCCTTTCAGGTTCAGGATCAGCTTCAACAAGAATGTTCTTATCCTTGTTCCTGCTTATATGAAAAAAAAGAGAACAAAAAAGAATAGGAATCCTCTATGTCACAGTATAGAGATTCCTTTATGTGAGTAGAAGAATAGAAGAAATAGAATGAAGAATGGAGAAGAAGAATTCGAACATAGAGAGAGGGAGAGGGTTCGAATTATAAGAAGAAGAGAAGTGTTAGTAAATAAATAAATAAATAGAAATAGATGAGAGAGAGAGAGAGAGGGAGTATTCGAAAATTAATTCAAAAGAAAAGAAAAATATTTTTGTTTTTATTTTAATTATTAGTTAGCATTCAAATTTAAGAAGGAAAATAAAATAAAATTAGAATTTAAAATAATTAGTTAAAAAAGAATTTTGAAAAAGTGGTTAGTGATTTTCAAAAATTAGAGAGAGAAAAGTAGTTAGGTGGTTTTGAAAAAGATAAGAAATAATAAACTTTTAAAATCAAACAAAAAGTCAAGTAGTTAATTGAAAAAGATTTGAAAATCAATTTTGAAAAGATAAGAAGTTAGAAAAAGATTTTGAAATTAAGTTTTGAAAAAGATATGATTGAAATTTATTTTGAAAAAGATTTGAAAAGGAAATTAAAAAGATTTGATTTTTGAAATTAAAGTTGATTACTTGACTAACAAGAAACTAAAAGATATGGTTCTTAGAATTTAAAGATTGAAAATAGGCAAGTAACAAGTTGAAATTTTTGAATCAAAATATTAAATGTTATTAATAAATTCGAAAATTATAAAATAAAAATAAGAAAAAGATTTTGAAAAGATAAAGTTTTTAAATTGAAATTTTGACTTGACTAACAAGAAACAATTAAATTTTAAAAATTTTTTACCAAATCAACTCAAAATTTCGAAATTTATGATTGAATTAAGGAAAAGATATATTTTTTATTTTTGAATTTTAATGATGAAAGAGAAAAACACAAAAATGACACAAAACATAAAAGTTTAAGATCAAAACAAAAAAAAAGTACATGCAAGAACACTTTGAATGTCAAGATGAACACCAAGAACACTTTGAAGATCATGATGAACACCAAGAACATATTTTTGAAATTTTTAGGAAAAGAAACACATGCAAGACACCAAACTTAGAAATTTTTAATGTTTAGACACTATGAATTTGAAAATGCACAAGAAAAACAAGAAAAGACACAAAATAAGAAAAATTAAGGATCAAACAAAGAAAATCATCAAGAACAACTTGAAGATCATGAAAGAACACATGCATGAATTTTTCAAAAATTCCAAGAAAAGTTAAAACATGCAATTGACACCAAACTTAAAATTTGACACAAGACTCAAACAAGAAACATAAAATTTTTGGTTTTTATGGTTTTATTAATTTTTTTGTATTTTTCGAAATTATTTTGGAAAAAGAAAATAAAGAAATTCAAAATTTTTAATAAGAATTCCAGGATTTCTGTAATGTTAGTCTAAAGCTTCGGTCCAAAAGATTAGACATGGCCAGTGGCCAGCCAAGCTTCAGCATAGAATTATGAATGAGAATCCAAAGGCTCATGCAATGTGATTCTAAAGCTCCGGTCCAAAAGAATTAGACATGGCCAAGTGGCCAGCCAAGGTTAAACATAACACATACAAGCATGTCCTTTTTACAATGGAAGGTGGAAACCTCGGTCCAAAAGATTAGACATGGCTTAACAGCTAGCCAGGTTTCACCATGTCTCATGAAGCTCTAGAATTCTTTCTTAAAAACTCTGAAGAACAAATTTTTTTTTTGAAAACTAAAATTTTTTTGTTTTTTTTTTCAAAAATAAAAATAAAAAGCTTAAACATAAAATAAAATTACCTAATCTAAGCAACAAGATGAACCGTCAGTTGTCCAAACTTGAACAATCTCCGGCAACGGTGCCAAAAACTTGGTGTGGGAAATCGTGATTCACACTTTTCACATCTCCGCACAACTAACCAGCAAGTGAACTAGGTCGTCCAAGTAATAAACCTTACGTGAGTAAGGGTCGATCCCATGGAGATTGTTGGCTTGAAGCAAGCTATGGTCATATTTTAAATCTCAGTCAGGCGGATTCAAATGGTTATGAGGTATTGATAATTAAAACATAAATAAAACATAAAATAAAATAAATTTACTTATGTAATTCATTGGTGGAAATTTCAGATAAGCGTCTGGAGATGCTTTGTTGCTTCTGAACCTCTGCTTTCCTATTGCCTTCTTCCAACCATGCGTTACTTCCTTCCATGGCAAGCTGTAAAATCCTCTCAGTGAAAATGGTCCTCTATGGTTTCTGCACGGCTAATCAACTGTCAGATTTCTTGTCTCGGATGAAAAATACCAGGCACAGCTACCGCATGGCTAATCATCTGTCGGTTCCTGCTAGCGTCGGAATAGAATCCATTGATCCTTTTGCACACTCTCATTGCACCCAACATTCGTAGGTTTGAAGCTCGTCACAGTCATCCCTTCCCGGATCCTACTCGGAATACCACAGACAAGGTTTAGACTTTCCGGATCCCAGGAATGGCTGCCAATAATTCTAGCCTATACCACGAAGATACTAATCTCACAGACTCAGTCCGTGTATTAGATATCCAAGAGAATATACTCTAGCTGTCGTCCAATGACTACGTTGAACGTCATGTAGACCGCTTGTGGTTGTCAGGCATGCGGATCTTGGCTAAGCGAGTAACGAAGCTTGGGTGATTTTCACAGGTCACCCATTTATTCTGACTTAACTGAATTAAGTACGAGAGTATATCTTGGAGAAGAAGTAGGCGTGAATTGAATAGAAAACAGTAGTAATTGCATTAATTCATGAAGAACAGCAAAGCTCCACACCTTAATCTATGGGGTGTAAAAACTCCACCGTTGAAAATACATAAGTGAAAAAGGTCTAGGCATGGCCAAATGGCCAGCCCCCAAAATGTGAACAATGGTCTCAGCTCCAAAGTATGAAAATTGGATCCAAAGATCCGAATACAATAGTAAAAAGTGCTATTTATACTAAACTGGTAACTTAGGTTTACAGAAAATGAGTAACTAAGTGCAAATTGTGCAGAAATCCACTTCCAGAGCCCACTTGGTGTGTGCTTGGACTGAACATTGAATCTTTTTCATGTATAGGCTGTTCCTGGAGATAAACACCAGCTTTGGTGCCAGTTTGGGCGTTTAACTCCAATTCTGGTGCCAGTTTGGGCGTTTTACGCTAAGATGTTTTAGGCTGGCTTTGGACGCCAGTTTGGGCCTTCAAATCTCAGGCAAAGTATGAACTATTATATATTTCTGGAAATCCCAGGATGTCTACTTTCCAACGCAATTAAGAGCGCACCAATTTGGTTTCTGTATCTCCAGAAAATCCACTTCGAGTGCAGGAGGGTCAGAATCCAATAGCATCTGCAGTCCTTTTTCAGCCTCTGAATCAGATTTTTGCTCAGGTCCCTCAATTTCAGCCAGAAAATACCTGAAATCACAGAAAAACACACAAACTCATAGTAAAGTCTAGAAATGTGATTTTTGCATAAAATCTAATAAAAATATAATAAAAAGTAACTAAAACATACTGAAAACAATGTAAAAACAATGCCAAAAGGGTATAAATTATCCGCTCATCAGTCGCTCACCACTTTACGCCGATTTGCATGCCACGCGTATGCGTCGCTGTCGCTTACGCGCGGGTTGAAAAAATCACAGGTGACGCATACACGTGGAGTACGCGTACGCGTGAGGTGGCTTGTGCGCCAGGCACCCCTCCCGCACGTCTCCCGCGTAACTCTCTATTTATTTTTTATAAAACTCAAACCTCCATATGACGCGTGCGCGTCATTGATGCTTACACGTCAGAGGCACTTTTTTTTATATAATAATAAAATGCAAAATAAAGGTAATCATGCATAACTTGAAATTAACACTACTATAAATAAAATAGAACTTAATAAAAAGGGAAGATCATACCATGGTGGGTTGCCTCCCACCTAGCACTTTTCTTTAACGTCCTTAAGTTGGACGGTCCACAAGCTCAGTCCTCTTCCTTTGTTGGATCCTCCAACAGGAAGATCTCCAACTCCTTGTTGTTCTTCATCTTCTCACCATGATATAGCTTCAAATGGTGGCCATTTACTTTGAAGAAGGTGGGGCTTGAAGGGTGACTCAGGTGGAAGACCCTATATGGCTCAGCCTTTTCCACCCTATAAGGTCCTTCCCACCTTGATCTTAGCTTGCCTGGCATGAGTCTCAACCTTGAGTTATAGAGGAGGACTAAATCCCAGCTCTAAACTCTCTTCTCTTGATGTTCTTGTCATGCACCGCCTTCACCCTCTCTTTATAGAGCCTTGAGTTCTCATATGCTTCTAGTCGAAGGCACTCCAATTCCTGTAGTTGCAGCTTCCTTTCAACCCCGGCTCCCCCCCCCCAATCCTAAGTTGCATTCCTTCATTGCCCAGTAGGCTTTGTGTTCCACCTCCACCGAAAGGTGATAAGCCTTTCCGTAGACTAGGTGGAATAGACTCATTCCGATGGGTGTCTTGTAAGCTGTCCGATAAGCCCAAAGCGCATCTACAAGTCTAGAACTCTAGTCTCTCTGATGGAGCTTCACAAGTCTAGTATGCGCTAGATCTCTCTATTAGACACCTCGGTTTGCCCATTGGTTTGGGGATGGTAAGCCATCACCACCTTGTGAATGATGCCATGTTTCTTCAGCAGACCTGTCATTCTTCTGTTACAAAAATGAGAGCCTTGATCACTCACGATTGCTCATGGTGATCCAAAGTGACAAATAATATTATTTCGAATAAAAGAAACAACAACGTTAGCATCATCAGTACGGGTAGGAATTGCTTCCACCCATTTAGAAACATAATCAACATCTAACAAGATGTATAAGAAACCATTGGAGTTTGGAAATGGGCCCATGAAGTCAATAGCCCAAACATAAAAAATTTCACAAAACAACATAAGTTATTGGGGCATCTCATCCCTCTTGGATATATTTCCAAACGTTTGGCATTGGAGGCAAGAGTCACAGAAAACAGTAGCATCCTTAAAAGTGTGGGCCACTAAAATCCAAAGTCTAAAATTTTTCTAGCAGTTCTTTGAGGACCAAAGTGTCCACCACTCTCAGAAGAGTGGCAGGCCTCTAAAATTGACTGGAATTCAGATTGTGGCACACACCTTCTAATTATTTGGTCAGCACCACATCTCCACAAATATGGGTCATCCCATATGTAATACTTGGACTCGCTTTTAAGCTTTTCCTTTTGATGCTTAGAAAAATTAGGAGGAAAAGTACGACTAACCAAATACTTAGCTATAAGTGCATACCTAGGAACCACCTCAGATATTTCTTGCAAGCTATCAAGTGGAAATGCATCATTGATAGGAGTGGAGTCACTTTTAATATGTTCTAGGCGACTCAAGTGGTCCGCCACTAAATTTTGGGAACCACTCCTATCTTGGATCTCTAAATCAAACTCTTGCAATAACAATATCCAACGGATTAACCTTGGTTTAGACTCTTTCTTAGCCAACAAATATTTCAAAGCCGCATGGTCTGAATATACTACCACCTTAGTTACAAGTAAATAAGCTCGGAATTTATCCAAAGGAAAAACAATAGCTAAAAGCTCCTTTTCAGGGTAGTATAATTAGACTCGACACCATCTAAAGCCTTAGAATCATAAGCAATAATATATGGATCCGTACCTTCACACTGAGCCAGCGCCACTCCTACCGCATAGTTTGATGCATCACACATGATCTCGAACGGCCTACTCCAGTCAGGCCCTCTCACAATAGGAGCTTGGGTCAAGGCAGTCTTCAGCCTGTCAAATGCTTCTATGTAGTCTGATAAACCCCGATTTTGTGGTTTATCTTGTGCTTAATTTGGGGGATTTTATCAACTTTTTCCACATTTATTCAATGAAATAGCATGGTTTTGCAATTCTCCTTTGATTTGTGCTTAAGTGTGAAAACATGCTTTTTAGGCCCTAAAATTGGTGATTTTAATTCACTTTAATTCTATTTGATGCCTTGATGTATTTGTTGAGTGATTTCATGTTCATAAGGCAAGTATTGGATGGAAGAAGTGAGGAGAAAAGCATGCAAAGTGGGAGAACTTATGAAGAAATGAAGGAACCGTAAAGCTGTCAAGTCCGACCTCTTCGCACTCAATCAACCATAACTTGAGCTACAAAGATCCAAATGAGACGGTTCCAGTTGCATTGAAAAGCTAACATCCGGAGCTTCGAAATGATATAACATTTGCCATATGTTGCTTTGCGTATAGGGGCGCGCATGCGCCATGTACGCGTGCGCGCCGATTGAGCACGTGGTCCACTAAAGTGAAATCACCCCCAACGATTTCTGAAGCACTTTGGGCCCAACCCAACTCATTTCTAATACTATTTCTTGCAGAATTCAAGCTTGGGCAAGGGGGAGCAATTGTTTGTAGCATTAGCATCATGTAGGTTAGTTTCTAGAGAGAGAAGCTCCCTCTTCTCTCTAGAATTAAGTTAGGTTAATCTATCTTAGATCTAGGCATGATTTCTTAATTTCATCTTGTTTCCTTTTCAATTTCTTGTTTCTACTACTCTATTCTTTTTAGTTCTCTTGTTAATTTTACTTTTATTTCTCTTTTATGTTCATGGATGCTCTTGTTGGATTTGATTTACTTTTAATGTAATTTAATGTTTGATGTCTCTTTATTGTTGATTTGAGTTGTTGATCTTGTTTCCTTGAAATTTGTAGTTGGTAGATTTTACTATTCTTGCTCATTTACCATGCTTTCCTTTTATGCCTTCCAAGTGTTTGACAAAATGCTTGGTTGTGCTTTAGAGTAGATTTTGAGTATTTTTGGCTTGGAAAGAGTAATTAGGCAATCTTGAGTCATGAAAACCCAACTCATGTTGGTGATCTAGAGTTGTTAGCTAATATTGTTTTCATTGACGCTAATCTTTTGCTAATTTAATTAGTAAGTTGATTAGGACTTTTGGATTGGGATTAGCTAGTCTTGTTAGACTTTCTCTCATGGAAGATAATATGATACCTTCTTCCAATGTTGGAGATGATGTAATAAGATAAATTCTTGTTTATATTTGTGACATGATTAATTAGTCTTGTTTGACATTCTCCCTATGTGAAGATGACATGATACCTTCTTTCATTTGTTGGAGTTGACTAAATAAGATGAATTAATCATTGTATGACTAGGATAGAAAGCCTATGATCTCAATTCTTGCCATGAATGTCTCTCTTTATTAATTGCTTCCTTTAATTGCTCTCTTTACTTTTCTTGTCATTTACTTTTTTGCCCTCTCACCAATCAAAACCCCCTTACATCCTTCATAGCCAATAATCATACACTTCATTGCAATTCCTTGTGAGACGACCCGAAGTCTAAATACTTCGGTTAATTCTTATTGGGGTTTGTACTTGTGACAACTCAAATTTTTGATGTGGGAATTTTTTGTTGGTTTTGAGCTATGCTTACAACGAAGTTCTTATTTCTAGAAGAGAAATTCTAGACCATCGAGCAAATCTCAATCATCAAAATGGCACTGTTACCGGGGAGTTGCAATGGTGTTATATTATTGGCTATTATGAATATTGTGAATGTGTTTGCCTTTTGCTTATTTGATAGTTTTTGTTAGCTTTAGGACTTTGTTGCTTATTTTTGTTAGCTTTTGTTTTTATTTGTTACTATGAATTCTTACCCCTTTGGCTATGAGTTTGGCTCAAATTATGTTGTAGGGAATGGAAACTACAATGGCAACATGCATCAAGGATGGAACAATCAAAGATGGGAGGAGCCTCAAGGGATTGATCAACCTTCTTGGCAACAACAACCTCCGGTTTCTTATGGGTATAACTCTAATCCTAATGCATATCAATCTAATGGATGTGGTGACCCTTATTGTGATTGTCAACAACCACCACCACATGCCTATGAACCACCCCCTCAACATGACTTTGAACCACCTTACTCACAAGCCCCCTACCATCAAACCCTTCATTATGACCCTAATCCTTATCCAACATTCCAACCACCTTATGAACCATATGAATCATACATGAAACCACCACGATTCCAACACAATTACTCTCAAGAACCACCTCAATATACACCACCTCCATACCCTTACCAAAATGAACCACCGTCCAACTACAATGCCTTGCCTTCAAACAATAAACCCTCTCTTTCACCACTACCCTCCGATGAAGCCTCCATGTTGGAATTGAGAGATCTTGAATCTCATATCTTAAGGCGACAAGAGGAGGATGAAAAGAAGTTTAAATAGCTAGGAGCCAAGATGGTTATCCTAGTGGAAGCCGTTAGCAATATGGCCTCCTTCCTTCTCTCCCTCTCTCTCCCCATGCTCTCACTCTCCCCCTCCCTCTTTCTCTCTCCCCTCCTCTCCCTCTCTCATTCTCTCTCCCCTCTTCTCTTTTCTCTCTCTCCTTCTCTTTTTCTATCTCTCTCTCCTTCTCTCTCCCCATCCTCTCTCTCTCTCTCCCCTCTCTCTTTCTCTCTCTTTGTCCTCTTTCTCTCTCTACTTCTCTCTCTCTTATCCTTCTTCTCTCTTCTTAACTCTCTCTTTTTTTTCTTTCTCCTCCTCTATCTTCGCCTCCTCTCTCTCTTCTCTCTCGCTTTAGAGAGAAGAGGAGAAGGAGAGAAAATGAAGAGAGGAAGAGGAGGAGAGAGAGAAAGAAGAAAAGGAAAGAGAGATGAGCGAGAGAGAGAAAGAGAGAAAAGAAAAAAAGAGAGAGAAAGAGAGGGGAGGTAAAGGAGAGAGAGAGAGCGGAAGGAGAGGGGAGAGAGAGAGAAAGAGAGAGAAGGGAAAAGAGAGGAGAAAGTAGAGAGATATGGGAGAGAGAAGGAGAGGAGAGGATAGAGAGAGAAAGGAGGGGAGAGAAAGGAGGAGGAGAGATAGAAAAAGGGGAGATATGATTAGAGAGAGAAAGGGGAGGAGAGAGAGGAAGAGAGAGAACGGAGGGGGAGAAAGAGGGTAAGGAAAGAGAGAGAGAGAGAGAGGAAGTGAGAGAGCGGAGAGAAGGAGAGAGAGATAGAGAGAGAAGGAGAGAAAGAGAGAGGGAGGGAGAGAAAGAGGGAAGGGGAGAGAGGGAGAGAAGGATAGAGAGACAATGGTTTGGTTTTGAAATTATGTTTTGATTTTAATTTGGATTTGGTTTTGGTTAACCGGTTTAAAAACCGGTTTTTTTAAATTTGGTTTTGGTTAACCAATTCTAAAAAATATGGATATGATTTTTAAATTGTTTCATTAAACTGGTTAACCAAAATGTGGTTATGGTTTTTTAACCGATTAACCACATTTTGGTTTTTTTATGAACACCCCTACCAAGAAGGACCTCTACACGTGCAACACTCAAGCTCAGCCCAAGCACACACCAAGTGGGCCCCGGAAGTGGATTTATGCATCAATTACTTACTTCTGTAAACCCTAGTAGCTAGTTTATTATAAATAGGACCTTTTACTATTGTATTAGAAATCTTTTGAATCCGGAATTGTATCTTTGGACGCCTGGTTCTTAGATCAGAGGGGCTGGCCTCTCGGCCATGCCTAAACCTTTCACTTATGTATTTTTAACGTTAGAGTTTCTACACTTCATAGATTAAGGTGTGGAGCTCTGCTGTTCCTCAAAGATTAATGCAAAGTACTACTATTTTCTATTCAATTCATCTTATTCCGCTTCTAAGATATTCATTCGTACTTCAACCTGAATGTGATGAACGTGACAATCATCATCATTCCCTATGAACGCGTGCCTGACAACCACTTCCGTTCTACCTTAGATTGAATGAATATCTCTTAGATCTCTTAATCAGAATCTTCGTGGTATAAGTTAGATTGATGGCTGCATTCATGAGAGTTCGGAAAGTCTAAACCTTGTCCGTGGTATTCCGAGTAGGACTCTGGGATTGAATGACTGTGACGAACTCAAAATTCGCGAGTGCTAGGCATAGTGACAAACGCAAAAGGATAGTAAATCCTATTCCAGTATGATCGAGAACCTCCAAGATGATTAGCCATGCAGTGACAGCGCATTGGACCATTTTCACAGAGAGGAATAGGATGCAACCAACGACTATGGTGATGCCTCCAGACGATTAGCCGTGCTGTGATAGAGCATTTGGACCATTTTCCCGAGAGAGATCGAAAGTAGCCATTGGCACCGGTGACATCCTTACATAAAGCCAGCCATAGAAAGGAGTAAGACGGATTGGATGAAAACAGCAGGAAAGCAGAGGTTCAGAGGAACGAATGCATCTCCAAACGCTTATCTGAAATTCTCACCAATGATTTACATAAGTATTTCTATCCTTATTTTAGTATTAATTTCGAAAACCCCATTACTATTTTATATCTGCCTGACTGAGATTTACAAGGTGACTATAGCTTGCTTCATACCAACAATCTCCGTGGGATTCGACCCTTACTCACGTAAGGTATTACTTGGACGACCCAGTGCACTTGCTGGTTAGTTGTGCGAAGTTGTGAACCATGGTATTGGCATAATGTTTTTGGCGCCATTGCCAGGGAAAGAAAGAGCAATGAATTTTACATAATCAAAGTGTAATCACAGTTTCGTCCACCAGGCCTCCTCCCAACTAAGCCTAAGCAACCAAGGCACTCCCATTGACGAATGTGGAGAAGCAATTAAGGAGCCTAGTGAGGAAGTAAGTTTAGAGCTTCAAGGTGAAGAAGATGAGTTGAAGCAAGGAGTGCAACAAGAGGAGGAAGTTAAGATAATTGAGTTGGAAGAAGTGGTTGAAGCCTTTGAAGAGGTTGACCAAGAGATGGATTCAATCATTGAAGAATTCTTATGTACAATTGAATCCTCTCTAATCGGGTTTGACATGGAGATCAAAGAAGAAGATGCCCAACCTCCCATGCCCTTGGTGAGCAATGAAGAAGAACTTGAATTGGAAACAAGCCACCAAGAGGAAGAGGTTGAAGTGGAGGAAAGTTGCAAAGAGGTGGAGGTAATCATGGAAGAGCACAAGGGAGTGGAACTTACAAGATCATTAGGACCATCCCTTCCTAAGTCTCCATCCAATACAACATTCAAGTGGGTAAAATTCTTATCCCTAAGCTTTAATCTCTCACTTGAATATGGTTTGCTTGAGACAGATGGGCAACTTAGAGCTCTTTGTGGAGTCAAGAGTAGGAGGGAATTGGTTAGTGGGTGAGAATACCATTCAAGGTTCCTTATGGTTGAAAACTCAAGGTCTAAGTGCAATGGTTGGTATAGTCCTCAACTAAAGGGGTCTAGGAAGACGCTTTGGTGTTTACTTGAGAATTCGGATCACTTCTCACCCAATTGGAATTGTGATGATCAACTTGAAGATGGGTGTAGAAACAAGATTTGGGATCCGGGAATATATGAAGACCAATTTTGGAAGCCCTTAGCTTGTGTGGAACTTCATCAAAGCTTGGTGCCATTGATCTTGAATTTCGGAGCTTACTTGAAGTCCAAGCATTGGTGGAAGTTTCAAGATGAGTTCAAGCATAAGCCACCATGACAAGGAGCTTCCCAAATGTCCAACTTAAGGACTTAAACTAAAAGTGCTAGGTGGGAGACACCCCACCAAGGTAAACTATTTCCACTCTCTTTTAGATTTGGTTAATAAGTGATTGGAGTTGCCATTATAGGTAATTTTTTTCTCTCTTTTCTATACTCTTATACATTTTGTTTCGATGATAGGTTGTAGTAGTGTGTTTTGATTAGTTTAGATTGTTGTTAAAGTAGGTTGCTGAAGTACAAGTTTTGTTTGTTTTGTC
Organism: Arachis ipaensis; assembly: GCF_000816755.2. Taxonomy (NCBI): domain Eukaryota; kingdom Viridiplantae; phylum Streptophyta; class Magnoliopsida; order Fabales; family Fabaceae; genus Arachis; species Arachis ipaensis. The sequence continues at coordinate 81,825,204 of NC_029792.2, read as the reverse complement.
TTTGAAAATTTTTCAAAAACTTAAAGATTTTTGTTAAATTTGAATTTTGGTTGCTTTAGAATGTTTATAGGTTAGGAGAGTGTTAAATTCTGTTTTTATGCTTCTTAAAAAAAAAAATCGGGCATCGGCGCCCAAGCGGGCAGTGCGCGCGCGCGCTGATGTGGTTTCACAACTCCTAGTACTAAAACCCGAGAGTTGTGCCTACTTTATGCCTACTTTGTGCCAAGCGATCCACGCGTAAGCACGCATGGCGCGCGCGCACCGATTTTCCCTGTCGAATCTGCGCGTGAGCACGCATGGCGCGCGCGCGCGGATTTTTTGTGCTGCATCCGCGCCTGAGCAAGCATGGCGCGCGCGCGCGGATTGTTCCTGCTGCATCTGCGCCCAAGCACGCATGGCGCATATGCGCGGATTTGCACCCTGTTTTTCTCCTTTCTCCTTTCTCCTTCTTTCTTCTTTCCTTCTTCTTTCTTTTTAATTTTTTTTCTTTCTTCTTCCTCTCTTGGAAATTTTTTTCTTTCTTTAAAAAAAAAAAAATAATAATAATAATAAAATAATTAAAAAAATTAAAAGAACATTTAAAAAATAATAATAAAAAAAATTTTTCTCTTTTCTTCCATTTTCTTTTATTGTATTTCCTTATTTTCATTCATTGCATTTTAATTTTATTTTTGTAACTTGTTTTGCCTTTTATTTTCTAAGATTCTTGTTTTAATAATGGTGTTGGATTCTTATATTCAATTGTTGAGAATTTCTTGGTTAATCTTGGTGCTTTGTGACTTGTTTGGCATTAATTGTAATATTTGCTCTACACACAAGATTAGTGCTTTAGTTCTTTCTGACTCATGATCCCTTGTTTTTGTACCTCATCATCATTGAGTTAGGATGGGACCAAATGCTCTCATGCTTATCACTAATCTTGTTTGTGTCAATTATTAATTAAGCTTGATGCAACATGCTCTTCATGACATGTACCCATGCTTTGACTTTTCTCTTGCATCAAGTATTAGTTGATATGCCCTTTGCCTATATTGCTTTCTCACTTACATGCATAGCTAACATGTAGTGAGAACCTTACTCTTATTTGGCATTAGCCCCCGCCTATGTTATATTTGCTTTGATATCTTTGTTGCAGGCTTAATTTTGTTTCTCTTTCTTTCCTTTTAGGTTGGCCACCAAGAAGGAAAGGGATGGAAAAAGCTTCTAAATGAGGCAACAAACAAGTCCTTCCGTACAACCTTTTGAAGAAACTCATCAATTGTAGCAACCCTTCCACCTTGCTCTTCTTTGCATGCACCGAGGACGGTGCAAATTTCTAAGTGTGGGGAGGTCGTCTGAAAGAACTGTGGATTGATGGTTTAGAAGTTATAGAAAACTCTCGTTGTAAGTATAGTTACTAAACCAAGCAATCAACCTTTCTTACAAAAGTTTTGGTTGTCACAAGTAACAAATCTATTTTTAAATTGATAACCGAGTATTTAAACCTCGGGTCGTCTTCTCAAGGAATTGCAGGGGAGTGTTCTTATTATTGGTTATGAGTTTGTAAATTGGGGGATTTTTAATGTAAAATATAAAAAAAGCGAGAATAGTAAATGGCAAGAAAGTAAATTGTATTAAATTAAATAGATAATAAAACTCTTGGCAAGGTATGAAAACTGAAAGTTCTATCCTGGTTTTCCTTATCAATTGTAATGAGAATTGGATTTTTCTCCCACTTTGTTAACCTCTAACTATGAAGGAAAGTTAAGTGGATGAATTAATTCGGATTCCTCAAGTCCTAGTCTTTCCTTGGAAAAAGTTAGAGTTATTGGAACTCGAATTAATTCTTGAAGAATTCCAATTTTCAATCAACAATGAGTTTGATAACTCAAGAGTCACCAATTATTTAACCAAAGCCAAAAGGGAAAATATCTAAATTAAATTAAAAGCATTCATATAAATAAAGCAAAGCAAAATTAAATCTGAAAATACCTCGAATTGCATTCACAAAAGAAATCAAATCTAACATGGAAATTTATAAATTAAATTAGAAAAATAAATAAAAGAAACATTGAACCTGTGATCGCAAAAGATGAAATAATCATGAACTGAAAAGAATCCTAATTCTAAATCCTAAGAGAGAGGAGAGAACCTCTCTCTCTAAAAACTACATCTAATCCTAAAATTGTGAATTTGAAAGTTTGATATGAATGGATGTATTCCCCCACTTTATAGCCTCTAATCTGTGTGTTCTAGGCTGAAAACTAGGTCAAAAACAGCCCAGAAATCGCTCCCACCGATTTCTGTTACGTTCAGGTCGCGGGAAGGTGACGCGGAGGCGTCGTCCACGCGTTCGCGCGGATTGAAGTTCGCATATGCGATGCGAGCACGTCATTCACGCGTTTGCATCACCTAACTTCGAGGCAGCTATGGCAAATTATATATCAAATAGAAGCCCTTGATGTTAGCTTTCCAACGCAACTGGAACCGCATCATTTGGACCTCAGTAGCTCAAGTTATGACCGTTTGAGTGCAGAGAGGTCAGGCTGGACAGCTTTGCAGTTCCTTCAACTTCTTGTATTCCTTCCACTTTTGCATGCTTCCTTTCCATCCTCTAAGCCATTCCTGCCCTGTAATCCCTGAAAACACTTAACACACATATCAAGGCATCTAATGGTAGTAAGAGAGGATTAATATTAGCAAATATAAGGTCAAAGAAGCATGTTTTCAATCATAGCACAAAATTAGGAAGGAGAATGTAAACTCATGCAAATAGTATGAATAAGTGGGTAAAGAGTTGATAAAATCCACTCAATTAAGCACAAGATAAACCATAAAATAGTGGTTTGTCAACCTCCCCACACTTAAACATTAGCATGTCCACATGCTAAGCTCAAGAAAAGCTATAAAGATGAAGAGGAATGGTAGAATGTATGAAATGCAACCTATGAATGCAACTAAATGCTAAATACTTTTACCTACTTGGTTAAAAGTAAACAAATCCTTCAAGAAGAAGTATGAACTGGATTTCACTAATTCAAATCATGAAAATGAAGTACAAATAGACTTGCAAGAAGAAAATAGCTCATGAAAGCAGGGAACAAGGAATTGAGCATCGAACCCTCACTGGTAGTGTATACACTCTAATCACTCAAGTGTTTAAGGTTCGATTCTCTCAATTCTCTACTAACCTTGCTTTCTAAGGCTTGCTCTTCATCTAACAATCAACAAAAATTTAATGCACAAATACACAAATCAAGAGGTCTTTTAAGGGTTGTAATGGGGTTAGGGTCAAGATAAGATTGTATTTGGTCAAGTGGACTAAAATCTGAATCCTTAATTAACTTAAAATTTTCCCACCTAACTTAAGACAATCCATGTAATCATAATACAACATCTAACTATCCATTAACCATGTTTTCCACATATTCATGCATTCTAATTTTAAGTACAGTACATATGCATTGCTTTCACCACTTACTTTGGGGCATTTTGTCCCCTTTTACTTATTTGCACTTTTTCTCTTCTTTTTCCCTTTTTATTCTTCTTCTTTTTTTTCTTTTTTTTTATATTATATATTTTTTTTCTTTTATTTTTTTCAATGCATATGATTAAATTATTGAATGCATGAACATGTCCTAAACATTTCTTTCACATTTTTAGAAAATTCTAACATACTCAATTGTCAAACCAAATATTTTCAATCCCAATTTTCCCACACTTAATTCATGAGCACTCTTACTAGTCTAAGCTAACCAAGGATTCAAATTAAGGACATTATTGTTTTTCGCTTAGAGTTAATGATGTGATAAAGTAAAGAACAAAGGGGTAAAATAGGCTCAAAATTGGTTTGCAATGGATAATGAAAAGGTTAAGGCCATATGGGTATGTAAGCTAAGTGAAACAAAGGCCTCAATCATATAAGTGCATGTATACATCAAACCATGGAAATATAGAATTAAGCAAGACAAAGATCACAATTTTAGAGAGGAAAATACACACTAAAACAAAATTTTTGGTTGATAAAATGTAACCAATTCAAATAGGCTCAAAATCTCACAGGTTTTGTGTGTTCGAGCTCTAAACCATGTTCAAGTATAATATTTCTTCAAACAAGTGTAACATTAAATTTTATTCAAATTAGTGAAATGCTCTAAAAGGTTTCCTGAAAAGAAAATATTACTTCAACCAAGTGGTAAAATATACAAAAAAATCAAACAAATATGCAATCAAACATGCAAATGCAACAACTAACAAGGAAAATAAACCATTTGTGAAAAATAGGCATCAGAATAGTAGAATGGAATAATCTAGAAAAATGCATAATGCCATATGAGCTTTTTCACAAACACATAGCATGCATGGTAAATAAGCTATTGAAAGTATTAAATTGAACATGCAAGAAACCCTTTTAAAAAGTAATATATAATTGTCAAACAAATCTTGAATAATCCACAAAAATATAAAAAATAATGACCCAAATAAATTTCTAACACCAATGAAAATAATGCAATGAATGAAAGTATGCAAATAAATTAAATGAAATAGAATGAAAGTGGAGAGGGATGAAGAAGAAGAAAGTAAGAAAAGGACAAAGAAAGAATAAGAAAAGATAGAAAAATTAGGATTAGAGAAGAAAAGATAAGAAAATTGGCACTAATCTGGATAGGTTGTGCGACGATGGTGACGCAGTCGCGTGGGTGACGCGGTCGCGTGGTGCGCAATAAGGTTAGGCGACGCGGACGCATGGGTCACGCGATCGCGTGGCCTGATTTGTGCGATTGGCGCGAGGGCAGCCTCGCGGTCGCGCAACTCTTTGTTTAAATCTCTTTTTGCCAAATTTTTGGGTGACGCGGTCGCATCAGGACGCGTAAGCCATGCGACCGCGTGGTAAGGCGTGTGCGATCAGCACCAGTTCAGCACCACTCTCGCACAACTTTCGGTCGTGCACCCTTTCTTACGTCGATTTCCAGGTCACGCGGCCGCGTGGGTGACGCGGTCGCGTGGGAGCCATTTTTCCTACATGTCGCATCGCGTGCGTGCTTCTCTTTTTTTTTTTTTTATGCAGGATGCAAAATGATATGGATGTTATGAGAAATTCCAGGTTCAATAAAATAAAATAAAACTCAAAAACAAACAAAACGAAATAAAATTAAAATTGAGAAAGGAATGATTATACCATGGTGGGTTGTCTCCCACCTAGCACTTTTAGTTAAAGTCCTTAAGTTGGACATTTGATGAGCTTCCTGTTATGGTGACTTATGCTTGAACTCATCTAGGAATCTCCACCAATGTTTGTGATTCCAGTAACCTCCGGGGTCCCAAACTAGACATGTAAAGCCCTTAAGAAGCTTCAAACAGATTCTTAGGCTCCCGGGGTGACAAATGTCAAAGCAGATTCCAGGATCCCAAACCTTGCTTTTACACCCGTCTTCAAGTTGATTATCATGATTCCATCCGGGTGGTTCAGCTTTAGAATTCTCACTGAAGCATCCAAACAACTTCCTAGACCCATTCAATTGAGCTCTACACCAACCTTTGCGTTTAAACTTAAAGCTTCCAACCATAATGAACCTTGCAGGATAATTCTTACCACTGACCATCTTCCTCTTACTTTTTATGCCACAAAGAGCTCTAAGTTGACCATCCGTCTCCAGTAGCCCATATTCATGTGGAATTAGAAAGCTGAGGGATATGAATTTTACCCACTTGAATGTTGTGAAGGATGATAGCAACTTAGGGGGAGGTATTTTTAACGAATTTGCAAGCTCCACATCCTTGTGCTCTTCTCTGACAACTTTCACCTCTTTGCAAACTTCTTTAATTTCAACCTCTTCCTCTTGGTAGTTTTCTTCCAGTTCAATCTCTTCTTCATTGCTCACCAAGGGCATGGGAGGCTGTGCTTCTTCTTCTTTAATCTCCATCTCTTGACCAACCTCTTCCAAGTCTTCAACTATGATATGCCTAGGAGGTTGTACACCCTCCTCAACATCAAATGCAACCATCTTGGAAGGAGGCTCTATGTCTTGACTTTTTCATAGAGGTTCAGCATCTCCTAAGTCTTCAACCACTTCTTCTTCCTCAATGGCGGACGTAGCTTCTTCCAATTGTTTTAATATAAAATCGTGCTGCTCACTGTCCACGGGAGTTTCTAATGTCTTCTTCATGCTACGTTCTTCATTAGATTGCCCACATGAGGCCATGAAGGTTCCTTGAGTGTCCGAATGTCGGGAAGGTAATCGATTTATTGCTTGATCCAGTTGGCGAAGGGTTGCTTGAAGTTTTGCACATGTTTTCGTGAGACGATCCCTTGATTCTTGTTGCACTCGGCTATCATAAGTAGGATCATAGTGCTCTTGGATTGATGGATATGGAGATGGCAAATATTGAGGTGGTGGGTCTTGGGAGTAATTGGGTTGGAATTGGGGTGGTTCTATATATGGTTCATATAGCTCATAAGGTGGTTGGTGTGGTGGATACAGGTTAGAATCATGTGATGATGTCTGGTAGTAGGGGGCTTGTGAGTATGGTGGTCCAGAATTGTGTTGAGGAGGCGGTTCATAATCATATGGTGGGCCTTGTTGGTAACTACAAGGGGGTCCACCATATCTAGTGTCTAGGCATGCATTTTGGAATGGTCGTGGTCCATGGTATCTTGGAGGATGTTGTTGCCGAAAGGGTTGATCAGATCCTCGTGGCTCCTTCCATCTCTGATTATTTTGACCTCGATGCATGTCCCTGTTATAATTTCCATTCCTTGCAACAACATTGGAACCAAACTCAAAGCGAGAGGGGTGAGAACTCATAATAGTAAATAAAAATTAAAAATGAAAATAAAATCAAATTTTAAATTAAAAGGTTATTTAAATTTTGAAATTGAAAATTAAATTTTTGAAATTTGAATTTTGAAATTTTGAAATTTGAATTCTGAAATTTGAATTTTAAATTTTTTGAAATTTGATTTTTTGAAATAAGATAAGATAACTAAATTTTTGAAAAATTTTTGAAATTTTTTTCTTAAAAACTAAATAAAAACCAATAACCTCTTAATTTATGAAAAAAAGCAAAAATAAAAATAAAAATAAAAACAAATAAACAAGTAAAAAGCAAATATTTACAATAACCAATAATAAGGCACAAGTTTGCAATTCCCCGGCAACGGCGCCATTTTGAAAGAACTGTGGATTGATGGTTTAGAAGTTATAGAAAACTCTTGTTGTAAGTATAGTTACTAAACCAAGCAATCAACCTTTCTTACAAAAGTTTTGGTTGTCACAAGTAACAAACCCCTTCTTAAATTGATAACCGAGTATTTAAACCTCGGGTCGTCTTCTCAAGGAATTGCAGGGAGGTGTTCTTATTATTGGTTATGAGTTTGTAAATTGGGAGGTTTTTAATGTATAAGATAAAAAAAGCGAGAATAGTAAATGGCAAGAAAGTAAATTGTATTAAATTAAATAGATAATAATACTCTTGGCAAGGTATGAAAACTGAAAGTCCTATCCTGGTTTTTCTTATCAATTGTAATGGGAATTGGATTTTTCTCCCACTTTGTTAACCTCTAACTATGAAGGTAAGTTAAGTGGATGAATTAATTCTGATTCCTCAAGTCCTAGTCTTTCCTTGGAAAAAGTTAGAGTTATTGGAACTCGAATTAATTCTTGAAGAATTCCAATTTTCAATCAACAATGAGTTTGATAACTCAAGAGTCACCAATTATTTAACCAAAGCCAAAAGGGAAAATATCTAAATTAAATTAAAAGCATTCATATAAATAAAGCAAAGCAAAATTAAATCTGAAAATACCTCGAATTACATTCACAAAAGAAATCAAATCTAACATGGAAGTTTATAAATTAAATTAGAAAAATAAATAAAAGGAACATTGAACCTGTGATCGCAAAAGATGAAATAATCATGAACTGAAAAGAATCCTAATTCTAAATCCTAAGAGAGAGGAGAGAACCTCTCTCTCTAAAAACTACATCTAATCCTAAAATTGTGAATTTGAAAGCTTGATATGAATGGATGCATTCTCCCACTTTATAGCCTCTAATCTGTGTGTTCTGGGCTGAAAACTAGGTCAAAAGCAGCCCAGAAATCGCTCCCACAGATTTTTGTTACGTTCAGGTCGTGGGAAGGTGACGCGGAGGCGTCGTCCACGCGTTCGCGCGGATTGAAGTTCACAGATGCGACGCGGGCGCGTCATTCACGTGTTCGCGTTGCCTAACTTCGAGGCAGCTATGGCAATTATATATCAAATCGAAGCCCCGGACGTTAGCTTTCCAACGCAACTGAAGCCACATCATTTGGACCTTGGTAGCTCAAGTTATGGCCGTTTGAGTGCAGAGAGGTCAAGCTGGACAGCTTTGCAGTTCCTTCAACTTCTTGTATTTCTTCCACTTTTGCATGCTTCCTTTCCATCCTCTAAGCCATTCCTGCCCTGTAATCCCTGAAAACACTTAACACACATATCAAGGCATCTAATGGTAGTAAGAGAGGATTAATATTACAAATATAAGGTCAAAGAAGCATGTTTTCAATCATAGCACAAAATCAGGAAAGAGAATGTAAACTCATGCAAATAGTATGAATAAGTGGGTAAAGAGTTGATAAAATCCACTCAATTGAGCACAAGATAAACCATAAAATAGTGGTTTATCATTGTCCGACCGATCTCCATGGGTAACAATTTCCTTTCAACACCAATTTTTCAATTTTTGTCCTTGTTAGTTAGTTGTTGCATTGCATGATAGGTTGCATGTTAGTTAGAATTTGTACATATTTTATCACTTCCTTTTTATGTTAGGACTACTTGGTTAGGGTGATGATTTCTTTTCCAAGAAACTGTTGTTAGGGCACCTTACCAATTTGAAAAAAAAAATTTCTTGTTGAACTTGCTTGAAGAATTTATTTTGGAACATGGTTTTTGAGCTAAGAACACAAGCATGTGAGTTTTGAGCCCAATTGTGTGGTTACATCATATAACCACTTATTTTCATTCTTGTGTGCATTGTTCTCTTTCTATGATTGTAATCTTTGATTTGTTTGATTCTTTATGTCCATTGTTCCATGTATACATGCATTTATATGACTGAGACCATCATTTCGTTTAGCTCACTTACCCAAATAGCCTACCTTTCATCAACAATTGTTGGCCAATTTTGAGCCTATTGAATCCCTTTTGTTCTTAATTATAGCAAATCACTACCCCTAAGTGAAAAATAATAAATGTCCTTAATTTGGATCTTTGATTAGCTTAGGCTAGTGAGGGTGTGTATCATTTGGGTATGGGAAACTTAGGACATTGGTTGAGGTAAAAGTGTAATTTTTATTTTTGTTAAAAATATTGGGAATTAGGTACATATTCATGCACTATATGTAAAATCATATGCATTTATACATTTGTATATACTTGAAAAAAATGATGATAAAGAAAAAAATAATATAAAAAAAAGAAAAAAAAAAGAGAAAAAGAAATAAAAAGGGGACAAAAATGCCCCAAAGTAAAGTTCAATAAAAAAATCAATGGATATGGAATGTTAATTAAAGAAAATGCATGAGTATGTGAAAAAGTGGGAATCATGGGTAGTTAGGTTGTGTATTAGAATTATATAGGTTGTTACATGTGTTAGGTGAGAGCTTAGGCTAATCAAAGATGCAAATTTCAAGCTTACTTGACCATATGCATCCTTACCTTTACCCTAACCCCATTACAACCTATGAATAAGTCCTCATGATGAATGTATGCATGCATTTAATAATTGTTGATTGTTAGATGAAAAAGAAATCTTGGAAAGCATGATTAGAGGAGAATTGAGTGAATCGATCCTATACACTTGAGCGACTAGAGCGGATACACTTCCGGTGAGGGTTCGATGCTCAATTCTTTGTTCCTGGCTTTCATGAGCTTTCTTCTTACAAGTCTATTTGAACTTTATTTTGATATTCAAATTGGTAGGATTCATGAATCATCATACTACTTAGCCCAATATGTGCATATGTGTTCTTGGGGATTGATTTACTTTTAACCAAGTAGGTAGAATTATTTTGCATTTAGTTGCATGCATGTAGATAGGTTTATATAGTTTATTTGCATTGAATAAATGTTCATACCCTTTTCTTGTCCTTCTTTATTCTTAGCATGAGGACATGCTTGGTTTAAGTGTGGGGAGATTTGATAAACCCTGATTTTGTGGTTTATCTTGTGCTTAATTTGGGGGATTTTATCAACTTTTTCCACATTTATTCAATGAAATAGCATGGTTTTGTAATTCTCCCTTGATTTGTGCTTAAGTGTGAAAACATGCTTTTTAGGCCCTAAAATTGGTGATTTTAATTCACTTTAATTCTATTTGATGCCTTGATGTATTTGTTGAGTGATTTCATGTTCATAAGACAAGAATTGGATGGAAGAAATGAGGAGAAAAGCATGCAAAGTGGGAGAACTCATGAAGAAATGAAGGAACTGTAAAGCTGTCAACCCGACCTCTTTGCACTCAATCGACCATAACATGAGCTACGGAGGTCCAAATGAGACGGTTCCAGTTGCGTTGGAAAGCTAACATCTGGGGCTTTCGAAATGATATACAATTTGCCATATGTTGCTTTGCGTATAGGGGCGCGCACGCGCCATGTACGCGTGCGCGCCGATTGAGCACGTGGTCCACTAAAGTGAAATCGCCCCCAGCGATTTCTGAAGCACTTTGGACCCAACCCAACTCATTTCTAATGCTATTTCATGCATAATTCAAGTTTCGGCAAGGGGGAGCAATTGTTTGTAGCATTAGCATCATGTAGGTTAGTTTCTAGAGAGAGAAGCTCCCTCTTCTCTCTAGAATTAGGTTAGCTTAATCCATCTTAGATCTAGGCATGATTTCTTAATTTCATCTTGTTTCCTTTCCAATTTTTTGTTTCTACTACTCTATTCTTCTTAGTTCTCTTGTTAATTTTACTTTTATTTATCTTTTATGTTCATGGATGCTCTTGTTGGATTTGATTTACTTTTAATGCAATTTAATGTTTGATGTCTCTTTATTGTTGATTTGAGTTGTTGATCTTGTTTCCTTGCAATTTGTAGCTGGTAGATTTTACTATTCTTGCTCATTTACCATGCTTTCCTTTTATGCCTTCCAAGTGTTTGACAAAATGCTTGGTTGGGCTTTAGAGTAGATTTTGAGCATTTTTGGCTTGGAAAGAGTAATTAGGCAATCTTGAGTCATGAAAACCCAACTCATGTTGGTGATCTAGAGTTGTTAGCTAATATTATTTTCATTGACGCTAATTTAATTAGTAACTTTATTAGGACTTTTGGATTGAGATTAGCTAGTCTTATTAGACTTTCTCTCATGGAAGATAATATGATACCTTCTTCCAATGTTGGAGATGACATAATAAGATAAATTCTTGTTTATATTTGTGACATGATTAATTAGTCTTGTTTGACATTCTCCCTATGTGAAGATGACATGATACCTTCTTCCATTTGTTGGAGTTGACTAAATAAGACAAATTAATCATTGTATGACTAGGATAGAAAGCCTATGATCTCAATTCTTGCCATGAATGTCTCTCTTTATTAATTGCTTCCTTTAATTGCTCTCTTTACTTTTCTTGTCATTTACTTTCTTTCCCTCTCACCAATCAAAACCCCCTTACATCCTTCATAGCCAATAATCATACACTTCATTGCAATTCCTTGTGAGACGACCCGGAGTCTAAATACTTCGGTTAATTCTTATTGGGGTTTGTACTTGTGACAACTCAAATTTTTGATGTGGGAATTGTTTGTTGGTTTGGAGCTATGCTTACAACGAAGTTTTTATTTCTAGAAGAGAAATTCTAGACCATCGAGCAAATCTCAATCATCACAGTCCTCACTCAACTCAAACTCTACATCCTTCTGCAGCAAACGGGACAAAGGTAGTGCAACCTTATTGAAGTCCTTGATAAAACGCCGGTAGAAACCTGCATGACCAAGAAAATAATGGGCTTCCCTCATGGAGGAGGGGTAAGGTAAACTAGAAATAACATCTACCTTTGCAGGATCAACAGATATACCAGTATTAGAAACAATATGGCCTAGAACAATACCCTGTTTTACCATAAAATGACATTTTTTAAAATTAAGTACAAGGTTTGAACTAACACATCTTTCTAATACTCTAGCTAAACTATCCAAACAAAGGTCAAATGAATCACCAAAGACACTAAATTCATCCATAAAAACTTTCATATAATGCTCAAGAAGATCTGAGAAGATACTCATCATGCACCTTTGAAACGTAACCGATGCATTACATAAGCCAAAAGGCATTCTCTTATATGCATATGTTCCAAAGGGGCATGTAAAAGTTGTTTTCTCCTGATCTTCTGGAGCAATATGGATTTGAAAATAAGCAGTATAACCATCTAGAAAACAGTAGTGTGATTTACCTAACAAGCGATCAAGTATTTGATCGATGAAGGGTAATGGGTAGTGATCCTTGCGAGTAGCTTGGTCACTACAAGAAAATGGAACATTTGTAACAAAAATTTTGTATCAAATTTAAAATTGTTACGAAAAAAGGATTTTTTGTAATAATAATTGGTGATTGTTACAAAAGAATAATATTTTGTATCAACATTACAAGTTATTACAAAACATGCTAATATTTTGTAACAACCTGATTTTTTTTGTTACAAATTATATTAGTTTTTGTAACAAACTGTTGTTTTGTTATAAAATATTATAATATTTTGTAACAAAGAATAAAGTAGTTGCAAAAATTTGAAATATTTTGTAACAAAATATCTTTTTGTTTCAAAAAATTCAATTGTTTTGTAACAAAAAATTAATTTATCACAAAATTTAACATTGTTTGTAACAAGTTATTTGTTTGTCACAAAATATAAGTATATTTTATAACATCGCATTTCATCCCCTTCAACGTAACAAATTTCAGAAATGGAAAATCAGAGAAAGGAGAGTGATGCAGAGGAGGAGAGATCGAGCAAGAGGACGCCGCTACTGTCGTCGTGGGTCGTTTCCGCCGTCCCCGCCATCGCCCTTGGAGACCGTTCTTGCTGCAACTAAAGCTTCCACTGTCGCCGACGGGTTACTCCCGTCGTAGAGCCTTCAACGTTGCCACTATCCACCTGGAAGGGGATCTCATCGCTATGCTCTGGTGCCACGAAGCCGTCGCGTCTTGCCGCCAAGGGTTTCGTCGCCGTCGTGCCTTGCCTCTATCACCGCTTATCCACCGCCGCTGCTGCCAGGTCCCGTCGCCATCACCGTCACAGGCAAGAAAGGGAGAAAACAAACAGAACGTGAGGGAGAGGAGGAGTTCTCAGCATTGTTGTACGCCCAATTATCGCTGCTGCTTCCAATCCCACCGTTGCTGTTGCGCCGCCGCCTCCGGAGTTCGTCGCCGTCGCCAAGGTCCATCGTCACCAAGGTCCGCCGTAAAGAGTAATGCGAATGGAAAAGAAAACAAGGAAGCTGCTAATGGGGATTTGGGAAAATGGTTTTGTTCTGCCTCTGCCTCTGGGTTCCGCAAGTTGCCAGAGTCCTCAGCTTTGATAGGTAAAGCAAATTTTTTAACTGGTTTCATGTTGCCTTTGGGTTATTTCTGGAGACTGCTCATATTTGATAACATAGAGAATGGAAGCTTAAAGGAGCATCTCAATGGTAAATTTTGAAAGAAATTAGAAGGATTTTAGAGGAGCCTCTCAATAATAATTGGAACTTATTTTAATTATTTATTTATTTCAATGTTTGAATGCTGGTAGATCCCTTGAAGACTCCCTTAAATTGGAGGATGAGGTTGCAGATTGCTAATGAAGTTGTAGTAGCACTGGTAAGCTCTTTAAACAAAAGCTTGTCAAAGAACCAAATTTGCCTAATGTGTTTTGAGGACTATGAAAAGTTAATGTCTCATTGAGTTCACGAATTGCTATTGGATGCGTGACATCCCTGCTAAGCTGTAACTGTTTAGCATTTCTCATTCTTGGCATTTATGATAAAATAAATATTGGAAACTATGTACTTGGTTTCATGGAAGCAAGTGTAAATTAGTTTCTGTATATATATATATATATATTCAATTTTCCTACCTTAAAACATGTTAGTATATAGGAAGATTAAAATTTTGACAGAGTTTCCAACAGTTGCATGTTTCATTCAGTTTGCCAATGAAAAATAAAAGCTTAAATGTGTATCTACAAGATAGTTCTGTATGACTTGGCCTATTTCTGAGTTCTTTCTTTTGACCGATATGATTGTAGAAACATGAATATATGAGGCTGTTTTGTCACTTATATCTGTGACAAATTATTTAACGTTTCACAAAAGTTGTGAAACATGATTCTGATTTTGGGCTTTTGTTGTGTTGATTGTGGCTGCAGAAATACTTGTTTCTTTTTAGTGATCCACCAGCATATCATGTCTCCATCAGCTCAAGCAATATTATGTTAGATGAGAACTTTGCAGCTAAAATAAGGAAACATTTCTTTTCTCACTAGAAATAGCATGTTCTATATTTGATTGACATGCCAGAAGTAAATAAAGCACTTCAATGTTAAAATAGTGTGACACCAGATTTTCTTCTCTAATACAGTTATTAGATTTTGTCCTTCTTACTCCCAGTGCAAACTCTGTCATGATGCCGAATTCAGGAGGTCCTTATCTCTCTACAGAAAACAAACCAGGTTATATACATTAGAGATGTTGAGAGGCTTAGCTTGTTCTACAATCACCAAGATTATACAACTTGATACATAATGCTTCACTGTTTTTGAAAGGAGATGTATGAACATAATGGAGTTTGTAATTTGTAGTTTATATTTTAGAGATTTATAATTCCTTGTTTTTCTTGTCCTATGTATCTATCTAGTTCATGAGGGTTTTTCAATGTGTCTTGTTAGTTTGTACTTTAAAGTTTATATGTTGAAGATTTATAAAACAATCTTAGTTGAATTAAAGATATTTAAACTATCTATGTTATTATATATTATATAAGTGTTGACTTGTTGAGTAAATTAGTTAATATATTAATTAATTAAAAAATTAATATAATTTGGCAAATTATGCGTGTAATTTGTATTAAAATTATAAAATAAATAGTGTTTTGTAACTAAAGAAAGAAATCTTACAAAATCAAGTTATATTTTGTAACAAAATTTTATGATAGGAAAAAATATATTGTCACCAAAAATATTTTGAAGATCAAAATTTGTTATCACTTTTGTAACGACTTTTGGTTTTTTGTATCAGAAAATTTTGTTACAAAATATTACTTTGAATTGTAACAGTTCCATTTTTTGTAACAAAAACTTTTTGTAACGGGACATACTGCAACGGCCCCTTTTTTTGTTACAAAATCCTTTTGTTTCAAAATTTCGATTTTTTGTAACTATTTTTTTGTTACAAATATTGCTTTTTCTTGTAGTGGGTTCAGACGCCTATAGTCAATGCACACCCTCTAGGAATTCTGCACTCTTGTAGCCATGAGTTCCCCATGCTCATTCTTCAATGTTGTGACACCAGACTTCTTCGGAACCACCTGTACTGGGCTAACCCATTCACTATCCGAGATTGGATAAATGATGTCGGCTTCAAGCAGTCGGGTCACTTCCTTCTTCACAGCTTCCAAAATGATGGGGTTCAACCGCCTTTGAGGTTGACGGATAGGCCTTGCTCCTTCCTCTAGAAATATGCGGTGCTCACAGACTTGAGGGCTTATACCTACTATGTCCGCCAAACTCCACCCAATAGCTTTCTTGTGTCTTCTAAGCACATTAAGCAATTACTCCTCTTGTTGGGAAGTAAGTTCTTTGGCAATGATAATCGGGAGCTTTTGATTGTCCTCGAGATAAGCATACTTGAGGTGAGCTGGAAGGGGCTTCAACTCCATTTTCAGCTCATGGCTTGGCACTTGATCATCCAGAACCATTGGAGGTGGCAAGGTGTCTTTAGTATACTCAGAGGGCTTTCCCACACTTGCACCTTACTCCATGTTCTTTTCTTCTACTACCTCTTGGTGAACTTCAGCCACAGTCTCATCAATAATGTCACACTGGAAGATAGAGTGGTCTTCCGGTAGGTGCTTCATAGCTTCATCAAGGTTGAAGCTCACTGCTCTTCCATCTATCTCAAATGAATATGTACCCGAGAAGGCATCTAATTTAAACCGTGAAGCCTTCAAATATGGCCTCCCAAGCAAGATGAATGATGGTCTTTGGTGCATGAAATTGTGATCCCTAGTAATGGCTCTAAAAACTTGGTGCTCTAATCTTAATTCATAATTTGTCACAACTTCGATACAACTGACCAGCAAGTGCACTGGGTCGTCCAAGTAATAAAACCTTACGTGAGTAAGGGTCGATCCCACGGAGATTGTTGGAATGAAGCAAGCTATGGTCATCTTGTAAATCTCAGTCAGGCGGATATCAAATGGTTATGGAGTTTTCGAATAATAATAAGAAATAAACAGAAAATAAATATAGAAATACTTATATAAATCATTGGTGAGAATTTCAGATAAGCGTATAGAGATGCTTTCGTTCCTCTGAACCTCTGCTTTCCTGCAGTCTTCATCCAATCATTCCTACTCCTTTCCATGGCAAGCTTTATATAGGGCATCACCGTTGTCAATGGCTACATCCCATCCTCTCTGTGAAAAAGGTCCAAATGCTCTGTCACGGCACGGCTAATCATCTGGAGGTTCTCGATCATACTGGAATAGGATTCACCCTCCTTTTGCGTCTGTCACTACGCCCAGCACTCACGAGTTTGAAGTTCGTCACAGCCATCCCTTCCCAGATCCTACTCGGAATATCACAGACAAGGTTTAGACTTTCCGGATCTCAGGAATGGCCATCCATGGGTTCTAACTTATACCACGAAGATTCTAATATCTCAGACACGGTCCTCTGTTTTAGATATCTAAGAGATACTCATTCTAGCTTGTTTGCATGTAGAACGGAAGTGTTTGTCAGGCACGCGTTCATAAGTGAGAATGATGATGAGCGTCACATAATCATCACATTCATCATGTTCTTGGGTGCGAATGGATATCTTAGAAGCGGAATAAGTTGAATTGAATATAAAACAGTAGTACTTTGCATTAAATCATGAGGAACAGCAGAGCTCCACACCTTAATCTATGGAGTGCAGAAACTCTACCGTTGAAAAATACATAAGTGAAAGGTTCAGGCATGGCCGAATGGCCAGCCCACAAACGTGATCAAAAGATGAAACTAAAGATCATAAGATCTCCTGATACAATAGTAAAAAGTCCTATTTATACTAAACTAGCTACTAGGGTTTACAGAAGTAAGTAATTGATGCATAAATCCACTTCCGGAGCCCACTTGCTGTGTGCTTGGGCTGAGCTTGAAGTTTACATGTGCAGAGGCTTCTTTTGGAGTTGAACGCCAAGTTGTAACGTGTTTTTGGCGTTCAACTCTGGTTCGTGATGTGTTTCTGGCGTTTAACTCCAGACTGCAGCGTAGAACTGGCGTTCAACGCCCTTTTGCGTCATCTAAACTCGAGCAAAGTTTAGACTATTATATATTTCTGGAAAGCCCTGGATGTCTACTTTCCAACGCAATTGGAAGCGTGCCATTTTAAGTTCTGTAGCTCCAGAAAATCCACTTTGAGTGTAGGGAGGTCAGAATCCAACAGCATCAGCAGTCCTTCTTCAACCTCTGAATCTGATTTTTGCTCAAGTCTCTCAATTTCAGCCAAAAATTACCTGAAATCACAGAAAAACACACAAACTCAGAGTAAAGTCCAGATATGTGAATTTAACATAAAAACTAATAAAAACATCCCTAAAAGTAAGTAGATCCTACTAAAAACATACTAAAAACAATGCCAAAAAGCGTATAAATTATCCGCTCATCACAACACCAAACTTAAATTGTTGCTTGTCCCCAAGCAACTGAAAATCAAATAGGATAAAATGAAGAGAATATACTATAAATTCCAAAATATCAATGAAACATAGCTCCAATCAGATGAGCGGGACTTGTAGTTTTTTGCCTCTTGAATAGTTTTGGCATCTCACTTTATCCATTGAAGTTCAGAATGATTAAGTTTTCACTTGACACCTTCACGCCACAAGCACATGGTTAGGGACAACTTGGTTTAGCCGCTTAGGCCAGGATTTTATTCATTTAGGCCCTCCTATCCACTGATGCTCAAAGCCTTGGGATCCTTTTTATTTACCCTTGCCTTTTGGTTTTAAGGGTTACTGGCTTTTTGCTCTTGTCTCTTGGTTTTAAGAGCTTTTGGCTTTTTCTGCTTGCTTTTTCTTTCTCTTTTTTTCTTTTTTTCTTTTCTTTTGCCATTTTTTTTTCTGCAAGCTTTTGTATTCACTGCTTTTTCTTGCTTCAAGAATCATTTTTATGAATTTTCAGATTATCAAATAACATGTCTCCTTGTCATCATTCTTTCAAGAGCCAACATATTTAACATTCATAAACAACAACTTCAAAAGACATATGCACTGTTCAAGAATTCATTCAGAAAACAAAGAGTATTGTCACCACATCAATATAATTAAACTAAGTTCAAGGATAAATTCGAAACTCATGTACTTCTTGTTCTTTTGAATTGAAAATATTTTTCATTTAAGAGAGGTGATGGATTCATATTCACTACTTTAAGGCATAGACACTTAGATACTAATGATCATGTAATAAAGACACAAACATAGATAAACACTTAACATAAAGAAAACGAAAAATAGAAAATTTGAGAACAAGGAATGAGTCCACCTTAGTGATAGTGGCGTTTTCTTCTTGAGGAACCAATGATGTCCTTGAGCTCTTCTATGTCTCTTCCTTGTCTTTATTGCTCCTCCCTCATAGCTCTTTGATCTTCTCTAATTTCATGGAGGATGATGGAGTGATCTTGATGTTCCACCCTTAATTGTCCCATGTTGGAACTCAATTCTCCTAGGGAGGTGTTGATTTGCTCCCAAAAGTTCTGTGGAGGAAAGTGCATCCCTTGAGCTTCTTCATGCGTCTCTTGAGATCCATGAATAGGCTCTCTTATTTGCTCCATCCTTTTCTTAGTGATGGGCTTGTCCTTATCAATGAGGGTATCTCCCTCTATGTCAATCCCAACTGAATTGCATAGATGGCAAATGAGGTGAGGAAAAGCTAACCTTGCCATAGTGGAGGACTTGTCAGCCACCTTGTAGAGTTCTTGAGGTATAATCTCATGAACTTCCACTTCTTCTCCAATCATGATGCTATGGATCATGATGGCCCAGTCTATAGTAACTTCAGACCGGTTGCTAGTGGGAATGATTGAGCGTTGAATAAACTCCAACCATCCTCTAGCTACAGGCTTAAGGTCCAGTCTTCTCAGTTGAACCGGTTTGCCTTTTGAGTCAATTTTCCATTGAGCTCCTTCCACACATATGTGCATGAGGACTTGGTCCAACCTTTGATAAAAGTTAACTCTCCTTGTGTAGGGGCGTGCGTTCTCTTCCATCATTGGCAAGTTGAACGCCAACATCACATTTTCCAGACTAAAATCTAACTATTTCCCCCGAACCATGCTGAGATGATTCTTTGGGTTCGGGTTCTTACTTTGATCATGGTTCCTAGTAATCTATGCATTAGCATAGAACTCTTGAACCATTAGAATTCTGACTTGTTGGATGGGGTTTGTTAGAACTTCCCAACCTCTTCTATGGATCTCATGTCGGATCTCCGGATACTCATTTTTCTTGAGTTTGAAAGGGACCTCGGGGATCACCTTCTTCTTGGCCACAACATCATAGAAGTGGTCTTGATGGGCTTTGGAGATGAATCTTTCCATCTCCCATGACTCGGAGGTGGAAGCTTTTGTCTTCCCTTTCCTTTTTCTAGAGAATTCTCCGGTTTTAGGTGCCATCAATGGTAATGAAAAAAAAAAAGCTATGCTTTTACCACACCAAACTTAGAATATTGCTTGCCCTCGAGCAAGAGAAGAAAGAAGAGATGAAGGAGAAGAAGAAATGGAGGAGAGCGAGAGAGGTTTGTGTTTCGGCCAAGAAGAGGAAGAGAGGGTTGTGTTGTGTGTAAATGAAGAAGAATGGAGGGGTTTATATAGTGTAGGGAGAGGGGTTAGGTTCGGCCATTTAGGGTGGGTTTGGGTGGGAAAGTGATTTTGAATTTTGAAGGTAGGAGGGGTGTATAATGGTTTTGGAGGTGATTGGTGAAGGGTTCTTGGGAAAGGGTGATATAGGATTATGAGGAGGTAAGGTGAGTGGAGGTATGTGGGGATCCTGTGGTGTCCACAGATCCTGAGGTGTCAAGGAATTGCATCCCTGCACCAATTAGGCATGTAAAATGCCTTTGCATGCAATTCTAGCGTTTAAACGCCGAATCGGTGCTTGTTCTGGGCGTTCAGCGCCCAGATGCAGCATGTTTCTGGCGTTGAACGCCAATTCTATGCTTGTTTCTGGTGTTCAGCGCCAGCTTTCCTCAGTGTGCATTCCTGGCGTCTGAATGCCAGGATGCTGCTTGTTTTGGGCGTTCAACGCCAGATCCATGCTCTGTTCTGGCGTTGAACGCCAGCCAGATGCTCCTTACTAGCGTTTAAACGCCAGTAAGCCCTTCCTCTAGCGTGTGATTTTTCTTCTGCTATTTTTGATTCTGTTTTTGATTTTTCTATTTATTTTGTGACTCCACATGATCATGAACCTAATAAAACATGAAAGAACAATAAAATAAAAATAAAATTAGATAAATAAAAATTGGGTTGCCTCCCAACAAGCGCTTCTTTAATGTCAATAGCTTGATAGTGGGCTCTCATGGAGCCACACAGGTGATCAGGTCAATTTTATAGACTTCCAACACCAAACATAGAGTTTGGATATGGGAGTTCAACACCAAACTTAGAGTTTGACTGTGGGGACTTTAGTTGACTCTGTACTGAGAGAAGCTTACTGTGCCTCTTTTCCATGTTTACAGAAGGATGACCTTGAGTTTTAAACATAAGGGAGTCCTCATTCAATTGAAGGACTAGTTCACCTCTGTCTACATCAATCACAGCTCTTGCTGTAGCTAGGAAGGGTCTTCCAAGAATAATGGATTCATCCTCATCCTTTCCAGTATCTAGGATTATGAAATCATCAGGGATGTAAAGGCCTTCAACCTTTTCTAACACGTCCTCTACTTGTCCATAAGCCTCTTTTCTTGAGTTGTCTGCCATCTCTAATGAGATTCTGGCAGCTTGCACCTTAAAGATTTCCAGTTTCTCCATTACAGAGAGTGGCATGAGGTTTATTCCTGACCCAAGGTCACATAGAGCCATCTCAAAGGTTATGGTGCCTATGGTACAAGGTATTAGGAACTTTCCAGGATCCTATTTCTTCTGAGGCAATCTCAGTTGATCCAATGCATTTAGTTCATTGGTGAACAGGGGAGGTTCATCTCCCCAAGTCTCACTACCAAATAAATTGGCATTCAGCTTCATGATTGCACCAAGGAACTTGGCAACTTGCTCTTCAGTAACATCCTCATTCTCTTCAGAAGAAGAATACTCATCAGAGCTCATGAAGGGCGTAAGGAGGTTTAATGGAATCTCTATGGTCTCTAGATGAGCCTCAGAGCCCTTTGGTTCCTCAAAGGGAAACTCCTTGTTGATCACTGGACGTCCTAGGAGGTCTTCCTCCTTGGGATTCACATCCTCCCCTTCCTTTGTGGTTTCGGCCATGATGGTCATTTCAATGGCCTTGTACTCTCCTTTTGGATTTTCTTCTGTATTACTTGGGAGAGTACTAGGAGGGGTTTCAGTGATCCTTTTACTCAGCTGGCCCACTTGTGCTTCCAGATTTCTAATGGAAGACCTTGTTTCATTCATGAAACTTAGAGTGGCCTTAGATAGATCAGTGACTAAATTTGCTAAGCTAGATGGATTCTGCTCAGAAGTCTCTGTCTTTTGCTGAGTGGATGATGGAAAAGGTTTACTATTGTTAAACCTGTTTCTTCCACCATTATTAAAGCCTTGTTGAGGCTTTTGTTGATCCTTCCATGAGAGATTTGGGTGATTTCTCCATGAGGAATTATAAGTGTTTCCATAGGGTTCACCCATGTAGTTCACCTCTGCTATTGCAGGGTTCTCAGGATCATAAGCTTCTTCTTCAGAAGATGCCTCTTGAGTACTTGTGGATGCGGCTTGCATTCCATTCAGACTCTGAGAAATCATATTGACTTGCTGAGTCAATATTTTATTCTGAGCCAATATGGCATTCAGAGTATCAATTTCAAGAACTCCCTTCTTCTGAGGCGTCTCATTACTCACAGGATTCCTCTCAGAAGTATACATAAACTGGTTGTTAGCAACCATGTCAATAAGTTCTTGAGCTTCTGCAGGCGTTTTCTTTAGGTGAATGGATCCACCTATAGAATTATCCAATGACATCTTAGCTAATTCAGACAGACCATCATAGAATATATCCAGAATGGTCCATTCTGAAAGCATATCAGAAGGACACTTTTTGGTCAGTTGCTTGTATCTCTCCCAAGCTTCATAGAGGGATTCACCTTCCTTCTGTCTGAAGGTTTGAACATCCACTCTAAGTTTACTGAGCTTTTGAGGAGGAAAGAACTTGGCTAAGAAAGCCGTGACCAGCTTATCCCAAGAGTTCAGGCTATCTTTGGGTTGAGAGTCCAACCACACTCTAGCTCTGTCTCTTACAGCAAACGGGAAAAGCATAAGCCTGTAGACCTCGGGATCAACCCCATTGGTCTTAACAGTGTCACACATCTGCAAGAATTCAGTTAAGAACTGAAATGGATCTTCAGATGGAAGTCCATGAAACTTGCAGTTCTGTTGCATCAGAGAAACTAATTGAGGTTTCAGCTCAAAATTGTTTGCTCCAATGGGAGGAATGGAGATGCTTCTTCCATGTAAATTGGAATTAGGTGCAGTAAAGTCACCAAGCATCCTCCTTGCATTATTATTATTATTTTCGGCTGCCATCTCCTCTTCCTGTTCGAAAATTCCTGTAAGGTTGTCTCTGAATTGTTGTATTTTAGCTTCTCTTAGTTTCCTTTTCAGAGTCCTTTCAGGTTCAGGATCTGCTTCAACAAGAATGTTCTTGTCCTTGCTCCTGCTCATATGAAAAAGAAGGGAACAGAAAATAATAATAGGGATCCTTTTTACCACAGTATAGAGGTTCCCTTGTGTGAGTAGAAGAAAAGAAGAAAGAGAATGAAGAAGATAAGAATTTGAACTCAGAAGAGAAGAAGGGGTTCGAATTTTTGGGTGAGGAGAACTGTTAGTAGATGAATAAATAAATAGAAGGAGATGAGGGAGAGGGAATTTCGAAAATTAAAGGAGAATTAAAATTAAAATTAAAGGAGAATTAAAATTAAAATTAAAATTTAAACAATTAATTAACTAAAACGAATTTTTGAAAAAGAGGGAGGTATTTTCGAAAATTAGAGAGGGATAGTTAGTTAGGTAGTTTTGAAAGAGATAAGAAACAAACAAAAAGTTAATTCGTTAGTTGAAACAAATTTTGAAAATCAATTTTTTAAAAGATAAGAAGATAAGAAGTTAGAAAAGATATTTGAAAAAGATATGATTTTGAAAAAGATAAGAAAAATTTTTTTTGAAGAGATATGATTGAAATTCGTTTTGAAAAAGATTTGATTTTTAAAATCACAATTAATGACTTGATTTACAAGAAATCACAAGATATGATTCTAGAACTTAAAGTTTGAATCTTTCTTAACAAGTAAGTAACAAACTTGAAATTTTTGGATCAGAACATTAATTGATGATGTGATTTTCAAAAATATGATAGAATAAGAAAAAGATTTTGAAAAAGATTTTTGAAATTTTCGAAAATAAATAAAAAAATGGAAAAGATATGATTTTTGAAAAAGATTTTAAAAAGATAAGATTTTTGAATTGAAAATTTGATTTGACTCATAAGAAACAACTAAATTTTAAAAAGTTTTGAAAAAGTCAACTCAAATTTTCGAAAATTTATGAGTGAAAAAGGGAAAGATATTTTTTTTTTAATTTTTAATGATGAAAGAGAAAAATATCAAAAAGACTCAATGCATGAAAATTTTGGATCAAAACATGTGATGCATGCAAGAACACTATGAATGTCAAGATGAACACCAAGAACTTATTTTTGAAAAATTTTTAAGAAAAGAAAAACATGCAAGACACCAAACTTAGAAATTTTTAATATTTAGACACTAAGAATTCAAGAATGCATATGAAAAACAAGAAAATACACAAAACAATAAATTTGAAAGATCAAACAAGAAGACTTATCAAGAACAACTTGAAGATCATGATGAATGCAATGCATGGGTGCAATTTTCGAAAAATGCAAGATGAGTATGCAATTGACACCAAACTTAAAATTTGACTCAAGACTCAAACAAGAAACACAAAATTATTTTTGATTTTTTGATTTTATGAATTTTTTTGGTATTTTTCGAAAATTATTTGAAAAAGAAAAATAAGGATTTCAAAATTTTTAATATGAATTCCAGGAATCTTATACTCTTAATCTAAAGCCTTAGTCCAGGAATTAGACATGGCTCACTAGCCAGCCAAGCTTTCAATGAAAGCTCCGATCCAAAATACTAGACATGGCCAATGGCCAGCCAAGCTTTAGAAGATACAAATCAGTCATACAATAACAAATTTGATTAGCAACAACTAGCTTGCTCTTGTAATGATGATTTCGAAGCCTTAGTCCAAATGAATTTAGACATGGCTTTATAGCCAGCCAGGCTTCAACATGCTTCATGAAACACTAGAATTCATTCTTAAAAATTCTGAAGAAAAATATATTCTATTTTTTTGGAAATTTTTTTCGAAAATTAAAAGAATAAAAACAAAAACTTAAAATTAAAATAAAGTTACCTAATCTGAGCAACAAGATGAACCGTCAGTTGTCCAAACTCGAACAATCCCCGGCAAAGGCACCAAAAACTTGGTGCATGAAATTGTGATCCCTGGTAATGGCTCCAAAAACTTGGTGCTCTAATCTTAATTCATAATTTGTCACAACTTCGATACAACTGACCAGCAAGTGCACTGGGTCGTCCAAGTAATAAAACCTTACGTGAGTAAGGGTCGATCCCACGGAGATTGTTGGTATGAAGCAAGCTATGGTCATCTTGTAAATCTCAGTCAGGCGGATATCAAATGGTTATGGAGTTTTCGAATAATAATAAGAAATAAACAGAAAATAAATATAGAAATACTTATGTAAATCATTGGTGAGAATTTCAGATAAGCGTATAGAGATGCTTTCGTTCCTCTGAACCTCTGCTTTCCTGCAGTCTTCATCCAATCATTCCTACTCCTTTCCATGGCAAGCTTTATATAGGGCATCACCGTTGTCAATGGCTACATCCCATCCTCTCTGTGAAAAAGGTCCAAATGCTTTGTCACGGCACGGCTAATCATCTGGAGGTTCTCGATCATACTGGAATAGGATTCACCCTCCTTTTGCGTCTATCACTATGCCCAGCACTCACGAGTTTGAAGTTCGTCACAGCCATCCCTTCCCAGATCCTACTCGGAATACCACAGACAAGGTTTAGACTTTCCGGATCTCAGGAATGGCCATCCATGGGTTCTAACTTATACCACGAAGATTCTAATATCTCGGACTCGGTCCTCTGTTTTAGATATCTAAGAGATACTTATTCTAGCTTGTTTGCATGTAGAACGGAAGTGTTTGCCAGGCACGCGTTCATAAGTGAGAATGATGATGAGCGTCACATAATCATCACATTCATCATGTTCTTGGGTGCGAATGGATATCTTAGAAGCGGAATAAGTTGAATTGAATATAAAACAGTAGTACTTTGCATTAAATCATGAGGAACAGCAGAGCTCCACACCTTAATCTATGGAGTGCAGAAACTCTACCATTGAAAAATACACAAGTAAAAGGTTCAGGCATGGCCAAATGGCCAGCCCCCAAACGTGATCAAAAGATGAAACTAAAGATCATAAGATCTCCTGATACAATAGTAAAAAGTCCTATTTATACTAAACTAGCTACTAGGGTTTACAGAAGTAAGTAATTGATGCATAAATCCACTTCCGGGGCCCACTTGGTGTGGGCTTGGGCTGAGCTTGAAGTTTACACATGCAGAGGCTTCTTTTGGAGTTGAACGCCAAGTTGTAACGTGTTTTTGGCGTTCAACTCTGGTTCGTGACGTGTTTATGGCGTTTAACTCCAGACTGTAGCGTAGAACTGGCGTTTAACGCCATTTTGCATCGTCTAAACTCGGGCAAAGTATGGACTATTATATATTGCTGGAAAGCCCTGGATGTCTATTTTCCAACGCAATTGGAAGCGCGCCATTTTGAGTTCTGTAGCTCCAGAAAATCCACTTTGAGTGCAGGGAGGTCAGAATCCAACAGCATCAGCAGTCCTTCTTCAACCTCTGAATCTGATTTTTGCTCAAGTCCTTCAATTTAAGCCAGAAATTACCTGAAATCCTAGAAAAATACACAAACTCATAGTAAAGTCCAGAAATGTGAATTTAACATAAAAACTAATAAAAACATCCCTAAAAGTAACTAGATCCTACTAAAAACATACTAAAAACAATGCCAAAAAGCGTATAAATTATCCGCTCATCAGTCTTCCTGAGTCATTTGTGGGCATCTCTAGAATGTAAAAGTCAATTGGGAACGTCAACCCCTTAATGCTCCCTAAGACATCTTCTGCAATGCCAACCACTATTATGCTCTTATCTGCAAAAATAAAACATGCTGCCGACCTTTTCAAGGGTGGGAGCCTGATGAATCACTATTTCGTGGTGCATTTTATGCTGAATTGAGGGGGTTTTATCACCCTTTTCCCACATTTATTCAATGAAATAGCATGATTTTATAAATTCTCCTTAATTTGTGCTTAAGTGTGAAAACATGCTTTTTAGGCCTTTAATTTGCTAATTTTAATTCACTTTTGATTCCACTAGATGCCTTGATGTGTTTGTTAGTGATTTCAGGTTGAAAAGGCTAGGAATGGATCAAAGGAGTGAAGAGAAAAGCATGCAAGGTGGAGAACTCATGGAAAATCAAGGATTTGGAGTGCATTCATCGACACGCACGCGTGAATATAAAGTCGCATGGCGACGCGTACGCGTTGAAAGCAAAAATGCCAAGCGACGCGTACGCATGACCCATGCGTACGCGTTGCAGCTCGCACGTGACCTCATTAAAGTAAAAATGCTGGGGGCAATTTCTGAGCTTCCCAGGCCCAAATCCAACTCATTTATGAGCTTATTACATGTAGAAATCAAGAGGAGTCAAGGGGGAAGCACATAGTAGAGTTTTGATCATGCTTTAGTTAGTTTCTAGAGAGAGAAGCTCTCTCTTCTCTCTAAAATTAGGTTAGATGTAGATTAGGATTTCTTAGATCTAGGTTTAATTCATGCTTTGATTTACTTTTCCTTCTTAATTCCTTATTCCTTTACCTTTGCTTTCTTAGTTTAATACTTTACTTCTTGTAATTGTTTACTTTGTTGTTGATGCACTCTTGTTTCTTCTATTTTCCTTCAATGCAATTTCTGTTTGATTTCTTTCATTGTTGATTTAAGTTGTTGTTGTTAATTTCCTTGCAATTGGTAGTGTAGATTTATATTTTTTGCAATCTTATCTTGCTTTCCTTTTATGCCTTCCAAGTATTTGATTAAATGCTTAGAAGGATGTTAGAGTATATTTTTGTGTTCTTGGCTTGGGATGGTAACTTAGGTGAACTTGAGTTACTAATGTCCAAGTATTGATAATTGGTGTCCATTGACTCTAGCTTCCACTAAATTAATTAGTGAGTTGGCTAGGACTTGTGGATTAGGATTGGTGTAGCTCATTTGACTTTCCTCCAGTCGTTAGAGGATGATTTAATGAGATTGATCCTTGCAATTATCATGTTGTGATTAGTAACAAAGATAAAGATCCTTAACCATCAACCCTTGCCAAGACCTTTTATCATTTGAGTTCCATTTACTTTCTTGCAATTTATCTCTCGTGTTCTTTATTCAAAACCCCAAAAAATACATGTCTCATAACCAATAACAAGAACACTTCCCGATAATTCCTTTGAGAGACGACCCGAGGTTTGAATACTTCGGTTATTTTTATTGGGGTTTGTACTTGTGACAAACAAATTTTTGATTGAGGAATTGTTTGTTGGTTTAGAACTATACTTGCAACGAGATTTCATTTGTGAAATTGTATACTGACACAACAATTTTCCGTTCATCAGAGCCTCAAAGCATCATATACAGATAATGGCATAATACTAACACATGCACCTAAATCACACATGCAGTCAACAAATTGTACACCCCCTATAGTACAAGAAACCATACAAAGACCGGGATCACCACATTTTTCTAGTATAGCACCCATCAAAGCAGAAATAGAGCTACCCAAAGGAATAGTTTCTAAATTATTTATCTTATCCTTATTCATGCACAAATCTTTTAAAAACTTAGCATACTTAGGAACTTGGCGAATAGCATAAAAAAGAGGAATAGTTACCTCAACCTTTTTGAAGATTTCCACCATCTTAGGGTCTAGCTCTACTTGCTTTTTAGTCCTCCTAGAAAGGTGTGGAAAAGCAATAGGAATGGCTTCTCTCACAACATCATCTTCCTTAGATACTCCATTCCTTGGTTGAGCAACTTCTTCTTCAACCGCATCTTGTACCTCATCCTCTTCTTCAACATCTTCTACCTCAACAATGTCTTCAACTTGAATGTCTTCTCTTGAGCTTGGCTCCTCGCGACTCCTCCCTTGCAAAGTAGTTCCGGACCTCAAAGTGATGGAATTGATTCAACCCTTGGGGTTAGGTAAAGGTTGAGAGGGAAGTGCACTAGAGCTTGAAGGTTGATTGTTGGAGGTAGAGGGTGGTTCCATGCGGGTTATAAGAGCTTGAAGAGTGGAGGTAAGATTGGTGAGGCTAGAGGTAAGTGAATTTTGAAGATCTTTTTGTCCTTGAAGGATGGAATGGAGTGTTTTATCTTGGTTGGAGGAAGAAGGAGGGTAGATGATTTGCGGGGCTTGTTGTTGGTTGTGTTGAGGTGCTTGAGCTTGCCTTTGGTGAAGTGTTCGATAACTTTGGCCTTGGTTTTATTGTTGGTATGGAGGGTGGTATGCGAAATTGTTACTCTGAGGTTGTAAAATTTGTTGTTCGTTCTCTCCCTGGTAATGGTGCCAAAACCTGGTGCACAATACCATGGTCCAAACATAACTTCACAACTTCGCACAATTAGCTAGCAAGTGCACTGGGTCGTCCAAGTAATAAAACCTTACGTGAGTAAGGGTCGATCCCACGGAGATTGTTGGTATAAAGCAAGCTATGGTCACCTTGTAAATCTCAGTCAGGCGGATATCAAATAGTTATGGAGTTTTCGAAAATAAATAATAAATAAATAGAAAATAAAGATAGAAATACTTATGTAATTCATTGGTGAGAATTTCAGATAAGCGTATAGAGATGCTTTCGTTCTTCTGAACTTCTGCTTTCCTGCTGTCTTCATCCAATCAGTGCTACTCCTTTCCATGGGAAACTTTATGTAAGGGCATCACCATTGTCAATGGCTACATCCCATCCTCTTGTGAAAAAGGTCCAAATGCTCTATCACAGCACGGCTAATCATCTGAGGTTCTCGATCATACTGGAATAGGATTTACCCTCCTTTTGCGTCTGTCACTACGCCCAGCACTCGCGAGTTTGAAGTTCGTCACAGTCATTCAATCCCTGAATCCTACTCGGAATACCACAGACAAGGTTTTAGACTTTTCGGACTCTCATGAATGCCACCATCAATCTAGCTTATACCACAAAGATTCTGATTAAGAGATCCAAGAGATACTCGTTCAATCTAAGGTGGAACGAAAGTGGTTGTCCGGCACGCGTTCGTGGGGGAGTGATGATGATTGTCACATTCATCACATTCATATTGAAGTACGAATGAATATCTTAGAAGCGGAATAAGTTGAATTGAATAGAAAAATAGTAGTACTTTGCATTAATTCATGAGGAACAACAGAGCTCCACACATTAATCTATGGAGTGTAGAAACTCTACCCTTGAAAATACATAAGTGAAAGGTTTAGGCATGGCCGAATGGCCAGCCCCCAAACATGATCAATATGATCCTAAAGATGAACTAAAAATCATAAGATGATCCAAAGATTAGTAAAAAGTTCTATTTATACTAAACTAGTTACTAGGGTTTACAAAAATAAGTAATTGATGCATAAATCAACTTCCGGGGCCCACTTGGTGTGTGCTTGGGCTGAGCTTGAAGTTTACACGTGCAGAGGCTTCTTCTGGAGTTGAACGCCAAGTTGTAACGTGTTTTTGGTGTTCAACTCTGGTTCGTGACGTGTTTCTGGCGTTTAACTCCAGACTGTAGCATAGAACTGGTGTTCAACGCCCTTTTGCATCATCTAAACTCCGCCAATGTATAGACTATTATATATTGCTGGAAAGCCCTGGATGTCTACTTTCCAACGCAATTAGAAGAGCGCCATTTCGAGTTCTGTAGCTCCAGAAAATTCACTTTGAGTGCAGGGAGGTCAGAATCCAACAGCATCAGCAGTCCTTCTTCAACCTCTGAATCTGATTTT
>NC_029792.2:81763522-81794064 GCF_000816755.2 Arachis ipaensis | reverse complement strand
GATTTTATTCCTTTAGGCCCTCCTATCCACTGATGCTCAAAGCCTTGGGATCCTTTTTCTTTACCCTTGCCTTTTGGTTTTAAGGGTTATTGGCTTTTTGCTCTTGCCTTTTGGTTTTAAGAGCTTTTGCCTTTTTCTGCTTGCTTTTTCTCTCTTCTTTTTTTTTCGCTATTTTTTTTCTATTTTTTTTCTGCAAGCTTTTGTATTCACTGCTTTTTCTTGCTTCAAGAATCATTTTTATGATTTTTCAGATTATCAAATAACATGTCTCCTTGTCATCATTCTTTCAAGAGCCAATATATTTAACATTCTTAAACAACAACTTCAAAAAACATATGCACTGTTCAAGCATTCATTCAGAAAACAAAAAGTATTGTCACCACATCAATATAATTAAACTAAGTTCAAGGATAAATTCGAAACTCATGTACTTCTTGTTCTTTTGAATTAAAACGTTTTTCATTTAAGAAAGGTGATGGATTCATAGGACATTCATAACTTTAAGACAAAGTTACTAAATACTAATGATCATGTAATAAGACACTAACATAGATAAGCACTTAACATAAAGAAAACGAGAAACAGAAAATTTAAGAGCAAGGAATGAGTCCACCTTAGTGATGGTGGCATTTTCTTCTTGAGGAACCAATGATGTCCTTGAGCTCTTCTATGTCTCTTCCTTGTCTTTGTTGCTCCTCCCTCATTGCTTTTTGATTTTCTCTAATTTCATGAAGGATGATGGAGTGCTCTTGATGTTCCACCCTTAATTGTTCCATGTTGGAACTTAATTCTCCTAGGGAGGTGTTGATTTGCTCCCAAAAATTCTGTGGAGGAAAGTGCATCCCTTGAGGTATCTCAGGAATTTCTTGATGGTGAGCTTCCTCATGCGTTTCTTGAGCTCCATGAGTGGGCTCTCTTGTTTGCTCCATCATTTTCTTAGTGATGGGCTTCTCTTCATCAATGGGAATGTCTCCTTCTATGAAAGCTCCAGCTGAGTAACATAGATGGCAAATAAGATGAGGGAAAGCTAGCCTTGCCAAGGGGGAGGACTTTTCGGCTATTTTGTAGAGTTCAAGGGAGATGACTTCATGAACTTCTACTTCCTCTCCAATCATGATGCTATGGATCATGATGGCCCGATCCACAGTAACTTCAGATCGGTTGCTAGTGGGGATGATGGAGCGTTGGATGAACTCCAACCATCCTCTAGCCACAGGCTTGAGGTCCAGTCTTCTAAGTTGAACTGGTTTTCCTTTTGAGTCAATCTTCCATTGAGCTCCTTCCACACATAAGTCTGTGAGGACTTGGTCCAACCTTTGATCAAAGTTGACCCTTCAAGTGTAGGGGCGTGCATCTCCTTGCATCATAGGCAAGTTGAACGTCAACCTCACATTTTCCGAACTAAAATCTAAGTATTTTCCCCGAACCATTGTAATATAATTCTTTGGATTCGAGTTCTTACTTTGATCATGGTTCTTAGTGATCCATGCATTGGCATAGAACTCTTGAACCATTAGGATGCCGGCTTGTTGGATGGGGTTTGTTAGAACTTCCCAACCACTTCTTTGGATTTCATGTCAGATCTCTGGATACTCATTTCTCTTTAGCTTGAAAGGGACCTCGGGGATCACCTTCTTCTTGGCCACAACATCATAGAAGTGGTCTTGATGAGTTTTGGAGATGAATCTTTCCATCTCCCATGACTCGGAGGTGGAAGCTTTTGTCTTCCCTTTCCCTTTTCTAGAGGATTCTCCAGTCTTGGGTGCCATCAATGGTAATGGAAAAACAAAAAGCTTATGCTTTTACCACACCAAACTTAGAATATTGCTCGCCCTCGAGCAAGAGAAGAAAGAAGAGATGAAGAAGAAGAAGAAATGGAGGAGAGGGGGAGAGGTTGTGTTTCGGCCTAGAAGAAGAAGAGAGGATTGTGTTGTGTGTAAATGAAGAAGAATGGAGGGGTTTATATAGGGAAGGGAGGGGGGTTAGTTTCAGCCATTTAGGGTGGGTTTGGGTGGGAAATTGATTTTGAATTTTGAAGGTAGGTGAAGTTTATGAGGTAGGTTTATGGGGAAGAGTGGATGGATGTGAGTGGTGAAGTGGTGATAGGGAAGAGAGATTGAGGTGATTGGTGAAGAGTTTTGGGGAAGAGTGTTTATTGGGAAGAGAGAATGAACATTGAGAAGAGGGAAGAGAGTGAGTGGTGGTAGGTGGGGATCCTATAGGGTCCACAGATGCTGAGTTGATCCTGTGGGGTCCACAGATCCTGAGGTGTCAAGGATTTGCATCCCTGCACCAATTTGGCATGTAAAATGCCTTTGTATGCAATTTTGGCGTTTAAACGCCGAATTGATGCGTGTTCTGGGCGTTTAGTGCCCAGATGCTTGTTTCTGGCGTTCAGCGCCAGCTTTCCTCACTGTGCATTTCTGGCATCTGAACGCCAGGATGCTGCTTGTTTCTGGCGTTCAACGCCAGATCCATGCTCTGTTCTGGCGTTGAACGCCAGCCAGATGCTCCTTACTGGCGTTTAAACACCAGTAAGATCCTCCTCCAGGGTGTGATTTTTCTTCTGCTGTTTTTGATTCCGTTTTCAATTTTTATATTTATTTTGTGACTCCACATGATCATGAACCTAATAAAACATGAAATAACGATAAAAATAAATTAAAATTAGAGAAATAAAAATTGGGCTGCCTCCCAACAAGCTCTTCTTTTATGTCAATAGCTTGACAGTGGGCTCTCATGGAGCCTCACAGATGTTCAGAGCATTGTTGAGACTTCCCAACACCAAGGACTGGTTCACCTCTGTTAACATCAATCACAGCTCTTGCTGTGGCTAGGAAGGGTCTTCCAAGGATGATGGATTCATCCTCATCCTTTCCAGTGTCTAGGATTATGAAATCAGCAGGGATGTAAAGGCCTTCAACCTTTACTAATATGTCCTCTACTTGTCCATAAGCCTATTTTCTGGAATTTTCTGCCATCTCTAATGAGATTTTAGCAGCTTGTACCTCAAAGATTCCCAGTTTTTCCATTACAGAGAGTGGCATGAGGTTTATTCCTGACCCCAGGTCACATAGAGCCTTCTCAAAGGTCATGGTGCCTATGGTACAAGGTATTAGGAACTTTCCAGGATCCTGTTTCTTCTGAGGTAATCTCAGTTGATCCAATGCATTTAGTTCATTGGTGAACATGGGAGGTTCATCTCCCCAAGTCTCATTACCAAATAAATTGGCATTCAGCTTCATGATTGCACCAAGGAACTTGGCAACTTGTTCTTCAGTGACATCCTCATTCTCTTCAGAAGAAAAATACTCATCAGAACTCATGAATGGCATAAGGAGGTTTAATGGAATCTCTGTGGTCTCTAGATGAGTCTCAGATTCCTTTGGTTCCTCACAGGGGAACTCCTTATTGATCACTGGATGTCCCAGGAGGTCTTCTTCCTTGGAATTCACGTCCTCCCCTTCTTCCTTGGATTCGGCCATGATGGTTATATCAATAGCCTTGCACTCTCCTTTTGGATTTTCTTCTTTATTACTTGGGAGAGTACTAGGAGGGATTTCAGTGATCCTTTTACTCAGCTGGCCCACTTGTGCTTCCAAATTTCTAATGGAGGACCTTGTTTCATTCATGAAACTCACAGTGGCCTTAGAT
The DNA here is from genome assembly GCF_000816755.2 of Arachis ipaensis. Classification (NCBI taxonomy): domain Eukaryota; kingdom Viridiplantae; phylum Streptophyta; class Magnoliopsida; order Fabales; family Fabaceae; genus Arachis; species Arachis ipaensis. Next base: position 81,790,410 of record NC_029792.2, on the reverse strand, counting down.
AGATCAGAGACTAAATTTTCTAAGCTAGATGGATTCTGCTCAAAATTCTCTGTCTGTTGCTGAGTGGATGATGGAAAAGGCTTGCTATTGCTAAATTTGTTTCTTCCACCATTATTAAAGCCTTGTTGAGGCTTTTGTTGATCCTTCCATGAGAGATTTGGGTGATTTGTCCATGAGGGATTATAGGTGTTTCCATATGGTTCACCCATGTAATTTACCTCTGCTATTGCAGGGTTTTCAGGATCATAAGATTCTTCTTCAGAAGATGCCTCTTGAGTACTGTTGGATGCAGCTTGTATTCCATTCAGACTCTGAGAAATCATATTGACTTGCTGAGTCAATATTTTGTTCTGAGCCAATATGGCATTCAGAGTATCAATTTTAAGAACTCCCTTCTTCTGAGGCGTCCCATTACTCACAGGATTCCTCTCAGAAGTGTACATGAACTGGTTGTTAGCAACCATATCAATGAGTTCTTGAGCTTCTGCAGGCATTTTCTTTAGGTGAATGGATCCACCTACAGAAGTATCCAATGATATTTTAGCTAATTCAGACAGACCATCATAGAATATATCCAGGATGGTCCATTCTGAAAGCATTTCAGAAGGACACTTTTTGGTCAGTTGCTTGTATCTCTCCCAAGCTTCATAGAGGGATTCACCTTCTTTCTGTCTGAAGATTTGAACATCCACTCTAAGCTTGCTCAGCTTTTGACGAGGAAAGAACTTGGCTAAGAAAGCTGTGACCAGCTTATCCCAAGAGTTCAGGCTATCTTTGGGTTGAGAGTCTAACCACACTCTAGCTCTGTCTCTTACAGCAAAAGGGAAAAGCATGAGCCTGTAGACTTCAGGATCTACTCCATTAGTCTTAACAGTATCACAGATCTGCAAGAATTCAGTTAAGAACTGAAAAGGATCTTCAGATGGAAGTCCATGAAACTTGCAGTTTTGTTGCATCAGAGAAACTAATTGAAGTTTCAGCTCAAAATTGTTTGCTCCAATGGTAGGGATGGAGATGCTTCTTCCATGTAAATTGGAATTAGGTGCAGTAAAGTCACCAAGCATCCTCCTTGCATTATTATTATTTTCGGGTGCCATCTCCTCTTCCTGTTCGAAAATTTCTGTAAGGTTATCTCTGGATTGTTGTATTTTAGCTTCTCTTAGTTTCCTCTTCAGAGTCCTTTCAGGTTCAGGGTCTGCTTCAACAAGAATGTTCTTGTCCTTGCTCCTGCTCATATGAAAAAGAGGGAACAGAAAAATAATAATAATAGGGATCCTTTTTACCCAGGTATAGAGGTTCCCCTTTGTGAGTAGAAGAAGAAAAAGAATGTAATGTAAAGAATGGAAGAAGAGAAAATTCGAACACAGATGGAAGAGAGGGTTCGAATTTGGGTGAGATGAAGTGTTAGTAGATGAATAAATAAATAGAAGGAGATGAGAGGTGAGAGAATTTTTGAAAATTAAAAATTAAAATTTAAAGTTAAATTTCGAAAATAGTTTTTTTTGAAAAAGGTTAGTAATTTTTGAAAATTAGAAATGAAATAAAATTAAAATAAAAAATTGAAACAATTAGTTAATTAAAAAGAAGTTTTGAAAAAGAGGGAAGAGATTTTCGAAAATTAGAGAGAGAGAGTTAGCTAGGTAGTTTTGAAAAAGATAAGAAACAAACAAAAAGTCAATTAGTTAGTTGAAAAAGATTTGAAAATCAATTTTGAAAAAATAAAAAGATAAGAAGTTAGAAAAGATATTTGAAAATCAAATTTTTGAAAAAGATAAGATTTAAAAAAAAAAAAGATATGATAGGAAGATATGATTAGAATTAGTTTTGAAAAAGATTTGATTTTTAAAATCACAATTAATGACTTGATTCACATGAAATCACAAGATATGATTCTAGAACTTAAAGTTTGAATCTTTCTTAATAAGTAAGTAACAAACTTGAAATTTTTGAATGAAAACATTAATTGTTGATGATATTTTCGAAAATTATAATATAAAATTAAGAAAAAGATTTTTGAAAAATATTTTTAAAATTTTCGAAAATAAATAAGAAAAATGAAAAAGATTTGATTTTTGAAAAAGATTTTGAAAAAGATAAGATTTTTAAATTGAAAATTTGATTTGACTCATAAGAAACAATTGAACTTTAAAAATTTTGAAAAGGTCAATCCAAATTTTCGAAATTTATGAGAGAAAAAAGGAAAGATATTTTTTTTTATTTTTGAATTTTTAATGATGAAAGAGAAAAACATGAAAAAGACTCAATGCATGAAAATTTTGGATCAAAACAATGAATGCATGCAAGAATGCTATGAATGTCAAGATGAACACCAAGAACACTTTGAATATCATGATGAACATCAAGAACATATTTTTGAAAATTTTTATATGCAAAGAAAACATGCAAGACACCAAACTTAAAAATTTTTCATGTATAGACACTATGATTGCAAGAATGCATTGAAAAACAAGAAAAGACACAAAACAAGAAAATTTAAAGATCAAACAAGAAGACTTACCAAGAACAACTTGAAGATCATGAAGAACACTATGAATGCATGAATTTTTCAAAAATTTTATGCAAACTTTAAAACATGCAATTGACACCAAACCTAATATTAACTCAAGACTCAAACAAGAAACATGAAATAATTTTTATTTTTATGATTTTCTAAATTTTTTTGGATTTTTTTTCAAAAATTATTTGAAAAAGAAAAATAAGGATTTCAAAATTTTTAATATGAATTCCAGGAATCTTGCATTGTTAGTCTAAAGCTTCAGTCCAGGAATTAGACATGGCTTACTAGCCAGCCAAGCTTTCAGTGAAAGCTCCGGTCCAAAACACTAGACATGGCCAATGGCCAGCCAAGCTTCAGCATGTAACTCAGATATACTGCTCATTAATTATCAAATTAACTTGCCTCTATGAAGATGGTTTGGAAGCCTCAGTCCAAAAGAATTTAGACATGGCTTTACGGCCAGCCAGGCTTCAACATGCTTCATGAAACAATAGAATTCATTCTTAAAAATTCTGAAAAACATAATAAAAATATTTTTTTTTTGAAAATATTTTTTTTCGAATATTAATTGGGAAAAAATGAAAAAAAAGAAAATATTTTTGAAAAATTTTTGAAAACTTTTTGAAAATAAAATAAGAAGACAATTACCCAACCTGAGCAACAGGATGAACCGTAAGTTGTCCAAACTCAAAACTATCCCCGGCAACGGCGCCAATAACTTGGTATGCGAAATTGTTACTCTGAGGTTGTAAAATTTGTTGTTCGTTCTCTCCCGGGTAATGGCGCCAAAACCTGGTGCCCAATACCATGGTCCAAACATAACTTCACAACTTCGCACAACTAACCAGCAAGTGCACTGGGTCGTCCAAGTAATAAAACCTTAAGTGAGTAAGGGTCGATCCCACGGAGATTGTTGGTATGAAGCAAGCTATGGTCACCTTGTAAATCTCAGTCAGGCGGATATCAAATAGTTATGGAGTTTTCGAAAATAAATAATAAATAAATAGAAAATAAAGATAGAAATACTTATGTAATTCATTGGTGAGAATTTCAGATAAGCGTATAGAGATGCTTTCGTTCTTCTGAACTTCTGCTTTCCTGCTGTCTTCATCCAATCAATGCTACTCCTTTCCATGGCAAACTTTATGTAAGGGCATCACCGTTGTCAATGGCTACATCCCATCCACTTGTGAAAAAGGTCCAAATGCTCTGTCACAGCACGGCTAATCATCTGAGGTTCTCGATCATACTGGAATAGGATTCACCCTCCTTTTGCGTCTGTCACTACGCTTAGCACTCGCGAGTTTGAAGTTTGTCACAGTCATTCAATCCCTGAATCCTACTCGGAATACCACAGACAAGGTTTTAGACTTTCCGGACTCTCATGAATGCCGCCATCAATCTAGCTTATACCACAAAGATTCTGATTAAGAGATCCAAGAGATACTCATTCAATCTAAGGTGGAACGGAAGTGGTTGTCAGGCACGCGTTCGTGGGGGAATGATGATGATTGTCACGTTCATCACATTCATATTGAAGTACGAATGAATATCTTAGAAGCAGAATAAGTTGAATTGAATAGAAAAACAGTAGTACTTTGCATTAATTCATGAGGAACAGCAGAGCTCCACACCTTAATCTATGGAGTGTAGAAACTCTACCGTTTAAAATACATAAGTGAAAGGTTTAGGTATGGCCGAATGGCCAGCCCCCAAACGTGATCAATATGATCCTAAAGATGAACTAAAAATCATAAGATGATCCGAAGATTAGTAAAATGTTATATTTATACTAAACTAGTTACTAGGATTTACAGAAATAAGTAATTGATGCATAAATCCACTTCTGGGGCCCACTTGGTGTGTGCTTGGGCTGAGCTTGAAGTTTACACGTGCAGAGGCTTCTTCTGGAGTTGAACGCCAAGTTGTAACGTGTTTTTGGCGTTCAACTCTGGTTCGTGACGTGTTTCTGGCGTTTAACTCCAGACTGCAGCGTAGAACTGGCGTTCAACGCCCTTTTTCGTCGTCTAAACTCAGCCAAAGTATGGACTATTATATATTGCGGGAAAGCCCTGGATGTTCACTTTTCAACGCAATTGGAAGCGCGCCATTTTGAGTTCTGTAGCTCCAGAAAATTCACTTTGAGTGCAGGGAGGTCAGAATCCAACAGCATCAGCAGTCCTTCTTCAACCTCTGAATCTGATTTTTGCTCAAGTCCCTCAATATCAGCCAGAAAATACCTGAAATCACAGAAAAACACACAAACTCATAGTAAAGTCCAGAAATGTGAATTTAACATAAAAACTAATAAAAACATCCCTAAAAGTAACTAGATCCTACTAAAAACATACTAAAAATAATGCCAAAAAGCGTATAAATTATCCGCTCATCAGAGGGTTTTGTTGATACCAGTTCTGTTGATAGTTGTTGTTCCACCTTTGATTTCCACCATTGTCTCTACCTCCTTGGTTGTAGTTGTCCCTCCATCCTTGGTTGGGATTGTCTCTCCATCCTTGGTTGGAATTGTCTCTCCATCCTTGGTTGGGATTGTCTTGCCAACCTTCATTATAGTTACCACCTTGATTATAATTACCGCCTTGTTGATAGTACCCTTGATTCGGACGATTGTAATAAGCATTATTAGCCGCCAAGGTGTTGTCCTCTTGGAGTTGTGGACATTCGTCAATGTAATGAGAATAGCAAGTGCATACTCCACACACTCTCTGAGGGACCAATTGTTGACATGGTTGCTGTGGAGGAGGTTGAGGTTATTGTTGATTGAGCTGGAGCTGCTTGAGTATATTGGTCATCTCTTCCAGAGTCTTGGTAAGAGCAGTAGTCTCACTACTAGAGGAAACTTCCGCAATAGCCTTGGGATGATTGTTTCTTTGCCTTGCATTTTGGGTAGACTCAGCTAGATCGGTTATCAGCTGCCACGCTTTTGTCGTCGTCTTATACTTTGTCAGAGAGCCATTACTCGCAGCATCTAAGAGTGTCTTGTCTTGAGGCTTCATGCCTTCACAGAAATAGCTAATCAACACCAACTGGTCAATCTTGTGATGGGACATGAGTCAAGGAGATTCCTGAAGCGTTCCTAATACTCGTAGAGAGTCTCTAATTCGCCTTGCATGATGTAGGAAATTTCCTTCCTCAATCTATCTGTAACTTCTGCTGGAAAGAACTTGTCCAAGAATTCCCTCTTGAGCAGATCCCAATTAGTAACAATAGCCTCTGATTGAGTGTAGAACCACTCAATTGCCTTTCCCTCAAGAGAAAATGGGAAGGCATATAAGCAAAGAGTAGTCTCATCCCCACCGTGCTGCCTAGTAGTTGAGCAAGCTATCTGAAAACCTCTAAGGTGCTTGATAGGCTCTTGAGCAGGTAGGCCATGAAACTTAGGCAGTAGATTGATCAATGCGGTCTTCAGTTCAAAATCCGCAGCCAAATTTGGATGATGCGCTTGATATAGTTGCAGTGTAAAGTCCGGAACTCCTGCTTCCTGGAGAGTAATCCTTCTAGGCTACGCCATAGTATCTGCACTTAAATCAACAGAAGAAGCATCAACAGAATCAATAGAAGAGGAGCTAGTTTCTTCCTCAAATGACGCTTCAGACTTAACCTCAGATAAGACTGGTGAATTGGGTGAAACCCTTTCACTACCTTCAGAGGCTAACCAACGCCGAGCTCGCCTAATACGTGAAATAGCCTTTTCAAATGTGGCTAAGCTCGGATCCGATAATGAACGTGTCATTCAATGAAAGAAACATAGAGCTCATGGTAATAAAATTTATTAAGAAAATTAATTTATAAAACTACTAATAAACAAAAACACACAAATAAAAATATATAAAGAAAAATTGCAACTATGTAAATATAAAAATATTTACAGCAACCAATAATTTAGCACACTATTGCAACTCCCCGGCAACGGCACCAAAAATTGATGGGTGGAAAAATGCTGGTTAAGAATTTCTAATTAAAACAGCGTTGTCAGTACAGCCTTAACCGATGAAATTTCCACTATCAATTTAATTTGTGTCACAATTAAAATTAAATAACTGGGAGTAGAATTCCCAGGTCGTTTCCCAAAGAGTTGACACAAGGTGCAATTTATTGGTTAGGAATTTCCTGAGTAATTTTTGAAGTGGAGAATGGAAAAATAAATAGCGAGAAATTAAAGCAGCGAACAATAGCAAGAGATGTTATGTATTTGAAATAAGAGATCTTGGTTAGGAGAGATAATTAGAATTTCTATCCTTGTTGTCTTTCTCCAAGTGCAATATTAAAGGTTTATTGCTTCCACTCAGTTATCCTCTTGTAGTTACAAGGGAAGGTTAAGTGGGTAGCACTAACTCTGATTCACAGGTCCTAGTCACTTCCCTGGAAGGACTAGAGTTAGTGAAAATTGAGTTAGCCAGCAATTCTCAATTACATATTACACTTGAGTATTACAACTCAAGGTTTCCAATTAATCAACTCCTAAGCCAAGTTGGGAGCTCTACTCCATTAACATGAATGCCATTTTCACAGACATGTAAAAGGAGTAGATAGGAGACATGGTAATTATAATAAATTAATAAAATCAAATTTGGCACTAATAATTAAATTAAATGGAAAAGAGTAATTGAGTTATTAGAAAAGCAAACTATAGAGATGACGACTTCAATCGAAGGTAGTAGCAGCTCTCTCAATATCCAATTGATGACAAGTCATCTTAGCCTATTTTAACTAGTCTTTCTCTTTTGTTTTCATTAGAATTATGCACTTTCTTGAGCTACAAGCAAGCCAATTAGGTAGATTTTCATGTTTCATTTGATTGGATCAACCATGTATGAATTCATGCTGTTTCATGAGGTTTTATACTATAATTGTCACATATTATGAAAGAATGAATATCTCATGATTTTAAGCATAGCTTTGATGTGTTTGGTTGATTAATGATAGGTGAAGAAGCTTTCCCTTTGAATTTTCATAATAGTTTTCGGAGAGCTTTGGATATTGAATGATCTTTAATTTCTTAGTCTTGGGGAAGCAGAATTCACTTCTCTTCCTCTTAGTTTTATTGCTTTCAATTTCAATTACAATTGTCTTGGATCTTGGGTTGGAGAATTGAAGAAATTCTGTTTCAATCTCATCCTTGGATCTCTCTGCTTTATTTATTGCTTGATTGAATTTAATTTCTGTTAATTGCTCTTCATCTACTTTCCTTGCAATTTACAATTCCCTTGCAATTGTTCTTGTTGGATCTAGGAAGGCATTGAGATCTAGACTCGGTTTTCTAGTCTCTGGGTCCTGAGATCTGAACTTTCAATTTCTAATTCTCTGTTTACTGTTTTCATGTTCATTTACTTTTCTGCTTCAAGATCCGATTTAACCCAAACCCTCTTCTACTTCTCTGCTTGATGCAAATTTACTTTTCCTTGTTTAATTTCTGCAAATCCAAGTCCCAATCCCCTTTACAATTCAAGTCATTTACATTTCTTGCACTTTTTCCGCATGCAAGATCAATCAAGCCATTTGCAAAAGGAAGCTTGCTGAGGAAAAGCCAAGGCAAGGGATAGTAGCTGAAACTTCTCCTCCTTTGAAGTCATTTCTCTTAACAAATTGGAAGAAGAGGAAGAAAGTAAAGAACAGGTAGACAGTAGGTACATTTCTTCTTCTTGCTTTGTTCAAATTCAATAAACTGGCATATGGTTACATTCTAAGTTTGGTGTTGCCTTGCAACAAATTATTTTCAATCCCGTTTGGATGATTGCATCAATTTTACATGAAGTGTCATGCTAAGATTCTAAGTTTGGTGTGCCACTCCATGGTGGACACTAAAATTGAGGGAGAAAACTGCCCCGCAATGTGCATAAACGAACATGGTGGCAACCTGCAGTGAGGCCAACTGACCTCTGCACCTTCAACGAAGTATAATTCGAGCTGTAGAGCTCCAATTGATGCGCTTCCAACGGCAATGGAAAGTAGACATTCAGGGCTTTCCAACAATGTATAATAGTATGGGGTGGACAATACTTTTGAGCCTCCAGAACTGGCGTTTTCGCCAACATTTGAGGCAAACTTTACCTCAAACGCTGCACACCAAAGCCAGCGACCATGCCCTCTTCAAATGATCATAACTTGAGTTGTAGATGTCCAATTGAAGTGATTTCAAGTGGGTTAGAAAGCTGACATTCATAGCTTTCCAACCATATATGATAGTTTATATTGGGCATAAAATTGGCAACATGACAAGAGGACAAAGATGGTGCCATAAATGTGCATAAGGGAGGCCAACGTTGGAGCAAAAGTTAGACCCCAAACTTTTGCCCCAACGTTGGTAGCAGCTGGATATGGGTGCTGATATGAAAAGTTTGGGTAAAAGTTTGCCTCAAACTTTTACTCAAACTTTTACTCAAACTTTTGCAAACTCAACCCGGTTCAATTCGGTTCCTCTTCAAACTCCAAGAGCAATCAACCAAGGCCTTTATCAACCCAATTCCATCAAGAGAAAGGGCCCAATTGACACCACTCAAAGGCACAAGAGATAGTTAGAATAGAAATTTCATTTTAATTGTAATTTGTTTTGAATTTCATTTTCATTTTGTAAAAATGCCTATAAATAGGCATCTGTTTCATTTTGTAAAGGAGGCTGGCTCCATTAGGGAGCACGAGGATTTGAGAGCTCTCTTTAATTTTCTTTTCTTTGTTTTTGAGTCTTGGGTGGAGAATTGAAGGTGTTCTGTTTCATTCTCCCTCTGAGATTTCTCTCTGCTTTCTTTACTGCTTAATTGAATCGAAATTTCTGTTAATTGCTCTTCATCTACTTTCTCTGCAATTTACATTTCCTTTGCAATTGTTCTTGTTGGATCTAGGAAGGCATTGAGATCTAGACTTGGTTATCTAGTCTCTTGGGTTCTGAGATCTTAATTCCAATTTTACATTCTCTGTTTATTGCTTTTCATGTTTATTTACATTTCTGTTTTAGTTCCGAATCAATCAAATCCATCTTTCACTTCTCTGCTTGTTGCAATTTAACTTTTCCTTGTTTAATTTCTGCAAATCCAATTCCCAATTCCCTTTACATTTAATGCAATTTATATTTCTTGTCATTTAAGATTCTTGCAATTTTAATTTCTTGCTTTTTAAGTTACTTGCCAATTTACATTCTGCAACTTTAAATTCATTGTCATTTACTTTCTGTTGGCTACAATATCACACAATTCACTAAATGTCAGCTTGACTAAACTAATCACCCACTAAAATTGCTTGATCCATCAATCCCTGTGGGATCGACTTCACTCCCGTGAGTTATTATTACTTGATGCGACCCGGTGCACTTGCCGGTTAGATTTGTGTGTTTTGGGAGAAATTCATTTTTCTAACGTTGGCACATGAAAACTACAAGGGGAGGAGCAAAAGTTTGCGCCAACATTAGCCCCTAACTTTGAGGCTAACGTTGGCGCCACAAGTGCACCAAGGAAGGCTAACGTTGGTGCAAAAGTTAGACCCCTAACTTTTGCACCAACGTGAGTATCAGCAAGTTTTGTTGGCTGATATGAAAAGTTGGACCAAAAGTTAGACCCTAACTTTTGCTCCAACTTTTGGTACAACTTTTGCAAAACTCCAACCCGGTTCAATTGGTTCACTTTGGTTCTTCTCCAAACTTCAAGAGCAATCAACCAAGGCCTCTTTTAACCCAATTCCACCAAAGGAAAAGGCCCAACTCAAGGCTTGAAGATCATTTGAAGAAAGTGTATAAATAGGATAGAATTCAAGTTCTTCGGGGAGCTTTCCCTTTGAATTTTCATAATAGTTTTCGGAGAGCTTTGGATATTGAATGATCTTTAATTTCTTAGTCTTGGGGAAGGAGAATTCACTTCTCTTCCTCTTAGTTTTATTGCTTTCAATTTCAATTACAATTGTCTTGGATCTTGGGTTGGAGAATTGAAGAAATTCTGTTTCAATCTCATCCTTGGATCTCTCTGCTTTATTTACTGCTTGATTGAATTTAATTTCTGTTAATTGCTCTTCATCTACTTTCCTTGCAATTTACAATTCCCTTGCAATTGTTCTTGTTGGATCTAGGAAGGCATTGAGATCTAGTCTCGGTTTTCTAGTCTCTGGGTCCTGAGATCTGAACTTTCAATTTCTAATTCTCTGTTTACTATTTTCATGTTCATTTACTTTTCTGCTTCAAGATCCGATTTAACCCAAACCCTCTTCTACTTCTCTGCTTGATGCAAATTTACTTTTCCTTGTTTAATTTCTGCAAATCACAAAACACTCAACCCAATCTTGATTCGCTTGACTAAATTAACCACTAAGCTAAAATTGCTCAATCCTTCAATCCCTGTGGGATCGACCTCACTCCCGTGAGTTTTTATTACTTGATGCGACCCGGTACACTTGCGGTTAGATTTGTGTGTTTTGGGAGAAATTCATTTTTCCACCAAAATATCCCATCACCAATCCAAAGCAAAATGCTAAGAAATCCAAAACCTAGGAGAAGTGATGTTTTTTTTTCTAAAATTCAAAACTAAAAACTAAAACTAAAAGTGAAAGTGAAATGTGTTGAGTCTCAGCTATACCCCTGCCTCTAGTCTGCATTTTTGGGCTTGAAACTGGGTCCAAATCAGCCCAGAAATCGCCCCCAGCGAGTTCTGATAAGTACAGCACGTGACACTTTGTCACGCGTACGCGTCAGCCACGTGTACGCGTCGCTGGACTTCTGCGCTTGTCACGCGTACGCGTCGCTCACTCATACGCATTGCTGTATAATGCACCAATTTACGCGCACGCGTCAGCCATGGCTGCGTGTTGCTCCTCGCTTCTCAGCTTCTTAGCTTCTTGTGTTCCTTCCACTTTAAGGTGCTTCCTCTTCATCCTTTAAGCCATTCATGCCCTGTAAACCTGAAAATATTGAACAAACACATCACGACATCGAATGCTACAAAGGAGAATTAAAAAGTAATAATTTTAAGGCCTAGGAAGCGTGTTTTCAATCATAGCATAAAATTAGGAAGGAAATGAAGAACATGCAATTTACATGAATAAATGTGAGATTAGTTGATACAAACCCACTCAATTCAGTCCAAAATATATCATAAAATAATGGTGTATCAAACTCCCAAGAGTGCTTGATCTTTAAGTGGTTATTAGAATTTCCAACCGAATTCACCAAGCCTTGGTGAGGTTCTCCACAAGATATGAGCTCCCATAGTTGGCATGCATGTTGTAATCTGGGATCCCATATCTTATTTTTGCACCCGTCTTCAAAGTGATTCTTGTAATTCCACTTGGGTGGTAAGCAAGCCGAATTCTCAATGAAGTACCAAAATCTTCTCTTAGATCCGAGCAATTGAGCACTAGTCCAACCCTTGCATCTAGCTCTTGAAATCTCAACCTTGATGAGTCTTGATTTGCAACGCCAACCACTAAACATCCTTCTCTTACGCTTCATTCCACAAAGCCTCCTAAGTTGGCCATCGGTTTCAAGCATACCATACTCAAGTGGGACAAAAAAACTAAGAGAGATAAGTTTTACCCACTCAAATGAAGGAGTAGATGGCAACCTAGGTAGAGAAGTCTCCAACAATCTTGACAAAGCATATTCACCTCCCGTCCAACCTTTTCAAAGGACTTCCACCTTTTGCAAAGATTCTTCACCTTCAAGCTCTTCCTCACCTAATTCATCTAACTCTTCTTCGCCACTCAATTCATAAATAGGAGGTTGAAAGAAATCTACCTCAATGTTGCTTTCAACTTCATCGGGAGAAGGTTCTTCAAACTCAAGGAGTTCACTTGTGGATGCAAATTCATTACTAGGAGGGCTTGATTCATGATCATCATCACCAAGGAAACTTGCTTATTGATCTATTCCGTCCAATTCTTTATAGGTAACATGCTTTGGAGGTTGTGCACTATCCTCCTCAATATCAATTTCAAGCTTCTTGGAGGAATACTCTACAACTTTAGATTCCCATGGAGGTTCAGCAACTCCTAAGTCTTCAACCATTTCTTCCTCTTCAAAAATCTCCATTCTTTCCACTTGTTGCACGACACACTCCATTTCGTTGTCCTCATAATGAGATTCCAAAATCCCCTTCATGCTCCTCTCTTCAGTTGATTCTTCACAATCATCCGTGAAAATGCTTTGCTTGTGGCATGAATCCGATGAGTCCAACTTTTGACGGATGATTGCTTGAAGCTGATCCATTGCTTCCTTGAGATGATCCTTTGGCTCTTGTTCCACTTTGCTGACAGAAGTAAGATCATATTGCTCTTGGATTGATGGACATGGATATTCTTCCATGGAGGATTGTGGTGGAAAGAAGAATTCATCATCTAGTTGGAAGGGAGGTACATTAAAGCTTGGAGGTTGGAAGGTGTTTTGGTTGTTGGTAGGGGGTGGAAGTACACGGGATATAAGATCTTAGAGGTTAGAGGTGAAATCGGTAAGTGCGGTTTAAAGCTTTTCTTGCTCTTGAGGAATGATACCTGTAACACCCTAACTATCCATAAGTGACACTTCCGGCTGCGTCACTCTGATAGATCAGGTATTACGACGACTCTTATAATATTTAATACTAAAATATAAGCCTGTTTAAAACTTGAACCGAATCTTTAATAAACATATATTCATACTTACGGTATAAATTATAATACTCACAGGAATTACATATAAATATACATATACATACATACTAATTTACAAGCATCTCATATCAAAAATCCTATTCTTCTTACAAAGGAAACCTAGATACTAAAACAATACAAAAATATCGTCTAACAGAAAAGAAATAAGCTCTTTCGAACTTCGTTGTCTGTAACCTGAAAAAGAAAAGACATGTAGGGGAGTGAGAACATCATCTTCGAAAAGGTTCTCACTATAGGATTGCAGAATTACTATAATAGGATACGTGAGAGAAAATCGTTACAGTAATTAATCTTATGCGTCTGATCAAAACAAAGGTTTATTATAAAAGAAATATCTGAAACCTTTTCTGAAAGAGGAAACTGTTCATTTCTTAAAAATTCAAAAGCCTTTTAAAAGGTTTATCAAAACTAAGGATTTAATATTCAAAATCTGAAATTCTTTTTAAAAGAAGAAGCTGTTAATTCTTCGAAAATCCTAAACCCATTTTAAAAGTTTTTCCTAAACAGCATGAATGACCAAGCTGTTCCAAGCATAGGTTCATTAAGTCTATGCTGAACCAGATTAGTTTTTCATACTTTTCTAAACCAAAAACATCAACCAAACGTGGTGTTCGGCCCACCTCATGATCAACCACAGCCCTATGCCCAAACAATCCAAACAACAACCAGTCACCACAGTCCAACAGAATCCCAGTCGCGAACACAAGTAGGAAAGTTCAAGCACAAACAAACAATTACTTCAAGTAGAACAATTAGCAGTTAACCACAATTAATCACAAAGGCAAACTAAGTACAATATGCACACCCAAACAATGTCACATAGATGCATATGATGAATGCCTGTCCTAGTGGCTGATGATATCATCTGTCAGTTATAAAGCCAACCCGACAAGTCTTGGTAGCTAACTATTGGACTGTCCCTCTGTCGTGTATCCCCAACTCGAGTTATTCACAATCATAATCATAATTCACATCCAACACCCTCATTGGTGTATATTCACAGGGGCGAGCTCATCTGGAACTTTCACAGTGTCCAGCCACACTTACGACATAGGGTCAGCAGAGTATCGAGTCTCAACCTGGAGCACGTGGTGGCTAGCCACTGCTTCTACCCAGGGAAACTCGTATCTCAGATAATTGGAAGTGCAACAATCACAATATCAATAACTCAGCATATATGCATTTATTCTCAGCCATAAATCAACATTCATCTCAGCCATCCGGCTTAAATTCATAATTCATAGTCATCCATTCGGCTCATAACATATTCTGTAATCAGCCATAATTCATTATCATACACAACCATTCTGCCTCATAACAAAAAAGCACTTCCACCATCCAACATCATCAAATTCATAAAGTCATCATTCAGGCCATAAATCACTTTTTCTCAATTCACTTCACTTTGAAATCAAATTTCAACTCTTTTCAGCCTTGGCTTTAAGGTTCCCATCCCTCAAATCATCTCAGGCTCATAAGCCACTTTTAATCAAGTAAGTTCCCTTTTTAAAACCTCGGCATCCTCTTTCCAAAACTTCCAAAACCATGACAAATTAAAGATTTATTTTGAAATATTTAAAATCATACATCCAACAATGGGATTTTATAACAAAAGTCCCTCGGCAGCGTCTCAAGTCTCTAGGGGAGAATAACGTAACTCATTTCCACAAATTCATGTAAAATCTTTAAAACCTTGGCTTCCTGATTTGAGTAATAAAAATAGGATATAAGCCAAACTGAGTCATGTAATCAATTACTCCGTTCAAAGCCATTTCCTTTACTTAAACAAAATTAGCTTCAACCCCATGATAATTTTTAAAGCGTTTCAAACTGCTCAAAAATTGTTTTAGTCTCACAAAATTTCAGAATTCAAAGAGTACTTAAAACTTTTCCCAAAACATTTTAAAATGAAACTTGTCAATAGATGTTCAAGTTCTTTCAAAGTCACTAAAACTCCTCCAATTGAAACCCTCAAGTCAAATTCAAAGACATAACCCTTTTCACTTTTAAAACAGCCTTAAAACATAAGTTTCATCTAAATAACTTACTCCCAAAAGAGATACAATACTTTTCTTAAGGAACAAGACTAAATCACAATTTCCTTTTTAATATTTCATTTCAAAAGCATAAGTCATCCCCTTCTTAAGAATTCAAATAAAATAGTAGAAGTTTTTAACTCATAATTTTCCAAATAACATTTCAATAAAGTCCCGATTTCTATTGGAATTTCGGCAGCACCTCCCTTAAAACTTGGACTCTGCCACCCTTTCCGGGTCCCATCCAAACCGATCCACAATCCTTTTCAACAGTTCAAACTAAAAATTAGTTCAAAAGTAAACTGAATCCAACAATCACCTCATTTTCATATCTCAAGGAAATCATCTCAAGATCAAATCATTATCAACCGATTAAACTCATTTCCAAAACTTTAAAGAAACAGTCCAGCGACAACCCATTTATCAAAACCAAACAATAATCAGAAGTCGTCTCAAGATCAATCTTTATCAACTGATTAAACTCATTTCCAAAACTTTAAAGAGACAATTCGACAACAATCCATTTATCAAAACCAAACAATAACCCAATCAAACATATAATCATATTCATCCAAAATAGCCAGGCAATACATAAGACTTATACAATCACTGAAAAGCATATAATTCTCACATCAGTATCCATTTATACAATTCCAAATTATAAAATCGAGATTTTATAAAAACCCCTGCCTCGACACATTGAAACCACAACCCAAACTCGTTAACTGATTCTTTTCATCTCGACCCGAATCGACTGCAACTAACACCTCAGCTCCACTTGCTTTCTCAACAACCACAACGACTCTAATCGCAACATATAATAATCAGGACTCAACCCCACGTTACCAAAACTCATATTCATTAACCAAACACAACATAATACTAACGCGAGGCTTTTTGAAACATACTTACTTACCGAAATAACAAAATGAGGCAGCTACGATTCTGAACCGACCCGACAACAACTTTGGTAGCGGCCAGAAGCTTCGGTGGACCAACTATAATAACCACGCAGCATCAAAACCTTCTCAAAATCCAAAAAGACAGAAACGTCAATTAAAACCCTTACCAGCAGAGTTTTCCGGTGACGGTAGCGGGGTTTTGGGTGGCAGGAGTGGCGGTGGCTGGCGCAAGTCTCCTCTCTCTCTCCTTTGCTCCCGTGCTTTCTCTCTCTCTTACGATGCGCGACTGGACGGCCTCCTTCTCGATGGCACGATGGCGGCAAGGACGGCTGGGAGATGCGACGGCGCCTTCTCCTCACCAGCGGCCAACCCTCAACGACGATAATGGCGAGGCGGCTGAGCTTGTGAACGACGGCGGCGCAGAGGCAGTTTCTTCCTCTCCCGTGCACACCACTTCCTCCCGTCCGTGTCTCTCTTCGTGAACTTGAGGATGACGATGGCGTGATGAGGTCGACAGCGGTGACGCGGCGCGGTGACGAAGGCGCGGTGACGAAGGCGTGGCGGCTCCAAGCCCGCGACAACCCTCACTCGCGAACCAACCCTCATCTCAGTTCTGCTCTCCCTGGCGGCAGCACGGACGGCGCGGTGGTGGCGGCGAACTGGACGTGGTGGCGGGGCACAGCTGGCAGGCGAGCTGCTCCCTCCCCGGTGCTCTTCCTCCCTCCGGATCTCCTCCTTCCTTTTTCCCCCTTTGTTTCTTCTTTTCTTTCTCAGAGAACCGTGTGTGTGTGTATGATAGGGGGGTTGCGGCTGCTGCTGCTACTATGGCATAGTGTGTGTTGTGTGTGCCGCTAGGGTTAGCTTTTGGAAAAGGGAAATGTGGATTCAATCAGGGTTAGGGTTAGTTTAGTAATTTCAAATAAAAATAGTAACAATATGGTAATTGAAACCCAATTTAAATCCAACACTAATTATATATAGAAAATACTATTTGTTCATCAATTTTATAAAATATTTTTAATAAAATGTTCAAATCCAAAAATTAGAAATAATATAATTAATTTCTCTATTTTCCAAAACAGCATTATTAATATATTAAAAATATTAATTATTTAGTCCAAATCATATAAAAATTATTATTATTTTATAACTATCAACTTTATGATTTAAATATAGAAAATAATCCAATAATTATAAAATTAGATAATAATCTTAATTCATTTCAAATTCAATTAATCAAAACTTGCTTTAATTATCTTTAATAAAATATTTTCTGAAATTAAGACTATAAATAACTATATGATTTGAGACTTGATCATAATAAGACTTTTCAAAAGCTTCAGGTCTTACAATATCAAGTGTATCATCCGTAGGGGCTTGGTCGACGAAAAAAGAAGGGTTGTGAGGGTAATGATGTTGAAGTGGTGGTAGTTCAATCAATGCTTGTTCATATGACTCATATGGTGGTTGGTATGGTGGGTATAGGTTATAGGAAGATGTTTGGTGGAATGGGGCTTGTGAGTATAGTGGTTGAGGGCTATATTGAGGAGGGGGTTCATAGGTATATGGTGGTGGTTGTTGATTGTCACAAAGAGGTCCACCATAACCATTGTCTTGGTATGCATCATGGGATGGTTGTTGCTCATAGTACATTGGTGGAGGTTGTTGCCAAGAGGGTTGATCATATGCTTGAGGCTCCTCCCACCTTTGATTGTTCCATCCTTGATGCAAGTTCTCATTGTAATCTCCATTGCCTACAACATAGTTGGAATCATACTCATAGCCAAATGGGTGAGAATTCATGATAGCAAGAAAATAAAAACAAAAACTAACAAAAATAAGTAAACAAAGTCCTAAAACTAACAAAAACTAACAAAGAAGTAAGAAAGAGAAAATTCTAAAACTAGAAAAAACTAACAAGCACACCAAAAATCAAGTTCACAATATTAACATATAACCAATAACAAGGCACACATTTGCAATTCTCTGGCAATGGCGCCAAAACTTGGCGAAGGAAAAATGTCGGTAAAGAATTTCTTAATAAAATCGCGTTGCAAGTATAGTTCTAAACTGACAATTAAACTTCAATCAATGTTTAATTTGTTTGTCACAATACAAACCCAATAAAAATAAACTGAAGTATTTAAATTTCGGGTCGTCTCTCAAGGAATTATAGGGAGTGTGTTTATTATTGGTTATGAGATTGTATCTTTTTGGGTTTTGAGTTTGATAAGCAAGAAATGTAAATAACAAGAAAATAAGCTATCAACTAAGAAAAATCCTAGCAAGGGTTGAGAATTGGAATTCCTGTCCTCATTATCATTGTAAATTGTGATGGTAACTGTAAATTGCTCTAACATAGTCAACCTCTAACAATTGAAGGAAAGTCAAGTGAGCAAATCAACTTGAGTTCACAAGTCCTAATCAAAGACTAAAGTTAGTAAAGCTCAAGCCAACTAGCAACTTTCAATCACCAATCAACAAGAGACTTTGACAATTCAAGAGTCTCCAAATTACTCAATCCAAGCTAAGAACACAAAAATCTAATTTAAAATCTAACCAAGCATTTTATCAAACACTTGGAAGACACAACATAAAAGCATGGTAAAATTGCAATAATAATAAAATCTAACAACTACCAATTGAAAGAAATTAACAATGACAACTGAAGAAAGTAATAACAACATGAACATATAAATTGCATTAACAAAGATCCAAAGTAGAATTGAAAGAATGCATAAATATAAGGGTAACAAAGTGATGGAAATAACAAGTAGAATTGAAGAACAAAGGTGCTAGAACAATAAACTGCAAGGAATTGTAAATAAAAACATGAATTAAATCTAAATCTAAGAAGAAATTGGAGTAGAAACCCTAAAACCTAGAGAGAGGAGAGAGCCTCTCTCTCTCTAGAATTCTACATCTAAACCTAATATGTGTGAATGAATGAATGATTCAATTTCCCCTCCCAGCTCCACTCTGCAGCCTCTTGTCTTCATTTTCGGGCCTAAAACTGGGTCAAAAGCAGTCCAGAAATTGCCCCCAGCAAATTTGCTTAACTGAAGCAGGTGATGCTTATCACGCGTACGCGTCAGCCACACGTGCGTGTCCATTGGTTATGGCTTGGTCATGCGTAGCATCATCCATCTGTACGCGTTGACATCAGCTTCTCAAATTTTCAATTATTTGTGTTCCTTCCAATTTTGCATGCTTCCTTTCCATCCTTTATACCATTCCTGCCCTATAAAACCTGAAATCACTTAACAAACATATCACAGCATCGAATGATAATAAGAGAAGATTAAAAACTAGCAATTTTAAGGCTTATGAAGCATGTTTTCAATCATAGCATAAAATTAGGAAGAAATCTTAAAAACATGCAATTTAGATGAAAACTGTGAGAAAAGTTGATAAAATCTACTAAATTAAGCACAAGATAAACCCTAAAATTAAAAAAAAAATCTTTTCAAATTTTTAAATTAATAAATTAAATTTTTTATTCCATGAATAAAAAAATAGTAAAATATTTTTGCAGCATTATTCGGTGAATAAAAAACCAAAAAATATATTTAAAAATTTAAAATTTTATAAACTAAATTTTTTAATTTTGATTTTTAAAATAAAAAATTAAATTTTTTATTAAAAGTAGAAAAACAAAATAAAGTCTAGTGATAGTAGCATTTTCGTATGGTTAGGAATTTCATTCAAAATAATTCCGTTGATAGTATAGTTCCCAACCAACTAGTAATGCTTTCAAATTTTAATAGATTTTGGTTGTCACAAGTACAAACCCCAATGAAAATTAACCGAAGTAATTAAACCTCAGGTCGTCTCACAAGGAATTGCAATGAAGTGATCAATTATTGGCTATGAAGATGCAAGGGGGTTTGATTTGTAATTAACAAGAAAAGTAAATAACAAGAAAGTAAATGACAATTAACTAATAAAACAAAGGAAAGAAACTCTTGGCTAAGATATGGGAATTGCAATCACCATCCTTGTCTACAAACCATGTATTGACAATTATGAGGAACCGAGCTCATTAAGTCTACTTCTATACTTGAAGTATATCAAATGGCTTGACCAACATGAATCCATAAGTCCTAACCTAGCTACTAATTGACTTAGTAGTAGGCTAGTATCAACGGTTGTCAAATTGACCACATAGGGTTCTCAAATCACCAATTCAATGAGACCCAATGACTCAAGGTCACTCAATTCCCTTAGCCTAGGCCAAGAGTAAGGAAAACTACTCAATAACTAGAGGATACATTCTATCAAACACCTAAACTGCAAGCAAAGTAAACATAACCAAATGCAAGAATTAAAGCAACCCATAACAACATAAACAAGAAATCAACAATAACAATGAAGATAAACATGAAAGAGACAATGGGAATATAAAATTGCGTTAAATGAAAACCAAATCCAAGAAGAGTTCATCAACATCAAAATAGGCAACAAAATAAAGGGAATAACAAGTAAAACTAAGGAAGTAAGGATGTAGAAACAAGAAATTGTAAAGAAAACAAGATGAGAACAATAATTTAAACCTAGATCTAAGATGCAATTGACCAAAGAACCTTAATTCTAGAGAGAAAATGGAGCTTCTCTCTCTAGAAAACTAAACTACATGATGCTATTCTACAACTAAGTGCTCCCCCTTTGCCCAAGCTTGAATTCTGCATGAAATAGTCTCTGGAATCAGTTGGATTTTGGTCTGGGTAGCTCAGAAATCACCCCCAGTATTTTCATTTCAATGAGGTCACGTGCGAGCTGTGATGCGTACGCATGGGTCACGCATACGCGTCGCTCGGCGTTTTGCTTCTCATGCGTATGCATCATGTCATGTATACGCGTCGCCATGCGACTTCATCTCCATGCCTGTGCGTCTGTCACGCGTGCGCGTCGATGTATTCACTCCAAATCCTTATTTTTCAATGAATTCTCCACTTTGCATGCTTTTCTCTTCACTCCTTTGATCCATTCCTAGCCTTTTCAACCTAAATTCACTAACAAACACATCAAGGCATCTAGTGGAATCAAAGGTGAATTAAAATTAGCAAATTAAAGGCCTAAAAAGCATGTTTTTACACTTAAGAACAAATTAAGGGAGAATTACAAAACTATGCTATTTCAATGAATAAATGTGAGAAAAGTTGATAAAATCCCCTAAAATTAACACAAAATAAACCACAAAATTGGGGTTTATCAATCCTACCCACACTTAAACTAAGCATGTCCTCATGCTAAACCAAGAAAGACAAGAAAAGGGGTATGGACATTTATTCAATGCCAAAAAACTATATGCAACCTATCTAAATGAATGCAACTAGATGCAAAGTGATTCTACCTACTTAGTTAAAAGTAAATCAATCTCCAAGACTATATATGAACAAGTAGGGCTAATATCATATGACGATTCATGAATCCCACCAATTCAAATATCAAAATGAAGTTCAAATAGACTTGCAAGAAGAAAGCTCATGAAAGCCGGGAACAAGGAATTGAGCATCGAACCCTCACCGGAAGTGTATCCGCTCTAGTCGCTCAAGTATATAGGGTCAATTCACTCAATTTTCTTCTACTCATGCTTTCCAGGATTTGTTTTCTTCTAACAATCAACAATTATTCAATGCATGCATACATTCATCATGAGGTCTTATTCATAGGTTGTAATGGGGCTAGGGTAAGGGTAAGGATGCATATGGTCAAGTGAGCTTGAAATTTGCATCTTTGATTAACCTAAGCTCTCACCAAACACATATAACAACCTATATACAATTCTAATACAATGCCTAGCTACCCATGATTCTCACTTTTTCACATACTTATGCATTGTTATTATTACTTACTTTGGGACATTTTTGTCCCCTTTTTATCTCTTTTTTTCTTTTTTTTTTCTTTTGTATATATATGTATTTTTTTTTCTTTTTTTTTATTTTTCTCTATCATTTTTTTTCAAGTTAAAATATATACAAGAGCATCAATGCACATGGTTTTACATATTTAATGCATGAGCATGTATCCAATCCCATGATTTTCAACAAAAATACAAAATACACTTTTACCTCAACCAATGTCCCAAGTTTCCTATACCCAAATGATACACACCCTCACTAGCCTAAGCTAATCAAAGATCCAAATTAAGGAACATTTATTGTTTTTCACTTAAGGGTAGTGATGTGCTAAAATTAAGAACAAAAGGGATTAAACAGGCTCAAAATTGGCTAACACTGGTTGATGAAAGGTAGGCTATTTGGGTAAGTGAGTTAAATGAAATGATGGCCTCAATCATATAAATGCATTCAAACATGGAATAATGGACAAAAAGAATCAAACAAATCAAAGATTACGATCATAGAAAGAGAACAATGCACACAAGAATGAAAATAAGTGGTTATAAGATGTAACCACGCAATTAGGCTTAAAACTCACATGCTTGTGTTCTTAGCTCAAAAACCATGTTCCATAATAAATTCTTCAAGCAAGTTCAACAAAAAAAATTTTAAAATTGGTAGGGTGCCCCAAAACAGTTTTTTTGGAAGAGAAATCATCACCCTAACCAAGTAGTCCTAACAAGAAAGAAGTGGTAGAATATATACAAATTCTAATTAACATGCAACCTATCATGCAATGCAACAACTAGCTAACAAAGAAAATTAAAAATTGGTGTTGAAAAAGGAAATTGTTACCCATGGAGATCGGTCGGACAACCTCCCCACACTTGAAAATTGCACCGTCCTCGGTGTGTGCGAAGAAGAGCAAGGTGGACAGGTTATTACAATTGATGAGCTCCTTTAAAAGGTTGTGTGGATGAACTTGTTTGTTTCCCCATTTAGAAGCTTTTCCTTTTCCTCTTGGTGGCCAACCTAAAAGGAAAGAAAAAAAAAGAAAATTAAGCCCACAAGAAAGATATTAAAGCAAATAAAACATAGGCGGGGATTAATGCCAAATAAGAGTAGGGTTCTCACTACATGTTAGCTACGCATGTAAGTGAGAGAGCAATATAGGCAAAGGGTATATCAACTAATACTTGATGGAAGAGTAAAGTCAAATCATGAAAAGCATATTGAGCATCAAGTTCAAACAAGAAAGAGTGGGTCATGAAAAACAATAGAAGTTCATATCAATGCACAAAGGATGCGAGAGTCATCAAGGATTAAGCATTGACTTAGAAATTTCATCACCCAACAATATCAAACAAGTCAAGAAGCACCAAAACTAACCAAGAAATCCTCAACAATTGAGTAAGATAATTCAACACCATTATTAAAATAGAAAATTTAGAAAATAAAGTAAGAACAAGCTACAAAAACAAAATTTAAAATGCAATGAATAAGAGTGTGCAAATGCAATAAACACAAGAATGAAAGATGAGAAAAAATTAAAAAAATAAATTTTTTTTAAAGAAAGGGAAAAGAAGAAAATAAGAAAGGAAGAAGATAGAAGAAGAAAGGTAAAAAGAAAGAAGAAGGAGAGAAGAAGGAAGAAGAAAGAAGAAAGAAGAAAGAAGAAAGAAAGGAAGAGAAGAAGAGAAAAGAAAACAGAGCAGAAACAGGGCGTGGAGAGCGACACATACGCTTCGACGACGCGTACGCGTCGGTAGGCAGGATGGTGGATCAATGTGTAAGCGTCGTCTATGTGTACGCGTGGGTGGCAGGAGGGACAAGCGACGCATAAGCGTCGTCTATGCGTGCGCGTGGAATGCAGAAAGTACAAGTGACGCGTAAGCGTCACCCACGACTACACGTGGTAGCAGTTGTGCTCCCCGTACAGTTCTCGCACAAATTTCACACAACTCTCTGGGTTTTGTACCAGGAGTCCCAAAATGCCACACGACGCATGCGCGTCGGCCTTGCTTAGGCGTGGCGCACAATTTTTTTTAATTTTTTAAATTGAAAACAGAAACAGGGCACTCTTCTATTCTACAAGCATTCTAAAACAACCAAAATTCAAATTTAACAACAATTCTTTTGGTTTTTGAAAAATTTTCAAATACAAAACAAACAAAACTTACACTTCAAGTAAAACATTACTCAACAACAACTACTCTACAACTTAAGGCACAAATCTAATCAAACAAACTAGCAACCAAAACACCAAATAAACAAGAATATGCAAAGAAGGATACTACCTAACAATGGCAACTCAATGCATTCATTGATTATATATACAAGAGAATGGAAAGAGTTTACCTTGGTGGGGTGTCTCCCACCTAACACTTTTAGTTTAAGTCCTTAAGTTGGACATTTGGGAGGCTCCTTGTCAAGGTGGTTTATGCTTGTGTTCATCCTTGAACCTCCAAGAATGCTTGCTCTTCAATTGGTTGTCAAAATTTCCAACCATCTTCACCAAGCTTAGGTGAGGTTCTTCCCAAGATATGACCTCTCAAAATTGGTCTTCATGTTGTGATCAGGGATCCCATATCTTATTTTCACACCCATCCTCTAATTGATCATCATGATTCCAATTGGGTGGTAGGCAATAGAATTCTCAATGAAGCACCCAAATATTCTCCTAGACCCATACAATTTAGCATTTTTCCAACCATGGGACCTATGTCTTGAGGGTTCAACCTTAATGAGCCTAACATTATTTTTCCAACTACTATACAATTCTCTCCTACTCCTAACTCCACAAAGAGCTCTAAGTTGACCATCATTTTCAATCAACCCATATTCAAGTGAGAAAGTAAAGCTTAGGGATAAGAATTTTACCCACTTGAATGTTGTGTAGGATGGTGATTTAGGAAGGGGTGGTCCCAATGATCTTGAAAATTCTATTCCTTTGTGCTCTTCCTTGACTATCTCTACCTCTTGGCAAGCTTCTCCAATTTCAATTCCTTGCTCACTAACTTCTTCTTCACACCCCTCATTACTCAAACCACGTGTCGGAGGTTGTGCACGGTCCTCCTTGTCATCAATTTTATAGCACAATGAGGGAGGTTCATCAATTCCAAAAGACACATGGGTTGGGGTGGAATTATCTTCAATAATAGAGCTTACTTCTTGCTCAACCTCTTCCTCTTGGTAACTTCCTTCCAATTCGATCTCTTCTTTATTGCTTACCAAGGGTATGGGAGGTGAGGTATCTTTTTCTCTACTCTCTATGTCAAGCCCAATGGGAGAGGATTCAATTGTAGATAGGAACTCCTCAATGATTGAATCCATCTCTTGATCAACCTCTTCAAAGTCTTCAATCATGATATGCTTTGGAGGTTGTACACCCTCCTCAACATCAACATCAAGCATCTTGGAAGAGGGCTATCTAATTCTACATTCCCATGGACTTCTAACATCTCCTATATTTTCAACCACTTCTTCCGGCTCAATTATCTCAACTTCCTCCTATTGTGACAACTCTTGCTTCAACTCCCCTTCTTCACCTTGAAGCTCCAAACTCACTCCCTCACTATGCTCATTGATTGCTTCTCCACATTCAACAATGGGAGTACTTAGGATGTATGATCTTAGGTGGGAGGTTACGCGACTAATGGCTTCTTTCATAGTGGCCAACATGGCCTCCAACCCCTTGTGCTCTTCTTCTAGCTTTTGAAGGCGAGGATAGAGATCTTTTTATTCTTGCACTAGAGGTTTGAGAGATTCATCCAATGAAGGCGATGGTAGAAGGGAGGGTTCATTGTTTGGAGGGAAGGTATCATAGTTGGAAAGTGGTTCATATTGGTAAGGGTGTGGAGGTGATGTATATCGAGGTGGTTCTTGGGAGTAATTGTGTTGGAATTGTTGTGGTTCCATGTATGGTTCATATGACTCATAAGGTGGTTGGTATGGTGGATAAGGATTAGGGTCATATAGAGGTATTTGGTGGTATGGGGCTTGTGAGTATGGTGGTTTAAAATTATGTTGAGGAGGTGGTTCATAGGCATATGGTGGTGGTTGTTGACAACCACAACGAGGATCACCACATCTATTAGATTGATATGCATTAGGGGTGGAATTATACCTATAAGGAACCGGAGGAGGTTGTTGCCAAAAAGAGTGATCAATTCCTTGAGACTCCTCCCATCTTTGATTATTCCATCCTTAATGCATGTTATCATTGTAGCTCCCATTTCCTACAACATAATTTGAGCCAAACTCATAGCCAAAGGGATGAGAATTCATAATAGCAAATAAAAACAAAAGCTAACAAAAATAAGCAACAAAGTCCTAAACCTAACAAAAACTAACAAACAAGCAAAAGGCAAACATATTCACATATTCACAATAGCCAACAACATAGCACCATTGCAATTCCCCGGCAACAGCGCCAAAAATTTGATAGTAGCATATTCGTATGGTTAGGAATTTCATTCAAAATAATTCTGTTGATAGTATAGTTCCCAACCAACTAGTGATGACAAGTCATCCTAGCCTATTTTAGCTAGTCTTTTTCTTTAGTTTTCATTAGAATTATGCACTTTCTTGAGCTACAAGCAAGCTAATTGAGTAGATTTTCATGTTTCCCTTGATTGAACCAACCATATATGAATTCATGCCATTTCATGAGGTTTTAGGCTATATTTGTTGCATATTATGAAAGATTGAATATCTCATGATTGTGAGCATAGCTTTGATGAGTTTGGTTGATTAATGATAGGTGAAGAAAGCTTGAAGCAAGAAGGAATGGCTAGAAGTGAAGAAAGGAATAAGTGAAATTGATCCTGGAGGCATGAAGTTAGCCCCAACGTTAGCCCCCTAACTTGGAGGCTAACGTTGGCGCCACTAGCACTAAGCATTGCCAACGTTAGGGTCAAAGTTAGACCCCTAACGTTGGCACCAACGTCCA
>NC_029792.2:81751321-81751553 GCF_000816755.2 Arachis ipaensis | reverse complement strand
ATAGCATCAACAACTGGGATGATCTAGTAACCAAGTTTCTTGCCAAGTTTTACCCACCTCAAAGAGTTATTAGATTGAAGATTGAAGTTCAAACATTTACTCAGATGGATGGAGAGTCATTGTATGAAGTATGGGAGAGATACAAAGCTTTACTCAGGAAGTGTCCACCAGAGATGTTTAATGAATGGGATAAACTCCAAAATTTCTATGAAGGACTGACAATGAAAGCTCA
>NC_029792.2:81739325-81750545 GCF_000816755.2 Arachis ipaensis | reverse complement strand
CCAACCATCACTAAGGAAAGGAGTGTTAGAAATGGAGGGGTTGACACCCTCCTAGCTCAAAAGAAGATAATGCAGGAGCAGATTCAATAACAATTTGAGCAGATGGCTAAAAAGATTGATAGTTTACAAGTTGCAGCAGTGAATACAAGCCAACCATTAACCACATGGGGACAAAATGAAGAAAACCAAGAAAATCAGCAGCAGGAACAACCTCAATATGTGCACAACCAAGGCTCATGCCAAAATGAGGTTTATGGTGACACCCACAAACCATCCTGGAAGAACCATCCAAATCTCAGATGGGGAGATAACTACACCCACAGCCAGCAACCGTGGCAGAAAAACTCAAACCAAAACAACTCAAGAAACACAACTTACTCAAACCATGACCAGCAAAACGCTAATAATAATCAATACAAGAAACCACAAAATACATATCAACCACCCCACCACAATCCACAAACTCATCAAAATAGCATTTCCGCACCAACATCTAACCCCCAAAACTACCACACTACCCCTACAAATAACTTCCAGCAACCACATTCCACCCCCATCATACCACCAATAGACCACCATGAAAGTAGAATTTCAAGTCTTGAGGCAGCCATACAAGCAATTGCTCAGTCCACTCAAAGCTTGGTCAAAATGCAAGAGAGAAATGAAGCCACTAAAAGAAGAAGAGGCCAAGAGGGTGGAGAAACAAGAAGATCCCTACTGAAGGCTTTTCACCAGGGGATAAAGTAGTGTTAAACACCCAACCAATGAAGGTGTCCCCACAATCATCCGAATACTACACTGTAAACCGGGTTCTTTCACTTGAACACCTAGAGATCGTCAAAGAGGAGACCGGAAGGAGGTCTACAGTAAGAGGAGAAAAGTTGAGGCACTATGATTTTCAGCCCCCATGATCAAAGAATGAAGGATGTCAAGCTAGTGACATTAAAAGAGTGCTTGTTGGGAGGCAGCCCTTAATTCTGCAAGTCACAAAACCATCAACCAAATCTTGATTCGCTTGACTAAATCAACCACTAAACTAAAATTGCTCAATCCTTCAATCCCTGTGGGATCGACCTCACTCCCGTGAGTTTTTATTACTTGATACGACCCGGTACACTTGCCGGTTAGTTTTGTGATGTTTTGTGAGAGATTCGTTTCTCACCAAAATATCTCATCAACTAGTAATGCTCAATTCAAATTTTAATAGATTTTGGTTATCACAAGTACAAACCGCAATGAAAATTAACCGAAGTATTTAAACCTCGGGTCGTCTCACAAGGAATTGCAATGAAGTGATCAATTATTGGCTACGAAGATGCAAGGAGGTTTGATTTGTAATTAACAAGAAAAGTAAATAATAAGAAAGTAAATGACAATTAACTAATGAAACAAAGGAAAGGAACTCTTGGCTAAGATATCGGAATTGCAATCACCATCCTTGTCTACAAACCATGTATTGACAATTATAAGGAACCGAGCTCATTAAGTCTACTTCTATACTTGAAGTATGTCAAATGGCATGACCAACATCAATCCATAAGTCCTAACCTAGCTACTAATTGACTTAGTAGTAGGCTAGTGTCAACAGTTGTCAAATTGACCACATAGAATTCTCAAATCACCAATTCAATGAGACCCAATGACTCAAGGTCACTCAATTCCCTTATCCTAGGCCAAGAGTAAGGAAAACTACTCAATAACTAGAGGAAACATTCTATCAAACACCTAGAGTGCAAGAAAAGTAAACATCACCAAATGCAAGAATTAAAGCAACCCATAACTAACATAAGCAAGAAATCAACAATAACAATGAAGATAAACATGAAAGAGACATGAAAATATAAAATTGCATTAAATGAAAACCAAATCCAACAAGAGTTCATCAACATCAAAATAGGCAACAAAATAAAGGGAATAGCAAGTAAAACTAAGGAAGTAAGAGTGTAGAAACAAGAAATTGTAAAGAAAACAAGATGAGAACAAGAATTTAAACCTAGATCTAAGATGCAATTGACCAAAGAACCCTAATTCTAGAGAGAAGATGGAGCTTCTCTCTCTAGAAAACTAAACTACATGATGCTATCCTACAACTAAGTGCTCCCCCTTTGCACAAGCTTGAATTCTGCATGAAATAGTCTCTAGAATCAATTGGATTTGGGACTGGGCAGCTCAGAAATCGCCCCCAGCGTTTTCACTTCAATGAGGTCATGTGCGAGCTGCGACGCGTACGCATGGGTCACGCGTACGCATCGCTCGGCATTTTGCTTCTCACGCGTACCCATCATGTCACGCGTACGCGTCGCCATGCGACTTTATCTCCACGCCTGCACGTCTGTCACGAGTACACGTCGATGTATGCACTCCAAATCCTTGTTTTCCATGAATTCTACACTTTGCACGCTTTTCTCTTCACTCCTTTGATCCATTCCTAGCCTTTTCAACCTGAATTCACTAACAAACACATCAAGGCGTCTAGTGGAATCAAAGGTGAATTAAAATTAGCAAATTAAAGGCCTAAAAAGCATGTTTTTACACTTAAGCACAAATTAAGGGAGAATTACAAAACCATGTTATTTCATTGAATAAATGTGAAAAAAGTTGATAAAATCCCCTAAAATCAACACAAGATAAACCACAAAATTGGGGTATCATCTAGCAGTATCTCGTAAATTAAAAATTTGTAAAATTATTTTTTTTAAATTTTTAAATTCTAAATTAAAAAAATAATCTTTTTAGTAAAACTAGAAAGATAAAAAATTCTAACAATATTCAATAAACAAAAAACGTTTAAAAATTTAAATTTTTAAATCTAATTTGTTCTAAATTTTTTGAAGATGTTCAACAATAAAAAAATCAAGGGGTATGAGCGTCATGCTCCAAATGCATTATTATCCGATGAATAAAAAAATAAAAATATTTTTTAAAATTTTATAAAACTTATTGTTGTATTTTTTTTAATTTAGAAATTTAAAAATTAAAAGAAATAATTTTACAAATTTTTCATTTACAAGATATTACTAGACTTTATTTTATTTTTCTCCTTTTAGTAAAAAAATATTTTTTTAATATAGAAATTTAAAATTTAAAAAAAATAATAATTTTACTATTTTTTTTGTTAATGGATATTACAAGACTTTATTTTATTTTTCTCCTTTTAGTAAAAAAATATTTTTTTAATATAGAAATTTAAAATTTAAAAAAAATAATAATTTTACTATTTTTTTTGTTAATGGATATTACAAGACTTTATTTTATTTTTCTCCTTTTAGTAAAAAAATATTTTTTTAATATAGAAATTTAAAATTTAAAAAAAATAATAATTTTACTATTTTTTTTGTTAATGGATATTACAAGACTTTATTTTATTTTTCTCCTTTTAGTAAAAAAATATTTTTTTAATATAGAAATTTAAAATTTAAAAAAAATAATAATTTTACTATTTTTTTTGTTAATGGATATTACAAGACTTTATTTTATTTTTCTCCTTTTAGTAAAAAAATATTTTTTTAATATAGAAATTTAAAATTTAAAAAAAATAATAATTTTACTATTTTTTTTGTTAATGGATATTACAAGACTTTATTTTATTTTTCTCCTTTTAGTAAAAAAATATTTTTTTAATATAGAAATTTAAAATTTAAAAAAAATAATAATTTTACTATTTTTTTTGTTAATGGATATTACAAGACTTTATTTTATTTTTCTCCTTTTAGTAAAAAAATATTTTTTTAATATAGAAATTTAAAATTTAAAAAAAATAATAATTTTACTATTTTTTTTGTTAATGGATATTACAAGACTTTATTTTATTTTTCTCCTTTTAGTAAAAAAATATTTTTTTAATATAGAAATTTAAAATTTAAAAAAAATAATAATTTTACTATTTTTTTTGTTAATGGATATTACAAGACTTTATTTTATTTTTCTCCTTTTAGTAAAAAAATATTTTTTTAATATAGAAATTTAAAATTTAAAAAAAATAATAATTTTACTATTTTTTTTGTTAATGGATATTACAAGACTTTATTTTATTTTTCTCCTTTTAGTAAAAAAATATTTTTTTAATATAGAAATTTAAAATTTAAAAAAAATAATAATTTTACTATTTTTTTTGTTAATGGATATTACAAGACTTTATTTTATTTTTCTCCTTTTAGTAAAAAAATATTTTTTTACTAAAAGGAGAAAAATAAAATAAAGTCAAGCAATATCCAATAAAAAAATTTTAAAAATTTAAATATTTAAATTTAATTTAATTTAAATGTTTTGAAAATGTTCAGCTGTAAATCTCGTTAAAATCGGTAAATAATTAGTCAATAAATCGAATTTTAATTAGCAAAATTAAAAATGCAAAACTAATATTAAAATAGGATAGAGCTCTTCGAAACGAGAATTTTAACACCAATTTCGAAGAATTTGGCCCAAAATTGGACCTGATGGGCCGAACCAGTTGAACCGAGTTCGAGTACGGAGAGCTAATGAGGTGACCATACCGGTAAGTAGTTTGACCGATATTGTGACCGCAATGACGAGTGTTGTTGCTGCCGTTAGAGCTGTTGCTGCTGCGACCATCCGAGTGATGGATGGGATGGAACCACAAGCTGGAACTGGCAACGATGGTGATAATGAATATGAAGGTGGACATAATGTTCCGAATATAGGGGTGCCAGCTGGTTATCCGGAGCAAGTTAACACGGGTCAGGCAACGGGAGAAAGCTCAAAGAGGACTGAGGTAGCAAGGAATAATCGTCGGGAACCCTTCACAAAGAAAAAGGGACCTATTACACCTAGGAGCCAAAATTTCAAAAAGAATCGTTTTTGCGCTTCACATTCCCAGCGCCGGAACAATGACCAAAAGAACGACAATTGTTCGGATCCGAATTCAGATGGGCAAACTATTACCTAACCGGATGACTTAAGGTTCTCAAGATGCAAGAAGTACCATCCAAACAGACCATGCAGGGCCGGATTAGGCATATATTACAAGTGCGGGAGACCAGGGCATATGTCTTGGAGTTGTTCATACAAAGAAAGCCGGAATGCAACCGAATTCGATTTTCAGACCCGAGGTAATTATGGACCAGCAATTGAATTTTTAACTTCCTTGTATATCATTGATATGTAATATTCGTTCGTGACGCATGACAAGTTTCAGTAATCATGAGGTCCAAGTCGATAATTAGTCGAAAACTATTGGTTGTTGAGATGGAGTGATACTTAGCTAACTTAGAGTAGTGGTTAGGCTTTTGAAGGTTAAGGATTAAGTGACATAGTGGAAGTAGGTTGGACCGTATAGTGGAAGCAGGTTGGACCATATCTAAAGAATTAGGAGTGTTGAGGGCTACGCGGAGTTATTGTTTAGAATCCAGTGACAGTGAAACTTTGAGGAAGAGGAATAAAGCAAATTCAACCTTTAGCTGTTAATTGTTAAGAGGCAAGTGAAGATGAAACCAAATCCCTATAGGAGAGAGTTTCTAAGACAATTCTTGAAGGTGTGTTAGAACTTCCATTTCAGAGAGAAAGCAAGTTTGCGATAGGCTTAGTACCGGAAGCCGGATTTACTTCAATCACACCACAAGCAAAGACATTATTATAATCGGTAGAATTTAGGATTGAGTGGAAGGGAGTACTAGAAGGGGAATCATCTAACCAACTATTTCTTTGTGGGAAGCACCGGTTATGCCGGAGAAGAAGGAAGAGAATGGCAGGAAGCCTTATGCAGAGAAAGTGTGCTAACGAACCTTCGTGACTCGATCTAATCCTTCTTTTGAAACCTACATGGACATTCTATCCGGAGCTCTTCCTAAATGGCTTGACTACCTTTCTAACTTGACTCCTTATGCACATGAATTTTGTTTCTTCCAGGATGAGTATGAGCTTGTCTTGGTATAAACGCGTAATCCTTGAATCTTGTATGCTCGCTATAACTAGAATTGCCCTTATTCGCAAACCATGTTCTTCAGAATCAGCTGAAACTTCTTTGACTCTGTACGCTCTGTTCTTTCTACCAAAGGTCTTTAATTTGAACTCTTTTACTTGAGATGCACCTAGGTTCCTTTCCATGTGCATTCCATCATTTCGGTATAATCCTGATTAACCATATACAAGATTTTCTTTCTGACTTATTACAAACACCGTTTGTATTGCTCATTCATTTTTCGAGCTTAATGTCCTTTTAAAAATTAACTCGAGCCTATATTAGTATCACGTATAAATTATAGCTG
This sequence comes from Arachis ipaensis, assembly GCF_000816755.2. Classification (NCBI taxonomy): domain Eukaryota; kingdom Viridiplantae; phylum Streptophyta; class Magnoliopsida; order Fabales; family Fabaceae; genus Arachis; species Arachis ipaensis. Next base: position 81,744,321 of record NC_029792.2, on the reverse strand, counting down.
CAACTGTTGAGATGTTGATTCCTTAAGAGCAAGACTTTTGGACACGGAAGATGAAGCATGTAAGCATGCACCGTCAAAAAGAGTTTTGGAGCTTTAAATTCTTGCCGACCACAAAGCCTATGATTAGTTTAACGTGCTAGAAATACACCGGTTACATGGATACTCGAATATGAAGAGAGCTTTCGAACTCCAAGAGAAGGATTAACCCCAAATCGAGTAATCAGGATACCCGAACTTATTTAACAACTCGGAATTAGTACGATACATTACCAGAGGGGTTTAGGATACGTGTAAATACTACATCATGAAGTGGTAACGGACGCCCTGAGTAAGAAGTTTATGGAGAAATGCTTGGATATAAATTTCGAAGGAAGGAAGGCTAGGTAAGTTGGAACTTTAAATTGGATATCAAGGGTATAGCTAAAGGCGTCAAACTAAATCTATTGCAGTCTTAAAATGTAGCAAGGACGAAATGCAAGAAGCGTAAGAAGACGATAAAGATCTACCGAGGATGTCGAAGTCTGGTAAACAAAAGGGAACTAAGAAGAGATTTATATGCCTAATGCCGAAATAGAGATCGTAGAGTCAAGGACTTAAGGAGTGCAACAACAGTGATAAGGAGCTACTAAGAGTGCTGAAGCCGGTTGAATAAAAAAGATACCAAGAGAGGGTTATGTGTCGAGGTCGGAAGTTGAAATAAGAAACTATTACCCGAAGCTTATAAGAGAGGATTTTTGAATTTACCTTAAGATTTCTAAAACCTACCACGAATCCAAGAAGATATTTTGAGCAGCCAGAAGTGAAGAACGAATGAAAATCTATGTGATTACAAGTTTGACGTATGAGAAAGAAATGACAGACCACCAGAAGCCGTTCGAAATGCCACAACCATCGAAGGTTCTACATTAAAGGTAAAAGGGAATAGCTATCGATTTTGTAATAGATTGCCAAGGTCTAGGACAAAAGGTGATGATGTTAGGAACTCGTGGATCAAGTGATTAAGTCCATTTTGCCCCATCGGAGCAAACTACTTATTGGGGATATCAACGAGACTATACATCAGGGAGAAGGTGAGATTCCACAGTATGCTAAACACCTTTGAATTAATCGGAAACTGGAACATCGAATGTCTTAATTCCTGAATTTGATAGCCGAGACAACAGAGAAAAAGTTACGCAAATTTGAGTTAAGATTCTCATTATGGAAGCTGATGGAAGAGATAGGCAGATCTAAGAAGAAGATTTCTCAAGTTAGAAGGAAGAAGATACCTATTTCTGAATATTACTTCAACGAGCTAGAATCGTACGAGCAATCAAAAACTAAGAAGTTAAACCCCGCTAAGTTAGCCCATTTCAATTCTTGTAGAGTATTGATGGACAGGGGTGTGCCAAATAGTTTTTCTTCCATACCTTTCGAACCTATTCAACGTACACTCCACACTTCGTAACCTCTGAAACACGCTTCTAAAACAAATGCACGTCTTACAACCTAAGTCAATTTAAATAAAAGGGGATGGACACTTCGAGTGATGAGGTTAGCCTCAAGAAACTTGGAATATGCCAAAAGACTACCCACACCTCTTTTCAGATAACTGAATCTGAATTTTGAGGGCAAAATTTCTAATTAGGTAGGTAGGATGTAAACCCCACTAAAATCGGTAAATAATTAGTCAATAAATCGAATTTTAATTAGGAAAATTAAAAATGTAAAACTAATATTAAAATAGGATAGAGCTCTTCGAAACGAGAATTTTGACACCAATTTCGAAGAATTTGGCCCAAAATTGGACCAGATGGGCCGAACCGGTTGAACCGGGCCCGTGGGCCCAACCCGCCTAGTATATAAAGGAGCTAGAGCTCATTTTCTACCTTAAAAACACAACAGAAGCAGCGTACCTACAGGGGAAGAAGAGATGAATTCCAAAACCTAGGCTTTGATTCAAACTACCATAACTTTCCCGTTCGAGCTTCGATTGCCGCACCGTTTACGGCCACGTGTCCAGCGCGTCGAGCTCTACATTTCTATTGGATCAATTTCACCGATAAGCTCTAATTTCATTTCAGAATCTCTACCCCCTTTCTAATTGGGAAGTTGAAACCCTATAGTGAAATCTTGCCCAAATTGGTTAATAAACCACTATTTTATGGTTTATCTTGTATTCAATTGAGTGGTTTTTATCAAGTCCTTTCTCAGTTATTCATATGATTTACATGATTTTACAATCCCTTCCTAGTTTTGTTATATGGTTGAAAACTTGCTTCCTATAGATCTTTAATTTGTGCATTTTAATTTTCCTTTATACCATTCGATGTCGTGATCCGTGTGTCAAGTGTTTCAGGCTTTATAGGGCAGGAATGGCTTAGAGAATAGAGAGGAAGCTGGCAAAAATGGAAGGAACACAAGAAACTAAGGAGATAACCAGCGAGTATCGACGCGCATGCATGGCTCACCCGAGCGCGCGATATGGAGAAATTTGCAGCGACGCGTGCTCGTGCCTGACGCGTACGCGTGGATTGGAGTTTGCACAAAGACGCGTGCACGTGGATGACGCGTACGTGTGACACGCCATAACGACCAGCGACGCGCACGCGTGACTGACGCGTACGCGTGACATGCGCAATTTGCAGAATTAACAGAAAATGCTGGGGGCGATTTCGGGCCGAGTTTTGACCCAGTTTCTAGCCCAAAAACACATACTAGAGCCAGAGAACGTGCAGAGACTCAACACACATTCTCATTAGCATAGTTTTAGTTTTTAGATCTAGATCTAGAGAGAAAATTACTCTTCCTCTAGGTTTTCTTTACATTCACATATTTATAGTTTTATGCTTTTGCTTTGGATATTGAAGAGTCATCACCTCCGTTGAAGATACTATTCTAGTTTGTTTTCTTACTCTTTTATTATTCCATATTCTTAATTCTTGTTTAGAGTTACAATTGGATTATTTTTAGAATTTATTAATGCAAAGGATTACTTTTACTTTTAATTAATTTTAAATTCCTATTTTATTTAAATTATTATGTCTCTTTTCTATTCCCTACTCCCAATAACGAAGATGGTATCCATGTTGATGGAGTAGACTCCCAACTTGAAATGGGGGTTGATTAAGAAGAGACACTTGAGTTGGAATGCTCAAGTGATTAGTTAAATTGGAAGTTGTTGGCTAATTCTGTATTTACTAATGCTAGACCTTCCCAAGGGAGTGGACTAGGATTTGCGAATAAGAGTTAGCTCAATCACTTTACTTTCCTTTATTTAGTAAGGGTTAACTAAGTGAAAACAACAACCTCTTTATACTACACTTGAGAGAATTCCAACAAGGATAGGACTTCCAATTAATCATTCCCCCAATCAAGGCCTTTTATTTTGAATATTATAAATCCCTTTTAATTTTCACTACTTTAATTTACAATTATTTATTTGCCCATTGCCCAAACTCAAAATTACCCAGAAAACTCCTGATTAAAAAATTAGCACCCTTTTGTCAACTCGTTGGGAGACGACCTGGGACTCGTACTCCCAGTATTTTTATTCTAAAATTTTGTGACAACCTTTCTAAATTGATGAGGTGGAATTTTGCTGGTTAAGAGCTATACTCGCAACGTATTTCCTATATTGATTTCTTAATCGGCCGACTTACTGATGACAAGTCATCTTAGCCTAGTTTCATTAGTCTTTTTCTTTTGTTTTCAATTGATTTTATGCACTTTCTTGAGCCATAAGTAAGCCAATTGGCTAAAATTTCATGTTTCCTTTGATTCAATTAACTATGGATAAATTAATGCAATTTCATGAGATTTTGTGCTATAATTGTCATATATTATGAAAGAATAACAACCTCATGATTTTGGGCATAGCTTTGATGTGCTTGGTTGATTGATGATAGGTGAAAAGAGCTTTGAAGAAGGTTGAAAAAAGAAGAAATGGCAAGGAGCAAGAGAGAACAAAAAGCTTGAGCAAAAGTTTGACCTCAAACTTTAGCTCAAACTTTTGGAAGAGTTGAATACACCCTGGAGGAGCAAAAGCTTGTGCCAACGTTTGCCCTCAAGCTTTTAGGCAAACGTTGGCGCTACAACAAACACACCCTGGAGGAGCAAAAAGCTTGCGCCAACGTTTGCCCTCAAGCTTTTAGGCAAACGTTGGTGCCACAACAAACACACCTTGGAGGAACAAAAGCTTGCGCCAACGTTTGCCCTCAAGCTTTTAGGCAAACGTTGGCGCCACAACAGCATGAAGGGGCATACTTCCAACAAGAATAACTTGAGTTGTAGATGTCCAATTGAGGTGATTCTAAGTCGGTTAGAAATCTGACATTCAGAGATTTCCAACCATATATAATAGTCTATATTGGGCATAAAATTGGCAACGTGACAAGAGGACAAACTAGCCCCCAAGAAGCATACAAAAGGGATCCACGTTTGGCTCAAAGTTTGACCTCAAACTTTGGCTCAAACGTGGATGGCAGCAAGGAATGTTAGCTGATATGAAAAGTTTGAGTAAAAGTTTGACCTCAAACTTTTACTCAAGCTTTTCTGGTTCATGGGCCGGTTCACAAGTGGGTTTCTCTCCAACTCCAAGAGCAATCAACAGAGGCTTTTGTCAACCCAATTTCATCAAGAGCAAAGGCCCAATTCAAGGCTTGAAAATCATTTGAAGAGAGTGTATAAATAGCTTAGATTTTAAGTTTTTAGAGAGCTTGGCTTTTTGAGAGCTTTTTCCGTTTTAGTTTTGCAAGAGTGATTTCGGGAGAGTTTTCGACTGGAGAGTATTGGGAGGTTCTGAGTCTTGGGAAGGAGAATTGAATTCTCTTTCTCTTAGTTTCTTGTTTTAAATTTCATTTACACTTTGTTTGAATCTTGGGTGTTGGAGAATTGAAGGAATTCTGTTTCAATCTCACCCTGAGATCTCTCTGTTTTCTTTACTGCACTTTTGAGAAATCAATATTTGAATTCCTTTCTTCTACTGCTTGATCTTTACTTTTCTTGCAATTGAATT
>NC_029792.2:81675584-81727795 GCF_000816755.2 Arachis ipaensis | reverse complement strand
GAGAATTGAAGGAATTCTGTTTCAATCTCACCCTGAGATCTCTCTGTTTTCTTTACTGCACTTTTGAGAAATCAATATTTGAATTCCTTTCTTCTACTGCTTGATCTTTACTTTTCTTGCAATTGAATTCTAAATTTGGATCTAGGAAGGCATTGAGATCTAGCCTTGGTTATCTAGTCTCTTGGGTCCCGAGATCTACATTTTTCAATTTCAATTTCCTTGTTTCGTTGCTATACCAAGCTTATTGTTATTGCCATTTGAGATCCGGTTCAATTGAATCCATCTTTTATTTTCCTGTTTGTTGAATTTTACTTTTCCTTGTTTAAATTCTGCAAATCCACTTCCCAATTCCCTTTATAATTCAAGCAATTTACATTTCTTGCATTTTAAGATTCTGCAATTTACATTTGTTGCGTTCTAAGTTTCTGTCAGTTAATTTCTTGTTCTTTAAGATTCAGCACTTTAATTTTCTGTTCTCTTTAATTTCATGCAAATTACCCATTCCCTTTATTTTCCATGCAAATTAAATTTCTGTTAATCACAAATCACTCAACCAAATCTTGATTCGCTTGACTAAATCAACCACTAAACTAAAATTGCTCAATCCTTCAATCCCTGTGGGATCGACCTCACTCCCGTGAGTTTTATTACTTGATGCGACCCGGTACACTTGCCGGTTAGATTTGTGTGTTTGGAATTCATTTTCCAAAAATACACATCAAGTTTTTGGCGCCGTTACCAGGGATTGATTAGATTGACATTGATTAAGTAAGGTGGTGGTTTCTTTTTACTAAGCATACTAACTGTTTGAATTTTTGCTTAAGCTAACACTAACTTCACTCTAGCAATAGTGTGTTTAATTCTGGTTCCTAGTTCTGTGTTTATGTCAGGAGGAAGAAGTGATGAATCCACACCTTTTGATCCTGAAACACTTTGGAGGTTGAGAAGAGAACCAAGAAATGGAAGAAAATCCAACAAATCCACAAGTGGGAGTGGCCAACGATAATGGTCAGCCCCAAAGGAGAGTATTGGCTTCATATACATTTGCTAATCCAAGGCATTGTGGGAGTAGCATCCTGACCCCAAATGTCGATGCAAATAACTTTGAATTGAAGCCCCAACTCATCACCTTGGTGCAGAACAACTGTTCTTATGGAGGAGGCCCCTTGGAAGATCCAAACCAGCACCTATCCACCTTCCTGAGGATATGTAACACAGTGAAGACCAATGGTGTGCATCCTGACAGTTACAAATTGTTGCTATTTCCATTTTCTCTCAGAGACAAAGCCACTCAATGGTTGGAATCCTTCCCAAGAGACAGCATCAACAACTGGGATGATCTAGTAACCAAGTTCCTTGCCAAGTTTTACCCACCTCAAAGAGTTATTAGATTGAAGACTGAAGTAGAAACATTCACACAAATGGATGCTGAACCCTTGTATGAGGCATGGGAACGATACAAAGCTCTAATCAGGAAGTGCCCTCCGGAGATGTTTAATGAATGGGATAAACTCCAAAATTTCTATGAAGGACTGACAATGAAAGCTCAAGAGGCACTTGACTATTCAGCAGGAGGCTCAATGCAACTCATGAAGACAGCTGAAGAGGCCCAAAACCTCATTGATATGGTGGCAAACAATCAACATTTCTTTGCTCATCAGAGACAACGCCAGCCATCACAAAGGAAAAGAGTGATGGAGTTGGAAGGAGTGGACTCAATTCTGGCTCAAAACAAAATGATGCAGCAGCAAATTCAACAACAATTTGATCAAATGGCCAAGAGGATTGATAGTCTCAAAGTTGCAGCAAGCAACACAAGCCAATCATCATCCAAATGGGGGCAAAATGAAGAAAACCAAGAAGATCAGCAGCAGGAACAACCTCAATATGTGCACAACCAAAGCTGCAGCCAAAATGAAGTTTATGGTGACACCTACAATCCATCCTAGAAGAACCATCCAAATCTCAGATGGGGAGATAACCACACTCAAAACCAACAACCATGGCAAAGAAATTCAAACCAAAACAACTCAAGAAACAACCAGAACAACAACCAGCAAAACATAACCCACAATCCATATAGAAAACCCCAAAATAACCATCATCCACCTTCCACATCCACATTCCACCCACAAAATAATCCCACAAATAGTTCAAACAACTTCCAGCAACAACCATCTCATTTTACACAACCACAACCAAATCCAGACTCACAAAGAATCTCTAGTCTAGAGATAATGATGGAGAAATTCATGAAAAATCAAGAGATGGCAAGACAAGATCAAGAAGCAGCAAGAAAAGATCAAGAAGCAGCAAGAAAAGATCAAGCCACAACAAGCAAAAACCAAGAAGCTTCAATCAGAAATCTTGAGAGGCATATGGAGCAAATGGCTAAACAAATTGTAGAGATGGGTGAGAAGCAATCAAATGCATCCCCTAGTGCCACTCAAGACCACCCAAGGGACAAAGGAAAAGCTACAAAGTGGGAGGAGTGCAAGGCAATCATAGTGGGAAGTGAGAAGACTGGAGGGAAAGAAGTCATCAATCAGGAAGAACACAACAGAGAAGTTCCACAAGAAGAGACAGAAGAAAGAAGAGAAAAGGATATAAAGACCAAGAATGCAAAAAGCTCAAAGAGAGACAAGAACATCTTTAAGCCACAGCTACAAGAGAAGAAGGAAGGGGTGAAGCCATATATCCCCAAACTTCCATACCCTCAGAGGTTCAAAAAAGAGAATGAGGATAAGCAATACTCAAAGTTCCTGGACATATTCAAGACACTCAGCATCAATATTCCTTTCTTAGAAGCACTTGAACAGATGCTAGTGTATGCCAAATTTATGAAGGAAGTGCTGACAAAGAAAAAGTCCCTAAAAGAAGGACAAATTGTTGAGATGACAATGGAATGTAGTGCTATTCTCCAAAGAGAGTTGCCAGAGAAGAAAGATGATCTTGGGAGTTTTTATATACCTTGCACCATAGAAAATATAACAATTGAGAAGTCATTCTGTGATCTTGGTGCAAGCATAAATTTGATGCCTTTGTCTCTAATGAGGAAACTCCAAATTGTCGAGCTAAAATCCACACGAATACTTCTTCAAATGGCTGATAAATCCATTCAGCAAGCACTTGGAGTTGTAGAGAATGTGCTGGTAAAAGTGGGAAAATTTCTTCTCCCAGCTGATTTTGTCATTCTGGATATGGAGGAGGACCCTAACACTCCCATCATCCTAGGGAGGCCTTTTCTTGCTACGGACAGAGCATTGATAGATGTTGAAAAAGGGAATTGCTGCTGAGAGTGCATGATGAGCACCTAGCATTCCATGTTTTTAAAAACCCACAGGAGCCCACTCAAGAAGAAGAGTGTACAGAGGATAAGGCCAGAGATCAAAGTTTGAAGGAGGTAGTCAATGAGTTAGCTCCAAGACTTCCAAATCCATGCTTGAAAGACGTAGAGATGGTGCAACAGACCAAAGAAATCAAGGAGGAACTAGATCCAAAACCTCTAGATGAGAAATTCAACATCTCAGATAAGGAACCACCAAGGCAGGGAGTATCTTTTGAGAAAGAAAAGAAGAAGAGGCCAAGAGGGTGGAGAAACAAGAAGATCCCTACTGAAGGTTTTTCACCAGGGGATAAAGTAGTGTTAAACACCCAACCAATGAAGGTGTCCCCACAATCATCTGAATACTACACTCTGAACCGGGTTCTTTTACTTGAACACCTAGAGATCATCAAAAAGGAGACCGGAAGGAAGTTCACAGTAAGAGGAGAAAAGCTGAGGCACTATGATTTTCAACCCCCATGATCTAAGGGGATCGATGTCAAGCTAATGACAATAAAGAAGCGCTTGTTGGGAGGCAACCCAACCTGAGGTAGTTTTCTTTTCATAAGCCTTTTCAATAAAAATGTTGAATAATTGGTATGCACTGCAAGAAGCTAAGTTTGGTGTTGCACACCAAAATAATTTAAGGGAGAATGAAGGATTCTAAGTTTGGTGTTCTACCGAGCTGCAAACCAATAGGTTGTATCTATACTTAACTTTTGCTGTTGAGAAATACTTTTGATTGATGTCTTGTTAAAGTGTTCTTTTAGTTCAAACAGATTCAAATTTCTTTTAAAATAAGTAAGCTAGTCTATGTGTGTGCTTGTGTGTTTACTTTCACTTAACTAAATGCATGCTTTGTCCCCTGCATCCTTAATTCAATAAAAGAAATGTTTGGAATGTGAAATGAGATATTTCTTTGTTAGCTGGAAGTACAATAACAGTAAGTGGTGGTATGAATGTATGATTGTATGATAGCTCACTTTTAGTGAATAAAAGAACTAGATTATCTCCTTTTAAGTAAAAAGTAGCTCACTGTCTATGAATCTCAATAAAATAAAAGTCCTAGGTTGAAAGGAAAAACAAAAAGAGAAAAGAAAAAGCAAAAAAAATGGCAATAGAACAAAAGAAAAATAAAAAGAAACAAAGCTAGACACCAATAGCTTGAACCTTAGAATATATGCCTGTGGTGTCTTTGTAATAGGATCTGCTTGGATTATTAAGTTCTTTGGAGTGCATCAACACTTGGTGACTTGGGTTAACTAATCCGGGATCATCAACTTAAAGTCCACTATCAAGAGCAACCTAACTACAAGGCATTTAGTAACCCAAAGAGGTGCTGGGCATCAATGTTCTAAGAAGGAATGTGAGCCAAGTGTCTATAGTGAATAATGTGTCAAGCATAAAGAAAGAAAAAGAGCTTGTTACACATGACACTAAACTAAAGCTTATAAAAAAAAATATAATGGTCAAGGACAAAGGAATAATGAGAGGTCATAGCAGTGTGTTGCTTGATGCTTGGAGGAGACTTTCTAGGCCTAAATATCAATAAGAAGTGAGTGTTTACATATCTACATGAAACCCCATGAGCTACCAATAATACTCTGCTAGCATGAACATCTTCTTCCATTTCATTCTTTCTTCTCAATAATTCTTTTCTTGCTTGGAGACAAGCAAGCTTTGAGTTTGATGTTGTGATGACAAGTCATCTTAGCCTAGTTTCACTAGTCTTTTTCTTTTGTTTTCAATTGATTTTATGCACTTTCTTGAGCCATAAGTAAGCCAATTGGGTAGAATTTCATGTTTCCTTTGATTCAATTAACCATGGATAAATTAATGCAATTTCATGAGATTTTGTGCTATAATTGTCATATATTATGAAAGAATAACAACCTCATGATTTTGGGCATAACTTTGATGTGCTTGGTTGATTGATGATAGGTGAAAAGAGCTTTGAAGAAGGTTGAAGAAAGAAGAAATGGCAAGGAGCAAGAGAGAACAAAAAACTTGAGCAAAAGTTTGACCTCAAACTTTAGCTCAAACTTTTGGAAGAGTTGAATACACCCTGGAGGAGCAAAAGCTTGCGCCAACGTTTGCCCTCAAGCTTTTAGGCAAACGTTGGCGCCACAACAAACAAACGTTGGTGCCACAACAAACACACCTTGGAGGAACAAAAGCTTGCGCCAACGTTTGCCCTCAAGCTTTTAGGCAAACGTTGGCGCCACAACAGCATGAAGGGGCATACTTCCAACAAGAATAACTTGAGTTGTAGATGTCCAATTGAGGTGATTCCAAGTGGGTTAGAAAGATGACATTCAGAGCTTTCCAACCATATATAATAGTCCATATTGGGCATAAAATTGGCAACGTGACAAGAGGACAAAGTAGCCCCTAAGAAGCATACAAAAGGGATCCACGTTTGGCTCAAAGTTTGACCTCAAACTTTGGCTCAAACGTGGATGGCAGCAAGGAATGTTAGCTGATATGAAAAGTTTGAGTAAAAGTTTAACCTCAAACTTTTACTCAAGCTTTTCTGGTTCATGGGCCGGTTCACAAGTGGGTTTCTCTCCAACTCCAAGAGCAATCAACAGAGGCTTTTGTCAACCCAATTTCATCAAGAGCAAAGGCCCAATTCAAGGCTTGAAAATCATTTGAAGAGAGTGTATAAATATCTTAGATTTTAGGTTTTTAGAGAGCTTGGCTTTTTGAGAGCTTTTTCCGTTTTAGTTTTGCAAGAGTGATTTCGGGAGAGTTTTCGGTTGAGAGTATTTGGAGGTTCTGAGTCTTGGGAAGGAGGATTGAATTCTCTTTCTCTTAGTTTCTTGTTTTAAATTTCATTTACACTTTGTTTGAATCTTGGGTGTTGGAGAATTGAAGGAATTCTGTTTCAATCTCACCCTGAGATCTCTGTATTTTCTTTACTGCATTTTTGAGAAATCAATATTTGAATTCCTTTCTTCTACTGCTTGATCTTTACTTTACTTGCAATTGAATTCTAAATTTGGATCTAGGAAGGCATTGAGATCTAGACTTGGTTATCTAGTCTCTTGGGTCCCGAGATCTACATTTTTCAATTTCAATTTCCTTGTTTCGTTGCTATACCAAGCTTATTGTTATTGCCATTTGAGATCCGGTTTAATTGAATCCATCTTTTATTTTCCTGTTTGTTGAATTTTACTTTTCCTTGTTTAAATTCTGCAAATCCACTTCCCAATTTCCTTTATAATTCAAGCAATTTACATTTCTTGCATTTTAAGATTCTACAATTTACATTTCTTGCTTTCTAAGTTTCTGTCACTTAATTTCTTGTTCTTTAAGATTCAGCACTTTAATTTTCTGTTCTCTTTAATTTCATGCAAATTACCCATTCCCTTTATTTTCCATGCAAATTAAATTTCTGTTAATCACAAATCACTCAACCAAATCTTGATTCGCTTGACTAAATCAACCACTAAACTAAAATTGCTCAATCCTTCAATCCCTGTGGGATCGACCTCACTCCCTTGAGTTTTATTACTTGATGCGACCCGGTACACTTGCCGGTTAGATTTGTGTGTTTGGAATTCGTTTTCCGAAAATACACATCAAGTTGTTGGTGCCGTTGCCGGGGATTGATTAGATTGACAATGATTAAATAAGGTGGTGGTCTAGATTAAGCACTTTTTCTTTTTCTTTTTACTAAGCATACTAACTGTTTGAATTTTTGCTAAGCTAACACTAACTTCACTCTAGCAATAGAGTGTTTAATTCTGGCTCCTAGTTCTGTGTTTATGTTAGGAGGAAGAAGCGATGAATCCACACCTTTTGATCCTGAAACACTTTGGAGGTTGAGAAGAGAACCAAGAAATGGAAGAAAATCCAACAAATCCACAAGTGGGAGTGGCCAACGACAATGGTCAGCCCCAAAGGAGAGTATTGGCTTCATATACATTTGCTAATCCAAGGCATTGTGGGAGTAGCATCCTGACCCCAAATGTCGATGCAAATAACTTTAAATTGAATCCCCAACTCATCACCTTGGTGCAGAACAGCTGTTCTTATGGAGGAGGCCCCTTGGAAGATCCAAACCAGCACCGATCCACCTTCCTGAGGATATGTAACATAGTGAAGACCAATGGTGTGCATCCTGACAGTTACAAATTGTTGCTATTTCCATTTTCTCTCAGAGACAAAGCCACTCAATGGTTGGAATCCTTCCCAAGAGACAGCATCAACAACTGGGATGATCTAGTAACCAAGTTCCTTGCCAAGTTTTACCCACCTCAAAGAGTTATTAGATTGAAGACTGAAGTACAAACATTCACACAAATGGATGCTGAACCCTTGTATGAGGCATGGGAACGATACAAAGCTCTAATCAGGAAGTGCCCTCCTGAGATATTTAATGAATGGGATAAACTCCAAAATTTCTATGAAGGACTGACAATGAAAGCTCAAGAGGCACTTGACTATTCAGCAAGAGGCTCAATGCAACTCATGAAGACAGCTGAAGAGGCCCAAAACCTCATTGATATGGTGGCAAACAATCAATATTTCTTTGCTTATCAGAGACAACGCCAGCCATCATAAAGGAAAGGAGTGATGGAGTTGGAAGGAGTGGACTCAATTCTGGCTCAAAATAAAATGATGCAGTAGCAAATTCAACAACAATTTGATCAAATGGCCAAGAGGATTGATAGTCTCCAAGTTGCAGCAAGCAACACAAGCCAATCATCAACCAAATGGGGGCAAAATGAAGAAAACCAAGAAGATCAGCAGCAAGAACAACCTCAATATGTGCACAACCAAAGTTGTAGCCAAAATGAAGTTTATGGTGACACCTACAATCCATCCTGGAAGAACCATCCAAATCTCAGATGAGGAGATAACCACACTCAAAACCAACAACCATGGCAAAGAAATTCAAACCAAAACAACTCAAGAAACAACCAGAACAACAACCAGCAAAACATAACCCACAATCCATATAGAAAACCCCAAAATAACCATCATCCACCCTCCACATCCACATTCCACCCACAAAATAATCCCACAAATAGTTCAAACAACTTCCAGCAACAACCATCTCATTTTACACAACCACAACCAAATCCTGACTCCCAAAGAATCTCTAGTCTAGAGATAATGATGGAGAAACTCATGAAAAATCAAGAGATGGCAAGACAAGATCAAGAAGCAGCAAGAAAAGATCAAGCCACAACAAGCAAAAACCAAGAAGCTTCAATTAGAAATCTTGAGAGGCATATGGAGCAAATGGCTAAACAAATTATAGAGATGGGTGAGAAGCAATCAAATGCATCCCCTAGTACCACTCAACACCACCCAAGGGACAAAGGAAAAGCTACAAAGTGGGAGGAGTGCAAGGCAATCATAGTGGGAAGTGAGAAGACTGGAGGGAAAGAAGTCATCAATCAGGAAGAACACAACAGAGAAGTTCCACAAGAAGAGACAGAAGAAAGAAGAGAAAAGGATAGAAAGACCAAGAATACAAAAAGCTCAAAGAGAGACAAGAACATCTTTAAGCCACAGCTACAAGAGAAGAAGGAAGGGGTGAAGCCATATATCCCCAAACTTCCATACCCTCAGAGGTTCAAAAAAGAGAATGAGGATAAGCAATACTCAAAGTTCCTGGACATATTCAAGACACTCAGCATCAATATTCCTTTCTTAGAAGCACTTGAACAGATGCCAGTGTATGCCAAATTTATGAAGGAAGTGCTGACAAAGAAAAAGTCCCTAAAAAAGGACAAATTGTTGAGATGAAAATGGAATGTAGTGCTATTCTCCAAAGAGAGTTGCTAGAGAAGAAAGATGATCCTGGGAGTTTTTATATACCTTGCACAATAGGAAACATAACAATTGAGAAGTCATTCTGTGATCTTGGTGCAAGCATAAATTTGATTCCTTTGTCTCTAATGAGGAAACTCCAAATTGTCGAGCTAAAATCCACACTAATACTTCTTCAAATGGCTGATAAATCCATTCAGCAAGCACTTGGAGTTGTAGAGAATGTGCTAGTAAAAGTGGGAAAATTTCTTCTCCCAGCTGATTTTGTCATTCTGGATATGGAGGAGGACCCTAACACTCCCATCATCCTAGGGAGGCCTTTTCTTGCTACGAGCAGAGCATTGATAGATGTTGAAAAAGGGGAATTGTTGCTGAGAGTGCATGATGAGCACCTAGCATTCCATGTTTTTAAAAACCCACATGAGCCCACTCAAGAAGAAGAGTGTACGGAGGATAAGGCCAGAGATCAAAGTTTGAAGGAGGTAGTCAATGAGTTAGCTCCAAGACTTCCAAATCCATGCTTGAAAGAAGTAGAGATGGTGCAACAGACCAAAGAAATCAAGGAGGAACTAGATCCAAAACCTCCAGATGAGAAATTCAACATCTCAGATAAGGAACCACCAAGGCAGGGAGTATCTTTTGAGAAAGAAAAGAAGAAGAGGCCAAGAGGGTGGAGAAACAAGAAGATCCCTACTGAAGGTTTTTCACCAGGGGATAAAGTAGTGTTAAACACCCAACCAATGAAGGTGTCCCCACAATCATCTGAATACTACACTGTGAACCAGGTTTTTTTACTTGAACACCTAGAGATCATCAAAAAGGAGACCGGAAGGAAGTTCACAGTTAGAGGAAAAAAGCTGAGGCACTATGATTTTCAACCCCTATGATCTAAGGGGATCGATGTCAAGCTAATGACAATAAAGAAGCACTTGTTGGGAGGCAACCCAACCTGAGGTAGTTTTCTTTTCATAAGCCTTTTCAATAAAAATGTTGAATAATTGGTATGCATTGTAAGGAGCTAAGTTTGGTGTTGCACACCAAAATAATTTAAGGGAGAATGAAGCATTCTAAGTTTGGTGTTCCACCAAAATCTCATTTAAAAGCATACTCTCACCTCCTGCATAATGCTAGCTCCAAGCAATCAGACAAATTATTCAACCATTTAATTGCTTTTTAGTTTTGGTTCCATAACCTTTAGCAAGGCCAAAAGAATTCATAAATGTACAACCTGTTGCATTAGAGACAGTGGCAAGGAATTAAGTTTGGTGTTCCCACACCAAATTAAATTCAAAAGCCACACTCAATTCATGCAGACTAACCAGTCACCTAAGGGCTTGAGAAGCAAGCAACTTTTGAGAATTGTGCAGGGAACAACCACCAGTTGAAGATATTATGCATCATAACTCAAAAGGGGCACAAC
Source organism: Arachis ipaensis (assembly GCF_000816755.2). NCBI lineage: Eukaryota > Viridiplantae > Streptophyta > Magnoliopsida > Fabales > Fabaceae > Arachis > Arachis ipaensis. The sequence goes on along the minus strand of NC_029792.2, from coordinate 81,717,263 downwards.
AGAAGGAAGGACGAAGGAGCTGCAAACCAATAGGTTGTATCTATACTTAACTTTTGCTGTTGAGAAATGCTTTGATTTATGTCTTGCTAAAGTGTTCATCTAGTACCAGTAGAATGATTTATTTTTTTTGCAATAAGTAAGCTAGTCTAAGTGTGTGATTATGTGTTTACTTTCACTTAACTAAATGCATGCTTTGTCCCCTGCATCCTTAAGAAGGAATGTGAGCCAAGTGTCTATAGTGAATAATGTGTCAAGCATAAAGAAAGAAAAAGAGCTTGTTACACATGACACTGAACTAAAGCTTATAAAAAAAATATAATGGTTAAGGACAAAGGAATAATGAGAGGTCATAGCAGTGTGTTGCTTGATGCTTAGAGGAGACTTTCTAGGCCTAAATATCAATAAGAAGTAAGTGTTTACATATCTACATGAAACCCCATGAGCTACCAATAATACTCTGCTAGCATGAACATCTTCTTCCATTTCATTCTTTCTTCTCAATAATTCTTTTCTTGCTTGGGGACAAGCAAGCTTTAAGTTTGGTGTTGTGATGACAAGTCATCTTAGCCTAGTTTCACTAGTCTTTTTCTTTTGTTTTCAATTGATTTTATGTACTTTCTTGAGCCATAAGTAAGCCAATTGGGTAGAATTTCATGTTTCCTTTGATTCAATTAACCATGGATAAATTAATGCAATTTCAGGAGATTTTGTGCTATAATTGTCATATATTATGAAAGAATAACAACCTCATGATTTTGGGCATAGCTTTGATGTGCTTGGTTGATTGATGATAGGTAAAAAGAGCTTTGAAGAAGGTTGAAGAAAGAAGAAATGGCAAGGAGCAAGAGAGAACAAAAAGCTTGAGCAAAAGTTTGACCTCAAACTTTAGCTCAAACTTTTGGAAGAGTTGAATACACCCTGGAGGAGCAAAAGCTTGCGCCAACGTTTGCCCTCAAGCTTTTAGGCAAACATTGGTGCCACGACAAAAAAACGTTGGCGCCATAACAAACACACCTTGGAGGAACAAAAGCTTGCGCCAACGTTTGCCCTCAAGCTTTTAGGCAAACATTGGCGCCACAACAGCATGAAGGGGCATACTTCCAACAAGAATAACTTGAGTTGTAGATGTCCAATTGAGGTGATTCTAAGTGGGTTAGAAAGATGACATTCAGAGCTTTCCAACCATATATAAAAGTCCATATTGGGCATAAAATTGGCAACGTGACAAGAGGACAAAGTAGCCCCCAAGAAGCATACAAAAGGGATCCACGTTTGGCTCAAAGTTTGACCTCAAACTTTGGCTCAAACGTGGATGGCAGCAAGGAATGTTAGCTGATATGAAAAGTTTGAGTAAAATTTTGACCTCAAACTTTTACTCAAGCTTTTCTGGTTCATTGGCCGGTTCACAAGTAGGTTTCTCTCCAACTCCAAGAGCAATCAACAGAGGCTTTTGTCAACCCAATTTCATCAAGAGCAAAGGCCTAATTCAAGGCTTGAAAATCATTTGAAGAGAGTGTATAAATAGCTTAGATTTTAAGTTTTTAGAGAGCTTGGCTTTTTGAGAGCTTTTTCCGTTTTAGTTTTGCAAGAGTGATTTCGGGAGAGTTTTCGGTTGAGAGTATTTGGAGGTTCTGAGTCTTGGGAAGGAGGATTGAATTCTCTTTCTCTTAGTTTCTTGTTTTAAATTTCATTTACACTTTGTTTGAATCTTGGGTGTTGGAGAATTGAAGAAATTCTGTTTCAATCTCACCCTGAGATCTCTCTGTTTTCGTTACTGCACTTTTGAGAAATCAATATTTGAATTCCTTTCTTCTACTGCTTGATCTTTACTTTTCTTGCAATTGAATTCTAAATTTAGATCTAGGAAGGCATTGAGATCTAGACTTGGTTATCTAGTCTCTTGGGTCCCGAGATATACATTTTTCAATTTCAATTTCCTTGTTTCGTTGCTATACCAAGCTTATTGTTATTGCCATTTGAGATCCGGTTCAATTGAATCCATCTTTTATTTTCCTGTTTGTTGAATTTTACTTTTCCTTTTTTAAATTCTGCAAATCCACTTCCCAATTCCCTTTATAATTCAAACAATTTACATTTCTTGCATTTTAAGATTCTACAATTTACATTTCTTGCGTTTTAAGTTTTTGTCACTTAATTTCTTGTTCTTTAAGATTCAGCACTTTAATTATCTGTTCTCTTTAATTTCATGCAAATTACCCATTCCCTTTATTTTCCATGCAAATTAAATTTTTGTTAATAACAAATCACTCAACCAAATCTTGATTCGCTTGACTAAATCAACCACTAAACTAAAATTGCTCAATCCTTCAATCCCTATGGGATCGACCTCACTCCCGTGAGTTTTATTACTTGATGCGACCCGGTACACTTGCCGGTTAGATTTGTGTGTTTGGAATTCATTTTCTGAAAATACAGATAAAGTTTTTGGCGCCGTTGCCGGGGATTGATTAGATTGACAATGATTAAGTAAGGTGGTGGTCTAGATTAAGCACTTTTTCTTTTTCTTTTTACTAAGCATACTAACTGTTTGAATTTTTGCTTAAGCTAACACTAACTTCACTCTAGCAATAGAGTGTTTAATTCTGGCTCCTAGTTCTGTGTTTATGTCAGGAGGAAGAAGCGATGAATCCACACCTTTTGATCCTGAAACACTTTGGAGGTTGAGAAGAGAACCAAGAAATGGAAGAAAATCCAACAAATCCACAAGTGGGAGTGGCCAACGACAATGGTCAGCCCCAAAGGAGAGTATTGGCTTCATATACATTTGCTAATCCAAGGCATTGTGGGAGTAGCATCCTGACCCCAAATGTCGATGCAAATAACTTTGAATTGAAGCCCCAACTCATCACCTTGGTGTAGAACAACTGTTCTTATGGAGGAGGCCCCTTGGAAGATCCAAACCAGCACCTATCCACCTTCCTGAGGATATGTAACACAGTGAAGACCAATGGTGTGCATCCTGACAGTTACAAATTGTTGCTATTTCCATTTTCTCTCAGAGACAAAGCCACTCAATGGTTGGAATCTTTCCCAAGAGACAGTATCAACAATTGGGATGATCTAATAACCAAGTTCCTTGCCAAGTTTTACCCACAAACAATCAATATTTCTTTGCTCATCAGAGACAACGCCAGCCATCACAAAGGAAAGGAGTGATGGAGTTGGAAGGAGTGGACTCAATTCTGGCTCAAAACAAAATGATGCAGCAACAAATTCAACAACAATTTGATCAAATGGCAAAGAGGATTGATAGTCTCCAAGTTACAGCAAGCAACACAAGCCAATCATCAACCAAATGGGGGCAAAATGAAGAAAACCAAGAAGATCAGCAGCAGGAACAACCTCAATATGTGCACAACCAAAGCTGCAGCCAAAATGAAGTTTACGGTGACACCTACAATCCATCCTAGAAGAACCATCCAAATCTCAGATGGGGAGATAACCACACTCAAAACCAACAACCATGGCAAAGAAATTCAAACCAAAACAACTCAAGAAACAACCAGAACAACAACCAGCAAAACATAACCCACAATCCATATAGAAAACCCCAAAATAACCATCATGCATCTTTCACATCCATATTCCACCCACAAAATAATCCCACAAATAGTTCAAACAACTTCCAGCAACAACCATCTCATTTTACACAACTACAACCAAATCCAGGCTCCCAAAGAATCTCTAGTCTAGAGATAATGATGGAGAAACTCATGAAAAATCAAGAGATGGCAAGACAAGATCAAGAAGCAGCAAGAAAAGATCAAGAAGCAGCAAGAAAAGATCAAGCCACAACAAGCAAAAACCAAGAAGCTTCAATCAGAAATCTTGAGAGGCATATGGAGCAAATGGCTAAACAAATTGTAGAGATGGGTGAGAAGCAATCAAATGCATCCCCTAGTGCCACTCAAGACCACCCAAGGGACAAAGGAAAAGCTACAAAGTGGGAGGAGTGCAAGGTAATCATAGTGGGAAGTGAGAAGACTGGAGGGAAAGAAGTCATCAATCAGGAAGAACACAACAGAGAAGTTCCACAAGAAGAGACAGAAGAAAGAAGAGAAAAGGATAGAAAGACCAAGAATGCAAAAAGCTCAAAGAGAGACAAGAACATCTTTAAGCCACAGCTACAAGAGAAGAAGGAAGGGGTGAAGCCATATATCCCCAAACTTCCATACCCTCAGAGGTTCAAAAAAGAGAATGAGGATAAGCAATACTCAAAGTTCCTGGACATATTCAAGACACTCAGCATCAATATTCCTTTCTTAGAAGCACTTGAACAGATGCCAGTGTATGCCAAATTTATGAAGGAAGTGCTGACAAAGAAAAAGTCCCTAAAAGAAGGACAAATTGTTGAGATGAAAATGGAATGTAGTGCTATTCTCCAAAGAGAGTTGCCAGAGAAGAAAGATGATCCTGGGAGTTTTTATATACCTTGCACCATAGGAAACATAACAATTGAGAAGTCATTTTGTGATCTTGGTGCAAGCATAAATTTGATGCCTTTGTCTCTAATGAGGAAACTCCAAATTGTCGAGCTAAAATCCACACGAATACTTCTTCAAATGGCTGATAAATCCATTCAGCAAGCACTTGGAGTTGTAGAGAATGTGCTGGTAAAAGTGGGAAAACTTCTTCTCCCAGCTGATTTTGTCATTCTGGATATGGAGGAGGACCCTAACACTCCCATCATCCTAGGGAGGCCTTTTCTTGCTACGAGGAGAGCATTGATAGATGTTGAAAAAGGGGAATTGTTGCTGAGAGTGCATGATGAGCACCTAGCATTCCATGTTTTTAAAAACCCACATGAGCCCACCCAAGAAGAAGAGTGTACAGAGGATAAGGCCAGAGATCAACGAAAAACAAAAAGAGAAAAGAAAAAGCAAAAAAAATGGCAACAGAACAAAAGAAAAATAAAAAGAAACAAAGCTAGACACCAATAGCTTGAACCTTAGAATATATGTCTGTGGTGTCTTTGTACTAGGATCTGCTTGGATTATTAAGTTCTTTGGAGTGCATCAACACTTGGTGACTTGGGTTAACTAATCCGGGATCATCAACTGAAAGTCCACTATCAAGAGCAACCTAACTACAAGGCATTTAGTAACCCAAAGAGGTGCTGGGCATCAATGTTCTAAGAAGGAATATGAGCCAAGTGTCTATAGTGAATAATGTGTCAAGCATAAAGAAAGAAAAAGAGCTTGTTACACATGACACTGAACTAAAGCTTATAAAAAAAATATAATGGTCAAGGACAAAGGAATAATGAGAGGTCATAGCAGTGTGTTGCTTGATGCTTGGAGGAGACTTTTTAGGCCTAAATATCAATAAGAAGTAAGTGTTTACATATCTACATGAAACCCCATGAGCTACCAATAATACTCTGCTAGCATGAACATCTTCTTCCATTTCATTCTTTCTTCTCAATAATTCTTTTCTTGTTGGGGACAAGCAAGCTTTAAGTTTGGTGTTGTGATGACAAGTCATCTTAGCCTAGTTTCACTAGTCTTTTTTTTTTGTTTTCAATTGATTTTATGTACTTTCTTGAGCCATAAGTAAGCCAATTGGGTAGAATTTCATGTTTCCTTTGATTCAATTAACCATGGATAAATTAATGCAATTTCAGGAGATTTTGTGTTATAATTGTCATATATTATGAAAGAATAACAACCTCATGATTTTGGGCATAGATTTGATGTGCTTGGTTGATTGATGATAGGTAAAAAGAGCTTTGAAGAAGGTTGAAGAAAGAAGAAATGGCAAGGAGCAAGAGAGAACAAAAAGCTTGAGCAAAAGTTTGACCTCAAACTTTAGCTCAAACTTTTGGAAGAGTTGAATACACCCTGGAGGAGCAAAAGCTTGCGCCAACGTTTGCCCTCAAGCTTTTAGGAAAACATTGGTGCCACAACAAACAAACGTTGGCGCCACAACAAACACACCTTGGAGGAACAAAAGCTTGTGCCAACGTTTGCCCTCAAGCTTTTAAGCAAACATTGGCGCCACAACAGCATGAAGGGGCATACTTCCAACAAGAATAACTTGAGTTGTAGATGTCCAATTGAGGTGATTCTAAGTGCGTTAGAAAGCTGACATTCAGAGCTTTCCAACCATATATAATAGTCTATATTGGGCATAAAATTGGCAACGTGACAAGAGGACAAAGTAGCCCGCAAGAAGCATACAAAAGGGATCCACGTTTGGCTCAAAGTTTGACCTCAAACTTTGGCTCAAACGTGGATGACAGCAAGGAATGTTAGCTGATATGAAAAGTTCAAACTTTTACTCAAGCTTTTCTTGTTCATGGGCCGGTTCACAAGTGGGTTTCTCTCCAACTCCAAGAGCAATCAACAGAGGCTTTTGTCAACCCAACTTCATCAAGAGCAAAGGCCCAATTCAAGGCTTGAAAATCATTTGAAGAGAGTGTATAAATAGCTTAGATTTTAAGTTTTTAGAGAGCTAGGCTTTTTGAGAGCTTTTTCCGTTTTAGTTTTGCAAGAGTGATTTCGGGAGAGTTTTCGGTTGAGAGTATTTGGAGGTTCTGAGTCTTGGGAAGGAGGATTGAATTCTCTTTCTCTTAGTTTCTTGTTTTAAATTTCATTTACACTTTGTTTAAATCTTGGGTGTTGGAGAATTGAAGGAATTCTGTTTCAATCTCACCCTGAGATCTTTCTGTTTTCTTTACTGCACTTTTGAGAAATCAATATTTGAATTCTTTTCTTCTACTGCTTGATCTTTACTTTTCTTGCAATTGAATTCTAAATTTGGATCTAGGAAGGCATTGAGATCTAGACTTGGTTATCTAGTCTCTTGGGTCCCGAGATCTACATTTTTCAATTTCAATTTCCTTGTTTCGTTGCTATACCAAGCTTATTGTTATTGCCATTTGAGATCCGGTTCAATTGAATCCATCTTTTATTTTCCTGTTTGTTGAATTTTACTTTTCCTTGTTTAAATTCTACAAATCCACTTCCCAATTCCCTTTATAATTCAAGCAATTTACATTTCTTGCATTTTAAGATTCTGTAATTTAAATTTCTTGCGTTCTAAGTTTCTGTCACTTAATTTCTTGTTCTTTAAGATTCAGCACTTTAATTTTCTGTTCTCTTTAATTTCATGCAAATTACCTATTCCCTTTATTTTCCATGCAATTTAATTTCTATTAATCATAAATCACTCAACCAAATCTTGATTCGCTTGACTAAATCAACCACTAAACTAAAATTGCTCAATCCTTCAATCCCTGTGGGATCGACCTCACTCCCGTGAGTTTTATTACTTGATACGACCCGGTACACTTGCCGGTTAGATTTGTGTGTTTGGAATTCGTTTTCCGAAAATATACATCACTTACACCCTCCCATCATTGGTGTTTTAGGTTTGATTTAGCTTCTAGAGCTTGTTGGGCTTGAGTTATTATACGTATGGGTACGGTAAGAACAACCTAACCCTAGTTTAATCTTGCATTTATTATGATAAATCTGAATTGGGAACATATATATGAATTTAGGTGTGGATTAAGTATATATATATGCATTGGAATTAAATTGGGAGCATTTGGAAGCTTGTTGGTGGTTGGAGCCAAGACTTGGGTTGGTTTCTCAAGTTTGTGGGGGGCTGCGATTGGGATTGTGTGGCTGCCTTGGTCCAAGTGCGGTGATCGGCCAAGATATGGTTTAGGTTTCGCACATTTAACATATAAGGTTTTGTGAAAACTAAGGTTAGAGCATTATAGGATAAGTTGAAATGGTTACATGTTCTAAATGATTGGTTTTATGATGTTAATGGATAGGTGGATGTTGAATTTATGTTGAAAGATATGGTTAGTTGATGGTGCTTCTTGAGGTTTGGTTGTTGATTGAATGTGTTTATATATGTATATTAGTATGACAATGATGGATGAAGGAATCATGAATATGGCAAAGTAATAACATGGTTGTGGTTGAATGGTTGTGCTATGGTTAAGGGCTATTTATATTGATGATTGTGGTATATTAGGTTGGCAGGAAATGAGTTTTTGGGAGGGAAATATGGTTTTGGCAAAAATAAGGTTTGGGGTGTTTTTGGTAAAAAGTGAATTTTAATGAACTTTGGAAGTCCATAACTTGCTCCTCAAATTTTGAATGCCAATGAGGTTTGTTTTAAATTAAAGGGTGTTTGATAAGCTTGAAATTGATATAAAGTTTGCGGAAAATCAAATTTTGTAGAGGAAGTTATGGATGCCGGAAATTTGGTGCAAAAATCTAAAATTTTAAATGTAGCAAACCAGATTTTCTGGTGTGTGCCCACACACAGATCTGTGCGCACGCACCCAACAAAGGCAAAATTCAACTTGTGCGTACGCACGCTGAAGAGAGAACTTTTGCGTGGCCTAGAAATTCGTAGATAAATCCTCGTTGCAGGTATAGCTTCTAAACCAACAAAAGTCCTTTCATACAAACGTTTTGATTGTCACAAGTAACAAACCCCTTTGAAATTGATAACCGAAGTATTTAACCTCGGGTCGTCTTCTCAAGGAATTGCAGGAAGGGGTTCTTATTATTGGTTATGAGTCTTATAAATTGGGGGTTTTGAAAGTAAGGAACAAGTAATTTAAATGACAAGTAAAATAAATTAACAATAATAAAATCTCTTGGCAAGGTATGAAAATTTGGAAGTCCTATCCTAGTTACTCTTATGAGAATTGAGTTTAACCCCACTTAGTTAACCTTTACAAAAGCAAGGGAAAGTCAAGTGGACTAATTAGTTAGATTCCCAAGTCCTAGCCAACTCCTAAGGAAAGACTAGAGTTAGTGGAATTCCAGTCAATTAGAGGAATTAATTAACAATCACGATAAGGTTAATAACTCAAGAGCCTACAATTAATCAATTAAAGCCAAGAATATAAAAAAGCTAAATAAGAATCATAAATCTGAAATACCTCAAATTGCATTAAATAGAAATTATAATCTAACATGAAGAGTTCATAAGTCAATTTGGCTAAAAAGAGAATCAACAAGAAAAATAGAATAAACTAGTAAGCTAGAACAAATAAAAGTACAATAGAAGTTAAATTAAAGGAACATTGAACCTAGAACTCAGAAGAAATTGAACTAAACCAATAGAAATCCTAAAATCCTAAATCCTAAGAGAGAGGAGAGAACCTCTCTCTCTCTCTCTCAAAACTACATCTAAATTATCAAAAGTGAATAATGGAAGACTTGTTGATGAATGGATGCATTCCCCCACTTTATAACCTCTAATCTGTGCTTTCTGGACTTGGATCTGGGCCAAAAGGGTTTCAGAAATCGCTGGGAGCGTTCTCTGCAGCTTCTAGTGTGTGGCGTCTGTCACGCGTCCGTGTGGGTCACACGGTCGCGTCATCTAGAGTTTTCCTTATCACGCGTTTGCTTCGGTCACGCGTATGCGTTATTTGTGTTCTGCTCAAGGCACGCGTCGGCGTCAGTCACGCGTTCGCGTCACTGCCTTTTCGCGCTAGGCATGCGGCCGCGTCGTCCATGCGTTCGCGTCACTGCCAGTTTCTTCAAAAACTCCATTTTGTGCTTTCCTTCCATTTTTGTATGTTTCCTTTCCATCCTTTAAATCATTCCTGCCTTAGGAGATCTGAAAATACTTAACACACAAATCACGGCATCGAATGGTAATAAGAGAGGATTAATATTAGCAAATATAAGGCCAAAGAAGCATGTTTTCAATCATAGCACAAAGTCAGGAAGGAAGATGTAAAACCATGCATTTTGTGTGAATAAGTGTATGAAAGATTGATAAAATCCACTCAATTGAGCACAAGATAAACCATAAAATAGTGGTTTATCAACCTTCCCACACTTAAACATTAGCATGTCCTCATGCTAAGCTCAAGAGAAGCTATAAAGGAGTGAAAAGGAATGATAGAGAGTATGCAATGCAACCTATCTATGTGAATGCAACTACATGCAAAATGTTTCTACCTACTTGGTTAAAAGTGAATAAGTTCTTCAAGACAAATACAACCCAAATTCCACTAATTCAAATCGTACAATAAAAAGCAAGTAAACTTGTAAGAAGATAGCTCATGAAAGCAGGGAAGATAGAATTAAGCACTGAACCCTTACTGGTAGTGTATATGCACTCTAATCTTTCAAATGTATAGGGTAATTCACTCTACTCTTCTCTAGTCATGCTTTCTAAACTTTGTTCTTCATCTAACCAATCAACAAATATTTAATGTACCAATGCAAACATCATGAGGTCTTTTTAGGATTGTAATGGGGCTGAGGTAAAGGTATATATATATATATATATATAAGGCTAAGTTAGCTAACAAAGTGAATCCTTGATTAGTCTAAGATCTCACCTAACATATACATACTTTATATAATTTAAAATTCTTTACCTAGCTACCCAAATTTTTCCCACTTTTGTATTACATGCTCATGTATCAAACTTATTTTTGAATTTTGTCCCATGTGCATTGATTCTTTTTATTTTGCATTTGGGGTAATATTTTTTTTTTGTATCCCCTTATTTAATTAATTTTTTTATTATTATTTTTTTTCAATGCACATGGTAATTTAATTATTTTGATTTCACATGAGCATGCTTCCTAAATTTTCAAATAACTTATTCAATTTAATTCCTTTCTTTTTCTATCATCTCATGTTCTCATAAAATTCCCCATACTTAAATTATACACAATATTTATCTTAAGCTAACCAAGGATTCAACTTGGGATTTTTTAATTTGTTTCTCTGCTTAAGGCTAGTAATGTGGTTATAAAACAGAAGGGGATTAAAAAGCTCAAAGTGGCTAACAAAGGTGACATAAAAGGGTAGGCTTATCTGGGATAAGTGAGTGAAAACAAGTAATGGCTTCAATCATATGCAAGCATGTAAATACACTAAATAATGGACATATAGAGTGGAACAAAGCAAAGATTGCAATTATAGAGAAGAAAACACACAAGAATAAAAATTTATGGTTAAATAATGTAACCATATAAATAAGCTTAAAATCTCACAGGTTGTGTGTTCTTTGGCTCAAAAACCATGTTCCAAATACAACCTCCAAACAAGTTTAACACAAATTTTTCAATTTAAATTAGTGAAATACTCTAAAAAGTTTCTTCAAAAGGAAAATATTTCTTCAACCAAGTAGTAAAATATGCACAAAATCAAACAAATATGCAATCAAACATGTAAATGCAATAACTAACAAGGAAAATAAACCATTGGTGTTGAGATAGAAGAGTAACTAACCCATGGAGATCGGTATCGACCTACCCACACTTAAAGGTTGCACCGTCCTCGGTGCATGCTAAGATGTGCAAGTGGACGGGGGTTGTGGTCCCTCAGCTAGGGCTTTTTTTGTTCCTTTCCTTGCCGGTGGTTTGGGAGTAGCTTTCTCTTTACCCTTCTTGGTGGCCATCCTGAAAAGGGAAAAAGAAAGTAACTTTTAAAGCTAAGGGTTAGAGCAAGGAAGAGAGCGGGAAAGGTGGTAATCAATGCACAATAAAGAATAATGACGTTAACAAATGGTCATGACTACATGTGAAAAATCATCAATGGAAATATAGCAAGTGCATATGATGACAACTAAATGCAAGGTATTTATTGGCATGCCGGCAAAGGCATGAGTAGCATAGATCAAGCATTCAATGTCCAAGTTAGATTACTAAGCCTTTCAAACTAATAACCTGTTTGTGATAACAATTATATTTAAATAATATAATATAAAAAGAGTTTTGTGAAAAGTAAGCATTTAGAGTAGTAGATTAAAAGAAATATTAAAAATAGTGCACAATGCCATACGGGCGTTTTCATAAACACATAGCATGCATGACAAATAAGTTATTGAATGTATTAAATTGAACATGCAAGCAACCCTTTAAAAAGTAATATATAATTGTCAAACAATTCCTTTAATAATCCACAGAAATATAGAAAATAATGACCCAAATAAATTTCTAACACCAATGAAAATAATGCAATGAATGAAAGTATGCAAATAAATTAAATGAAATAGAATGGAAGTGAAGAGGGATGAGAAGTTAAAGGAATGAAGAAAAAGAAAGTAAGAAAGAAGGAAGAAAGAAGAAAAGATAGAAGAAATTAGATTTAGAAAAGAAAAGATAAGATAATTGGCGCTGATCTGGATAAGTTGTGTGGCGCAGGCGACGCGGACGCGTGAGTGACGCGGTCGCGTGGTGCGCGATAAGGTTAGGTGACGCGGACGCGTGGGTCACGCGATCGCGTGGTCTGATTTGTGCGATTGGCGCGAGTGTAGCCTCGCGTTCGCGCAACTCTCTGTTCAAAACTTATTGTTGCCAATTTTTGAGGTGACGCATTTAGATGGTGGACGCGATCGCGTGAATGACCAAGATTGGAGGATGACGCAGACGCGTGGGGCACGCGTTCGCGTGGTAAGGCTTGTGCGTCTAGCGCCAGTCCAGCCCTATTCAAGCACAACTTTCGGCCATGCACCCCTTTTACGTCGATTTGTTGGAGTACGCGTTCGCGTGGGTGACGCAGACACGTGGAAGGCTATTTTTTCAAATGACGCAGCCGCGTGGGTCACGCGGACGCATGGGCATGTTTATGCCTAAAGTGTGCCTCCAGCCACGCTTTCGCGTGACTTTCTATTTACTTTCTTTTCTTCACAACGCACTGGTGACGCGGACGCGTCAGCGACGCTACCGCGTCACGTGCGTGTTTTTTTTTAATAGTGCAGCATGCAGAATGCAATGCTAATATGAATGTTATGCAAAACTCCAGGTTCAATACAATAAAATAAAATAAAACTCGAAAACAAATAAAACTAAATAAAAAATGAAAAAGGAACGATCATACCATGGTGGGTTGTCTCCCACCTAGCACTTTTAGTTATTGTCCTTAAGTTGGACATTTGGAGAGTCCTTTGTTATGGTGGCTTGTGCTTGAACTCATCCAAGAATCTCCACCAATGTTTGTGATTCCAATGGCCTCCGGGGTCCCAAACTAGGCGCAGAGAGCCTTCAAGCAGGTTAAAGCAAGTGACAAGGCCCCATGAGTGTTGATTTCTAGACTGAATTTCGGGGTCCCAAACCTTGCTTTTGCACCCGTCTTCTTGTTGATCATTAGTGTTCCAACCGGGTGGCAGGCAATCTAAATTCTCACTAAAGCGGCCAAACAACTTCCTAGACCCATTCAGTTGAGCTTTACACCAACCTTTGCATTTAAACTTTGAGCTTTCCACCATATTGAATCTTGCATGACGACTCCTACCACTAACCATCTCCCTCTTACTCTTAAAGCCACAAAGACCTCTAAGTTTCCCATCTGTCTCAAGTAAACCATATTCAAGTGGAATGAGAAAGCTAAGGGATATGAATTTAACCCACTTGAATGTTGTATTGGGTGGTAATGGCCTTTGGGGAGAGGTCTCCAGTAACTTTGGCAAGGTGATTTTAAGCTCCACTCCCTTGTGCTCTTCTTGGATAACTTCCACCTCATTGTAAGCATCTTCAATTTCAACCTCTTCCTCTTGGTAGCTTTCTTCCAATTCAATCTCCTCTTCCTTGCTTTCCAAGGGCATGGGAGGTTATGCTTCTTCTTCTTCTTTAATCTCCATCTCTTGATCAACCTCTTCAAAGTCTTTAGCCATGATATGCCTTGGAGGTTGTACACCCTCTTTGGCATCAAATTTAAATGTCTTGGAAGGAAGTTCTATGACTGGACTTTCCCATGGAGGTTCCACATCTCCTAAGTCTGTAACCACTTCTTCCTCTGCAACTATTATGGCTTCCTCCACTTGTTCCAATATAAAGCCATGTTCCTCATTGTCCACCGAAGTTTCTAGTGTTTCCTTCATGCTACGCTCTTCTTTTGATTCTCCACATGCAGCCATGGAAGTACTTTGAGTGTTAAGATGTTGAGAAGCTAATTTATTTACTAGCTCGGTTAAGGCAGTAGTGAGTTTTAGTACACTCCTTTGCATCTTCGCTTGCCCTTGAAGAAGAACACGAAGTTTGTCATCGATTGGAGGTTGGGGTGGATATGAGGGTTCATTATTTTGGAGAAAAGGTTCATAATAGGAAGGTGGTTCTTCTTGATAAGGATATGGAGATGGTGAATATTGAGGTGGTGGTTCTGGGTGTGGTGGATAAGGTGGTTGGTGTAGTGGATAAGGATTAGGGTCATATGGGGGTGTTTGGTTGTAGGGGGCTTGTGAGTATGGTGGTCTAGAGTTATGTTGAGGAGGTGGTTCATAAGCATATGGCGGGGCTTGTCGGTAACTACAAGGGGGTCCACCATAGTCATCATCTTGGTACGCATCACAGAATGGTTGTTGGTTATAGTGCATTGGAGGGGGTTGTTGCCAAGAGGGTTGATCAAATCATTGTGGCTCCTCCCATCTTTGATTGTTCCAACCTTGATGCATATTCTCATTGTAATCTCCTCTTCCTACAACATAATTGTAACCAGACTCATAGCCAAAGGGGTGAGAGTTCATAGTAACAAATAAAAATTAAAAACAAAAATAAAAACAATTTTAAATTAAAAGGTTATTGAAATTTAAATTTTGAATTTTAAAATTAAATTTTGAATTTTGAATTTTAAATTTTGAAATTTGAATTTTGTAAAAGTCAACAATATAAGATAAAGTTTTGAAAAAGATTTAAATTTTGAAAAGGTTTGATTTTTAAAATTTTAAATTTGAATTTTGAAATTTGAATTTTGGAATTTAAATATTGAAATTTGAAATTTGATTTTGAAAAAAGATAAGATAAGATTTTGAAAAAAAAAAGATATGATTTTTGAAAAATATTTGAATTTTGAAATTTAAACTAAGATAAGATAAGATAAAAAAGTTTTAAAATAAAAATCTGAATTTTTAAAAGGAAAATTCGAAAATCCAATTAAAATAAAGAGAAAAGATATTTTTGAATTTAATAAGGAAAGAGAAAAACAATAAAATGACACCAAACTTAAAATTTTTAGATCAAAACGAAGAAAACAACTAAGAACAACTTGAAGATCAAGATGAACACCAAGAACAAATTTTTGAACAAATTTTTAATAACTAAATAAAAACCAATAACCTCTTAATTTATGAAGAAGCAAAAATAAAAACAAATAAACAAGCAAAAGAAAATATTTACATTAACCAATAATAAGGCACACGTTTGCAATTTCCCGGCAACGGCGCCATTTTGAAGAGAGAACTTTTGCGTGGTCTAGAAATTCGCAGATAAATCCTCGTTGCAGGTATAGCTTCTAAACCAACAAAAGTCCTTTCATACAAACATTTTGGTTGTCACAAGTAACAAACCCCTTTGAAATTGATAACCAAAGTATTTAACCTCGGGTCGTCTTCTCAAGGAATTGCAGGGAGGTGTTCTTATTATTGGTTATGAGTCTTGTAAATTGGGGGTTTTGAAAGTAAGGGACAGGTAATTTAAATGACAAGTAAAATAAATTAACAATAATAAAATCTCTTGGCAAGGTATGAAAATTTGAAAGTCCTATCCTAGTTACTCTTATGAGAATTGAGTTTAACCCCACTTAGTTAACCTTTACAAAAGCAAGGGAAAGTCAAGTGGACTAATTAGTTAGATTCCCAAGTCCTAGCCAACTCCTAAGGAAAGACTAGAGTTAGTGAAATTCCAGTCAATTAGAGGAATTAATTAAAAATCACGATAAGTTTAATAACTCAAGAGCCTACAATTAATCAATTAAAGCCAAAAATATAAAAAAGCTAAATAAGAATCATAAATCTAAAATACCTCAAATTGTATTAAATAGAAATTATAATCTGACATGAAGAGTTCATAAGCCAATTTGGCTAAAAAGAGAATCAACAAGAAAAATAGAATAAACTAGTAAGCTAGAACAAATAAAAGTACAATAGAAGTTAAATTAAAGGAACATTGAACCTGGAACTCAGAAGAAATTGAACTAAACTAATAGAACTCTTAAAATCCTAAATCCTAAGAGAGAGGAGAGAACCTCTCTCTCTCTCTAAAAACTACATCTAAATTATCAAAAGTGAATAATGGAAGACTTGTTGATGAATGGATGCATTCTCCCGCTTTATAACCTCTAATCTGTGCTTTCTAGACTTGGATCTGGGCCAAAAGGGTTTCAGAAATCGCTGGGAGCGTTCTCTGCAGCTTCTGCTGCGTGGTGTCTGTCACGCGTCCGCGTGGGTCACGCGGTCACATCATCTGGAGTTTTCCTTATCACGTGTTCGCTTCGGTCACACGTACGTGTTATTTGTGTTCTGCTCAAGGCACACGTCCGCGTCAGTCACGCGTTCGCGTCACTGCCTTTTCGCGTTAGGCATGCAGCCGCGTTGTCCATGCATTCGCGTCGCTGCCAGTTTCTTCAAAAACTCCATTTTGTGCTTTCCTTCCATTTTTGTATGTTTCCTTTCCATCCTTTAAATCATTCCTGCCTTAGGAGATCTGAAAATACTTAACACACAAATCACGGCATCGAATGGTAATAAGAGAGGATTAATATTAGCAAATATAAGGCCAAAGAAGCATGTTTTCAATCATAGCACAAAGTCAGGAAGGAAGATGTAAAACCATGCATTTTGTATGAATAAGTGTATGAAATATTGATAAAATCCACTCAATTGAGCACAAGATAAACCATAAAATAGTGGTTTATCACACGCCTCTGTGCGCACACACACCTAGTATTTTTCATAAAGTGTGCGTACGCACGTTTCTGTGCGCACGCACTTGCTAGGAGAGCACTTCTGTTGGTAGTGCTAGCACAGCTGAGGCGCAGGCACACTAAGGGATGTGTGCGCACGCAGGTATTTGTGCGTATGCACACGGTACTACTTTCTTGTTGAGCTATGCGCACACACAGGTGTGTGCGTACGCACACGCCCTGTTTTCAGCACCTTTATTTCTATATTCTAAACATGATTTTAAACTCTAAAACCCCTATTTTTGCCCTGTTAATCTTAGATCCCACTAGTAAGTTTAGTATATAGTAGAAGATAGGAGTTTGAGGTAACTTGGGAGTGAAGAAAAAGGTAAATATGATGAAAAATGTGAGAGGGAAGTTGTTAATGAAAGGAGTTAATATGCCATGGCTTTGATAAATGATTATCTAATTATTATAAATATGAAATGGCTTATGAATGATATCTGAGATACGAGTTTTCCTGGGTAACAGAACCGTGACTCGCCACCACGTGTTCCAGGTTGAATCTCGATACGCTGTTGACCCTACGTCGTAAGGGTGACTAGGAACGTATAAATTCCCGGGTATGGATAGCCCCCAGTGAGTAATTTGAATTATATATGAATGTGAAATCTATGCATAGACTCATGGGGATACGCGACGGGGGACAGTCTAAGGTTTTCAGACTTGTCGGGTTGGCTGGATAACCGATAGATGAGCCTCATCAGCCATAGGACAGGCATGCATCATGTGCATTTGTTTGTTTTGATTGCTATACATTATCTAAGATTGCCTAATTGGATATATATCCTGCTACCTGCTATCCTTGCTATTTGCACTATCTGTTTCTTACTTGTGAGTGAACTTGTTTGTTTGCTTGTCTCTGCATGATTTATGGATGGCAGAGGAACGGAGGAATGGTGAAAAAGGGTTGGTGGTTATGTTAGGTTTGAATTTGAGTAAGTTTAGGAATAGCTTAGATTACTTACCCCTAATTATGGCTTTTGCTTAGAAACTAAGTTTTGTAATTTTATGACGGAGTTTTAGGATTGCCTCTAGCATTCCCATGACCTTATTTATTATATGCGTGGCACCTTTACCATGTTGAGAACCTCTGGTTCTCACCCCATACTGTATTGTTGTTTTCAGATGCAGTTCGAGAGGCTCCTCGCTAGGCGTTTGGATTCTGGAAGCGGAGTCCTCCTGGGTGTATTTTGGGCTTTATGTTTGTTTATATATGACTCATGTACTTAGCTTGCTCTCCAAGAATCTTGTTTATTTTGTTCCTCTTAGAGGCTACAGGAGAGTTAGGGGCTTGATTCTATATATATATGTAAATATTCTCTGGCCAGCCTTGGCTTCGCAGGCTGAGTCAAAAGCTAGTTCCTCTGTATTATTGGCACTCTTATGACTATCTACTTATTTCGATCCCTAGCTTTTAGGTTTCTTAGCGCGCAAGTAATCATTTCTCTTGAGCGTTGCATTTTTTTTACTTTGCGATTTTTGTTTTACCCGTTTTTCAAGGTCCTTTGTTATGTATTATTATATATTTTATTTTAGAGATAGTAATACCACACCACCTCTGTTTTACATCCTAGGTGTAAAGCTCTGTGTGGTAGGGTGTTACATCAGTAATAAAAAAGTCAAGGATCTGGACGTCGTTGTCCGGATGAAACATTTTTTAATTTTTAAATTTCTAAATTAAAACAAACAATTTTGACTAAAATTAGAAAAATAAAAAATTTCAACAATATCCAATAAACAAAAATTTTTAAAAATTTAAATATTTAAATTTAATTTAAATTTTTTGAAAATATTCAGCAGTAAAAAATTCAAGGGTGTAGAAGTCGTTGTTTGGATGAGACATTATTGACGAATGACTTTTTGATGGTAAAGAATTTCACAAATGAATTCTCGTTGCAAGTATAGTTTCTAAACCAACAATAATCCTTTCATACAAAAATTTGTTTGACACGAGTATAAACCCCCAAAATAATAACCGAAGTATTCAAACATCGGGTCGTTTTCCCTAGGAATTGCAATAAAGTGTTCCTGTTATTGGCTACGAAGTATGTTTTGGGGTTTTTTGAATTAACGGACAAGAAATGTAAATGGCAAAGGAAATAAACAAACAACTAGAAAAGCTTTTGGCAAGGTATGAGAACTAGAAGTCCTATCCTAGTTATCCTTATCAATTGTGATGAGAATTGTCCATTGCTCTCACTTAGTTAACCTCTAACTATGAAGGAAAGTCAAGTGGATGAATTAACTTGATTCCACAAGTCCTAGCCTAATCATAATGAAATACTAGCTTTAGTGGCATTCAAGTTAATTAGCAACTTCTAATTATCAATCAACAAAGGAGTTTGATAACTCAAGAGTCACTAACTACCCTACCTAGGCCAAGAGGAACAAAATCTAACTCATAACTAAAAGTGGTATTTCAACAAACACACAGAAGGCAATAAAGGTAAACAACAATATACACTATCAATTGCAAGGAATTAAACAACAACAAAGCAATTCAACAATAAAGGAACATGAATAATAAATTGCACTAAAGAGAAATAGAAGAAACAAAAGTGCATCAACATAAAAGTAGAGAATTACAAGAATTAAATGCTAAACTAGAGAGAGGAGATGTAGAAGAACAAGAATTACAAAAGAAAAAGTAAATCAAAGCATGAAATTAACTTAGATCTAAGAAATCCTAATCTACCTCTAACCTAATTCTAGAGAGAAGAGAGAGCTTCTCTCTCTAGAAACTAACTTTCTCTCCAAAACTCAAACTAAACTAAACTAATGTGACTAGATCCTAATGTGTGTTGATTTCCCTTCAATCCTAAGGTTAAATAGCATCAGAGATAAGTTGAATTTGAGCTTGGGAAGCCCAGAAATTGCCCCTAGCAGATTCACTTTAAGTGGGTAATGTGCGAGCACCGACACGTGCGTGTGGGTCACGCGTACGCGTCGCTTGGCAAATTGCTATCCACGCGTATGCGTCACGTGCGCGTATGCATCGCCTTGCGACGTCACTTTCCACGCATGCGCTGACGAGAGGCAGAAGTTAGACCAATTAAGAGATTATAATATAATAGAATAGCGTTGCGAGTATAGCTCTCAACCAGCAAAAATTCGCCTCATCAATTTAGAAAGGTTGTCACAAAAAAGGTTTAGAATAAAAATACTAGGAGTATGAGTCCCAAGTCGTCTCCCAACGAGTTGCTAGAAAGGGTGCTAATTTATTAATTAGGAGTTTTCCGAGAGTTTTGAGAATTAATTAGCAGAAAATAAACAATTATAATTTAGTGCAATGAAAATTAAAAGATATTTATAATATTCTAAATAAAAAGCCTTGACTGGGGGGAATGATTAATCAGAAGTTCTATCCTTGTTGGGGTCTCTTATGTGTAGTATCAAAAAGGTTGTTGTTTTCACTTAGTTAACCCTTACTAAATAAAGGAAAGTCAAGTGATTGAGCTAACTCTTATTCGCAAATCCTAGTCCTCTCCCTTGGGAAGGTCTAGCGTTAGTAAATACAAAACTAGCCAACAACTTCCAATTTGACCATTACTTAATCCTTCCAACTCAAGTGCCTCCTTTTAATCAACCCCCATGTCAAGTAGGGAATCTACTCCGTTGACATGAATATAACGCTTAGAAAAATATAAGAAGAAGACATGATAATTTAAATAAAATATAGATTCAAAATTAATTAAAAGTAAAAGTAATCCTTTGCATTAAATAAATCCAAAATAATCCAATTACCACTTTAAACAAGAATTAAGAATATGGAATAAATAAAAGAGTAAGTAGGGAAACAAACTAGAATAGTATCTTCAACGGAGGTGATGACTCTTCAATATCCAAAAGTGAAAGCAATAAACTAGGAATGTAAAGAGAACCTAGAGGAAGAGTAATTCCTCTCTAGATTCAGATCTAAAAACCTAAAAACTATCCTAATGAGAATGTGTAAACGTGTATGTCTCTGTATGTTGAGTCTCTGCTTGTTCCCTAGCTTTATTCTGTGTTTATGGGCCGAAAACTGGGTCAAAACGCGGCCCAAAATCGCCCCCTGTCTTTTCTGTTAATTTTGCAGATCGCGCAGGTCACGCGTACGCGTCAGTCATGACTGCGCGTCATTTGGTGTTTTTCCTTGTCACGTGTACGCGTCGTCCATGCGTGTGCGTCTTTTGTGCAGACTCCAATCCACGCATACGCGTCAGGCACGCGCACGCGTCGATGTAAATTTTTCCATTCCGCGCGTTCGCATGAGCCATGCGTGCGCGTCGGTGCTCGCTGGTCATCTCCTTAGTTTCTTGTGTTTCTTCCATTTTTGCAAGCTTCCTCTCCATTCTCTAAGCCATTCCTGCCCTATAAAGCCTGAAACACTTAACACACGGATCACGGCATCGAATGGTATAAAGGAGAATTAAAATCTACTAATTAAAGATCTCTAGGAAGCAAGTATTCGATCATAAAACAATACTAGGAAGGGATTATAAAATCATGCAAATCATATGAATAAGTGGGTAAAGGCTTGATAAAAACCACTCAATTAAACACAAGATAAACCATGAAATAGTAGTTTATCAACCTCCCCACACTTAAACATTAGCATGTCCTCATGCTTAGCTTAAGGAGATAAAGTAAATGAGTAGGAAAAAGTAAGACTCATGCAATGCAATGCAACCTATGTATACGAATGCAACTATATGCTAAAATGATTTTTCCAACTTGGTTAAAGGTAAATAAGTTCTTCAAGACAAATACAAATCAAATATCACTAATTAAAGTCATACAGTAAAAACAAGTAAACTTGTAGGAAGACAGCTCATGAAAGCAGGGAACATAGAATTAAGCATTGAACCCTCACTGATGGTATATATGCACTCTAGTCACTCTAGTGTATAGGGTAATCACTCTGCTCTTCTCTAATCATGCTTTCTAAACCTTGTTCTTCACCTAACCAATCAACAAGTATTTAATGTACCAATGCAAACATCATGAGGTCTTTTCAAGGTTGTAATGGGGCTAAGGTAAAGGTGAGGGTATATATATGGCTAAGTGAGCTATAAATTGAATCCTTGATTAACCTAAGCTCTTACCTATACATACACTCCATACTTTTAAATTCATGCCTAGCTACCCAAAGTTTTCATTTTTACATTACATACTCATGCATCAACTTTTCTCTTAACTTGTGTCACACATGCATTGATTTTTCATTAAATTTAACATTAGAACTGGGGTAATTTTGTCCCTTATTTATTTATTTAATTACTTAACTACTTGAATATTTTTGGATTTTTTTTAAGCATAAAAATAAACATAACATTGCCAATGCACATGGATTTTTAATTTTTCTAGTTTCACATGAGTAGGTACCCAAATTCCCAATATTTTATCAATTTATAAGAACATAACACATTCCTTTGTTAACCCATGTTCCCACAGTTTTCCCACACTTGATTGACACACAATCTCTATCTTAAGCTAACCAAAGATTCAATTGGGGTATTTAATTGTTTTTCTGCTTAAGGCTAGTGATATGGTAAAATATAGAACAAATGTGATTAAAAGGGTCAAAGTGGCTAACAAAGGTAAATAGAAGGGTAGGCTATTTGGGATAAGTGAGCTAATAAAATAATGGCCTCAATCATATGCATGCATATAACACATTAAATATTGGACATATAGGATAGAACAAAATAAAGATTACAATCATAGAGAAGAAAACACACAAGAATAAAATATTATGGTTAAATAATGTAACCATGTAATTAAGCTCAAATCTCACAGGTTGTGTGTTCTTGGCTATCTTTTATGTTCCAAATACAACTTCCAACAAGTTTTAAAGAAAAGTTCTGATTTAAATTAGTGAATTTTTTTTTAGAAATAGGGTCTTGAAAAGAAACATATTATTTTTCAACCAAATAGAACATGCATGCAATTACCTATTACTACGCAATTAATCCTATCCTAACAAAAGAAAAATAAATAAATATCTTATTCTATTGGTGTTAAGAAAGAGAAATTACCTCTGGAAGTCAGGTACTGATCGACCTCCCCACACTTAAAGCTTGGCACCGTCCTCGGTGCCATCAGTCAGGAACAGAGGGGGGCTGGTAGCAGCATCTCCACAATCGGGACCGTCATGGCTCCTTGTGCTTGTAAATGAAGTGGAGTCTGGGGTGTCTGGGTTTTCTTCAGGTGGGTGGTTACCAGCAAGTAGCTCCTTGAGGTATGTAAATCTGCGCTTGTTACGGCGCTCTCTTCGCTTTCCTTGCCGATCAAGCCGGTCCAGGTTCTCAGTTATCTGATGGAGTAGTTGGTGTGTTGAAGGTGATTGTGATGTGGAAGGAGAAGGGATATCTTCTGCTGGTTCTGTGCTACGGTTGATAGTGGCTGCTGGAGGTCTGATATACTTCCCGTTAGGGACGTACTGATCATCCCACGGAATCATGGCCTTGGTGACCCCAGCTTTGTAGGAGACTCTGGCTGCTGAGACTAGATCCGAAACCAAGGCGGAAAAAGGTAGGTTGTCCGCAATCTGTACGTGTCCCATAGCTTGCCGAATGTGTCTTGGTAAATTGAGGTGCTGGTCTGTAAGGATACACCAGAGTAGAACAGCCATGTCTGCAGTGAAGGAGGACTCATGAGTGCTCAGAAAAACGTAATGGGATATAATCCGTGCCCATACTCGAGCCTCTAAGGTGAGTGCTGAAGCCAATATGCTCTTAGGTCGAGATCGGTGGTATCCATAGATCCATCTACTGCCAGGTTGTGCTATAACTCTGAGAACGGTGTCCCAGTCAAATTGGTATGTTTGGCATTTGAATGAGGCTTTTTGGAATACGTCTAATCCTTCTGGAGTAGGGGAAAGATCTAAAGCTCGTTGAATGGCCTCTTCAGTTATGGGGACTTGGTTCTGACGGATATAGACAGACTGCATGGTTGGCATGTGAAAATTGGAGTAGAATTCAACTACCCATGATAGATTAACCTGCCGTGGCTGTCTCCGTAGGAATCCCCATTGTCTTCGTTCAATTCGGGGCTCAACAAATTCAGCAATGTTGATCGGGAGGATGAGAAGGTATTCATTGTTATAGTTCCTTTCAGCCATGATGGGGAACATCTGCTCACAGTAGCGGATAGTGAACCGCGCAGTGTCCTTTGCTGGAAAGGCCTTTTCTTTTTCATCGACCTTGATGATCCTCTTGATTCGCTTTGTTGAGGGCTTTACTGCTGTTGAAGATGGCTCTGCAGCTAGTGCTCTTTTTGTTCCTTTCCTTGCTGGTTGTCTGGGAGTCACTTTCTCTTTACCTTTCTTGGTGGCCATCCTGAAAAGGGAAAAAGTAAGTAACTTTAAAACTAAGGGTTAGAGCAAGGAAGAGGATGGTACAAGTGATAATCAATGCACAGTAAAGAAGGATGTCGTTAACACATGGTTGCGAATCCATGTGAAAAGTTCATCAATGGAAATATAGCAAGTGCATGTTGTGGCAAGTAGATGCAAGATGTTTATTGGCATGCTGGCAAAGGCACGAGTAGCATAGATCAAGCATTAAATGCCCAATTTGATTATCAAGTCTGTTAAACTAACAACCTGTTTGTATTGACAATTATATTCAATCAATAATATATAAAAAGGGTTTTGTGAAAAATAGGCATAGAGTAGAAGAATAGAATAATTTAAAAATAATGAACAATGCCATACGGGCTTTTTCACAAACACTTAGCATGCATGGTAAATATGTTATTAAAAGTATTGAATTTGAACATGCAAGCAACCCTTAAGAAGTAATATTAATTGTCAAACAATTCCTCAATGATCCACAAGAAAAATATAGAAGAAAACAATCACCCAATTAAATTTTTAACACCAATTAAAAGGATGTAAAAAGAAAAAGAAAGACTAAGAAAACATAGATAATGAAAGTAAAAAGAAAGAAAAAGAAAACATAAATAAAATAATAATAATAATAATAATAGAAAAAGTAAAAAGGGAAGAAGCAAAGAAAAGAACCTTGATAATGGATGTGAAAAAGAGGGGGGAGTAAAAAATGAAAAGGAATGAAGAAGAAAGAAGGAAGAAGAAAGAAATAAAAAGGAAAAGAAAAGATAGGATTGGGGAAGAAAAGATAAGATATCTGGCACTGATTTGGATAAACTATGCGTCGCATGTGACATGGACGCGTGGGTGACGCGCACGCATGATCTGATTTATGCTATTGGCGCGAGTGCAGCCTCGCGCATGTGCAACTCTCTGTTTCGTTTGCATATTGCAAAAATTCTCGGTGACGCGTCCGCGTGGGTGACGTGCACGCGTGAATGGCCTCTTTTTGAAAAATGATGCGGACACGTGGGGCACGCGTTCGCGTGACAGGGCTTGTGCTTCCAGCACCATTCCAGCCCCACTCCATCATAACTCTCTGCCATATACCTTTTTACGTCGATTTCGCAAGGTCACGCGTGCGCATGGGCGACGTGCACGCGTGGGAGGCTATTTTTCAAATGACGCGGATGCGTGGGTGACGCGTTTGCGTGGGCATGCTTGTGCCTAAGGCACGCCTCCAGCCACGCTCCCGCGTGACTCTCTGCTTCTTTTCTCCCTTGTTTCTAATGCACATATGACGCGGACGCGTCAGTGACGTTTGCGCGTCGCGTGCTCTTCTTCTTTTTTTTTTATATATGCAGAATACAAATGTAGATGCTGGCTAAGACTGAAACGGAACAATCATACCATGGTGGGTTGTCTCCCACCTAGCACTTTGCTTTTACATCCTTAAGTTGGACGGTCTTCAGGCTCATTCTGCTTCTGTTGGTGGGTCTTCCAAGAGGAAGACTTTTAGTTCTTTGTGATCCTTAATCTTCTTACCATGATAGAGCTTTAGGCGATGTCCATTGACCTTCATGAATTTAGAGCTTGAAGGATGACGCAGGTGAATAACTCTGTATGGCTCTGCCTTTTCTACTCTGTAAGGACTTTCCCATCTTGATCTTAGTTTGCTTGGCATAAGCCTCAGTCTGGAGTTATAGAGAAGAACTAACTCCCCTGGTCTGAATTCTCTCCTTTTTATGTGCTTGTCATAGACAGCCTTCATCTTCTCTTTGTATCGCCTGGAGTTGTCATATGCTTCTAGGCGAAGATTCTCCAATTCTACTAGTTGCAGCTTCCTTTCAGCACCAGCTTCTTCAAAATTCATGTTGCAATCCCTCACCACCTAGAAATCCTTGTGTTCCACCTCTACTGGAAGGTGGCAAGCCTTTCCGTACCCTAAGCGGAAGGGGCTTATCCCAATGGGTGTTTTGTACGCTGTTCTATATGCCCAGAGTGCATCTTGTAGTCTGGCACTCCAGTCCTTCCTATGGGGCTTTACTATCTTCTCTAGAATACGTTTAATTTCTCTATTAGATACTTCTGCTTGTCCATTGGTCTGGGGATGATAAGCTGTTGCTACTTTGTGAACAATTCCATGCTTCTTCAGTAATCCTGTTAGTCTCTTGTTACAAAAGTGAGTGCCTTGATCACCCACGATTGCTCATGGTGATCCAAAGCGACAAATAATATGGTTTCTAACAAAGGAAACAACAGTGTTAGCATTATCAGTATGGGTAGGAATTGCTTCCACCCATTTAGAAACATAATCTACAACTAATAGTATATAAAGGTAACCATTAGAGTTTGGAAATGGACCCATGAAGTCAATGCCCCAAACATAAAAAAATTTCACAAAAAAGCATAATCTGTTGAGGCATCTCATCTCTCTTAGATATATTACCAAACCTTTGGCATGGGGAACAAGATTTACAAAATTCAACAGCATCTTTAAAAAGAGTAGGCCACCGGAATCTACAATCTAAGATTTTTCTAGCTGTTCTTTGAGGGCCAAAATGTCCTCCACTCTCGGAAGAGTGGCAAGCCTCTAAAATGGACTGGAATTCTGTTTGGGGCACACATCTTCTAATTACCTGGTCAGCACCACACTTCCACAAATATGAGTCATCCCATATATAGTATTTAGACTCGCTTTTCATCTTGTCCCTTTGATGCTTAGTAAAATTGGGAGGGAAAGTGTGGCTAACTAGATAATTAGCTACAGGTGCATACCAAGGAACTACTTTGGATACTGCTTGCAAACTATCAAATGGAAAAGTATCATTAATAGGAGTGGAGTCATCCTTAATGTGCTCAAGGCGACTCAAGTGGTTTGCCACTAAATTCTGGTTACCACTCCTATCCTTAATTTCTAAGTCAAATTCTTGCAGCAGCAGTATCCAACGTATTAGCCTTGGTTTGGACTCCTTTTTAGCTAATAAATATTTTAGAGCTGCATGGTCTGAGTACATTACTACCTTAGTACTAAGTAAACAGGCTCGGAGTTTATCTAGAGCAAAAACAATAGCAAGAAGCTCTTTTTCAGTAGTAGTGTAATTATACTGAGCAGCGTTTAAGGTCTTAGACGCATAAGCAATTACGAAAAGATCCTTACCTTCGTGCTGAGCCAGCGCCGCTCCTACTGCATGGTTGGAGGCATCACACATAATCTCAAATGGCTGGCTCTAGTCTGGTCCTCTTAGAATTGGAGCTTGAGTCAGGGCGATCTTTAGCTTATCAAATGCTTGCATGCAATCCTCACTGAACTCGAACTCAATATCTTTCTGCAACAGTCTGGATAAAGGTAGTGCTACCTTACTGAAGTCCTTAATAAATCTCCTGTAAAAACCTGCATGGCCAAGGAACGAACGGACTTCCCTCATGGAGGAGGGGTAAGGTAAACTAGAAATGACATCCACCTTTGCTGGATCTACAGAAATACCAGTATTAGAAACAACATGTCCTAGAACAATCCCTTATTTTACCATAAAGTGACATTTTTCAAAATTCAATACAAGGTTTGAACTAATACATCTGTCTAATACTCTAGCTAAACTATCCAAGAAAAGGCTAAAGGAATCACCATAAACGCTAAAATCATCCATAAAAACTTCCATAGAGTTCTCAATAAGATCTGAAAAGATACTCATCATACATCTTTGGAAAGTAGCAGGTGCATTACATAAGCCAAAAGGCATCCTCTTATATGCATACGTTCCAAAGGGACATGTAAAAGTAGTCTTCTCCTGATCTTCAGGAGCTATATGAATTTAAAGATAGCCTGTATAATCATCTAAAAAATAGTAATGGGATTTACCTGACAGGCGATCAAGCATCTGATCAATGAATGGCAAGGGGTATTGATCCTTGTGAGTAGCTTGGTTGAGACGCCTATAGTCAATGCAAACCCTCCATGAATTCTGCACTCTAGTTATTAGGAGCTCTCCATGCTCATTCTTGACTGTTGTGACTCCAGACTTCTTGGGCACCACTTGTACTGGACTAACCCATTCACTGTCGGAGATAGGGTAGATAATATCTGCTTCAAGTAGATTGGTCACTTCCTTCTTGACAACTTCTAAGATGGTGGGATTCAATCTTCTTTGGGGTTGACGGACCGACTTTGCTCCCTCTTCTAAGAATATCCTTTGCTCACAAATTTGAGGGCTGATGCCTACTATATCTGCCAAGCTCCACCCAATTGCTTTCTTATGTTTTCTCAGCATACTAAGCAGCTGCTCCTCTTGTTGAGCAGTGAGTTCCCTTGCAATGATAACTGGGAACTTCTGATTATCCTCAAGGTAAGCATACTTGAGGTGTGGAGGAAGGGGCTTCAATTCCAATTTATGCTCTTGGCTAGGCTCTGGATCATCCGGGGCTAGTGATAATGGCAAAGTGTCCTCATTGTGTTCAGAGGGTGTCCCCACACTTGGACCTTGCTCCATGTGTTTCTCTTCTACTTCTTCTTGGTGAACTTCAGCTACAGTTTCATCAATGATGTCGCACTGGAAGATAGAATGATCTTCCAGAAGGTGCTTCATAGCTTCATTTAAACTGAAACTCACTATTCTACCATCTATTTCAAAGGAGTAAGTTCCTGAGAATGCATCCAGCTTGAACTTTGAAGTTTTCAGGAATGGTCTTCCTGAGTTATTAGGGGGCATTTCCAGGATATAGAAGTCAATCGGAAATGTGAGCCCCTTAATGCTCACTAATACATCTTCAGCAATTCCAACTACTGTAATAATGCTTTTATCTGCTAACACAAAACGAGTTGCCGACCTTTTTAAGGGAGGGAGCCTTAAGGTATCATATATAGACAATGGCATTATACTAACACATGCTCCTAAGTCACACATACAATCAGAAAATATTACACCTCCAATGGTACAATTTACCATACATGGACCTGGATCACTAGATTTTTCAGGTATACCTCCCATTAAAGCAGATATAGAACTACCTAAAGGAATAGTTTCTAATTCATTAATTTTATTTTTATGTATGCATAAATCTTTCAGAAACTTTGCATATTTAGGTACTTGCTGAATAACATAAAAAGGGGAACAGTTACCTCAACCTTTTTGAAAATTTCTACCATTTTGGGATCAAGTTCCATCTGCTTTTCTGGACTTCCTTGCATGGTGTGGGAAGGGGATAGGGATGGCGCTACTTGCAGCCTCTGCATCCTTTGGTGCTCCATTCCTTGGCTAAGCTAGTTCTTCTTCAACCTTGTCTTGTACCTCCTCTTCCTCTTCAGCATCTTTCATTTCAGCATCTTCCACTTCTACTGAGTCTTCAATTGGGGCGTGTTCTATTGGGCTTGGCTCCTCCTGATTCCTCTCTGGCAGTGTGGTTCCGGACCTCAAAGTGATGGAATTTATACCACCCTTGGGGTTAGGTAAGGGTTGAGAAGGAATTCCACTAGAGCTTAAAGGTTGGTTAGTGGAAGTAGGTAATGAATCTATCCGGGTGGCGAGAGCTTGTAAAGTGGCGTTCAGACCATTTAAAGTAGAGTTCAGTGTAGTCTGCATGTCCTATTGTCCTTGTGCAAGAGAACGAAGTATCTCGTCATTTGATGAGGAAGTAGGATAAGTGATCTGTAGGACTTGTGTTGGTTATGCTGGGATCCTTATGATTGTCTCAGGTGAGGTGCTCTGTAGGGCTGGTTCTAATTCTGCTGTCTGCTATTGTTATTCCACCTCTAATTTCCATTGTTGTCTCTACCTCCTCTGTTATAGTTGTCCCTCTAGCCATGGTTGGAGTTATCTCTCCAACCTTGGTTGGAGTTGTCCTGCCATCCTTGGTTGTAGTTCCCACCTTGGTTGTAGTTGCCGCCTTGTTGATTGTATCCTTGATTCAGGCGGTCATAGAAGTTATGAGTAGCTGCCACAGTGTTGTCTTCTTGTTGGAGCTGCAAGCATTCATCAGTATAATGACTATAATCAGCACAGATTTCGCATACTCTTTGGGGAACTAACTGTTGGCTTTGTTGTGGTGGGGGAGGCTAAGCTTGTTGTTGTTGGTTCAACTGCATTTGCTTCAATAGGTTGGTCATTTCACATATACTCTGTGTAAGAGCAGTAGTCTCAGTGCTAGAGGAAACTTCTGCAATAGCTTTTGAGTGGCTGCTCCTGTGCCTGTGATTCCTGGTGGACTCAGCTAAGTTGCTGATTAGTTACCATGCTTCATCTGCGGTCTTGTACTTTTTCAGAGAACCATTACTAGCACCATCTAGTGTAGTTTTATCCCGAGGCTTCATGCCTTGAGTGAAATAACTGATTAACACTAGCCTGTCAATCATGTGATGGGGGCATGCGTCCAGAAGGTTCTTAAAGCGCTCTCAGTACTCATAAAGAGTCTCTGATTCTCCTTGAACAATGCAGGAGATCTCTTTCCTCAATCTGTCTATAACTTCAGCTGGAAAGTATTTTTCCAAGAATTCTCTCTTGAGTGTATCCCAGTTGGTAACAGTCACTTCAGGTTGGGAGTAGTACCACTCCCTTGCCTTTCCCTCAAGAGAAAACGAGAAGGCAGTTAACAGAATAGAAGTTTCATTTGCACCATGACGCCTAACAGTAGAACAGGCTGTCTGAAAATCCCTGAGGTGCTTGATGGGCTCCTGAGCAGGTAAGCCATGAAACTTGGGCATCAAGTTGATCAATGCAGTCTTCAGCTCAAAATCTGTAGCCAGAGTTGGATGATGCACTTGATATGGCTGCAGTGTAAAATCTGGGGCTCCAGCTTCCTGGAGAGCAATCCTCCTAGGTGCTGCTATGTTATCTGCACGTGAATCACCTGAATCAGTAGTAAAGGAGCTTGTTTCGCTCTCAGATGGCGGTTCAGATTCGCCCTCAGATGAGACTGGTGAATCAATAACAATCACTTCACCACCCTCAAAGGCTAACCTGCGTCGAGCTCGCCTAATACGTGAAATAGTTCTTTGAATTTCAGGATCAAATGCAGCTAAGCTCAGATCAGGCAGTGAACGCGTCATTCAATGAGAAAAACATATAGCTCATGGTAACAAAATAAAATAAAATAAAATATACAAATAAAATAAAAATATATACACTAATTAATAATTTAGCACACAATTGCAACTCCCCGACAACGGCGCCAAAAACTGACGAGCGGCAGAAGTTAGACCAATTAAGAGATTATAATATAATAGAATAGCATTGCGAGTATAGCTCTTAACCAGCAAAAATCCGCCTCATCAATTTAGAAAGGTTTTCACAAAATAGGTTTAGAATAAAAATACTGGGAGTATGAGTCCCAGGTCGTCTCCCAACGAGTTGCTAGAAAGGGTGCTAATTTATTAATCAGGAGTTTTCTGAGAGTTTTGAGAATTGATTAGCAGAAAATAAACAATTGTAATTTAGTGCAATGAAAATTAAAAGAGATTTATAATATTCTAAATAAAAAGCCTTGACCGGGGGGAATGATTAATCGGAAGTTCTATCCTTGTTGGGGTCTATTAAGTGTAGTATCGAAAAGGTTGTTGTTTTCACTTAGTTAACTCTTACTAAATAAAGGAAAGTCAAGTGATTGAGCTAACTCTTATTCGCAAATCCTAGTCCTCTCCCTTGGGAAGGTCTAGCGTTAGTAAATACAGAACTAGCCAACAACTTCCAATTTGACTATCACTTAAGCCTTCCAACTCAAGTGTCTCCTTTTAATCAACCCCCATGTCAAGTAGGGAATCTACTCCATTGACATGAATATAACGCTTAGAAAAATATAAGAAGACATGATAATTTAAATAAAATATAGATTCAAAACTAATTAAAAATAAAAGTAATTCTTTGCATTAAATAAATCCAAAATAATCCAATTACCACTCTAAATAAGAATTAAGAATATAGAATAAATAAAAGAGTAAGTAGGGAAACAAACTAGAATAGTATCTTCAACGGAGGTGATGACTTTTCAATATCCGAAAGCGAAAGCAATAAACTAGGAATGTAAAGAGAACCTAGAGGAAGAGTAATTCCTCTCTAGATTCAGATCTAAAAACTTAAAAACTATCATAATGAGAATGTGTAAACGTGTATGTCTGTGTGTGTTGAGTCTCTGCTTGTTCCCTGGCTTTATTCTGTGTTTCTGGGCCAAAAACTGGATCAAAACACGGCCCGAAATCACCCCCAGCATTTTCTGTTAATTTTACAGATCACGCAGGTCATGCGTACGCGTCGTTGATGGGTTGAAATCGGATTCAAACACCTAAACTCACCGGCAAGTGTACCGGGTCGCATCAAGTAATAATAACTCACATGAGTGAGGTCGATCCCACAGGGATTGAAGGATTGAGCAATTTTAGTTAGGTGGTTGATTTAGTCAAGCAAACAAGTTTTGATTTGAGTGATTTGTATTCAACAGAAGCTAAATTGCATGAAATTTAAAGGGAGAGGGAGAATTGACAGTAAATTAAAGGGGAGAAGAAGTAAAGGAGCTAAATCTTAAAGTGCAAGTAATGTAAATGACAGAAGCTTTGATTGCAAGAAATGTAAATAGCTGAAGCTTAGAGTGCAAGAAATGTAAATTGCTTGAATAGTAAAGGGCTTTGGGAGCTGGGATCTCAGAAATTAAACAAGAGAATGTAAATAGCAATCAAGAGAAGTAAAAGATGAATTGAAATGCAGCATATCTCAAACAGAAAAGAAAAATTACTTGAAGAAGCAATACAAAAAGTTAATTCAACTCAATTGTAAAATCTGAAAGAGAAGTTGAAGATCTCAGGGGCTGAATGAGACTAGAAAATAGGTCTAGATCTCAATTCCTTCCTTGATCCAACAGAGAATAATTTCAGAAGAAATAGAGATGAAAGCAGTAAAGAAAACTTAGATCCAAATCACAATTCCTTGAAATTATGCAGAAAGTAAACAAAGAGAGATCTCAGATCAAGAATGAAACAGAACTCCTTCAATTCTCAATCCAAGATTCAAAACAAAGAGTGAAGAGTGTAGAAGTAAGAACAAAGAGGAAGAGAATTCAATTCTCTATCCCAATTCCCAAACCCAAAGGTAAAATCTAAAATGAGCTCAAAAATGAAAAATGAAAAGTAAAAGTGTCCAAAAAAAAAGTAAAAGGAAAGGTGACGTGGCGAAAATTGGTGAGTTAAGAAATTAATATAAGAGATACGTTGCAAGTACAGTTCTTAACCAACCAGAAATCCGCTTATCAATTTAGAAGGTTGTCACAAAATTTAAATTAAAATACTGGGAGTATGAGTCCCAGGTCGTCTCCCAACGAGTTGCAGAAAGGTGTGCTATTTTATTAATCAGATGTTTTCAAAAATGGTTTGAGTTGAATAACAGGAAATTAAATTAGAGAATTTGTATAATTTTAAATAAAAGCCTTGGCTGGGAGTAGATTAGTTGGAAGCCCTATTCTTGTTGGAGTACTCTCAAGATCAATTGATAATTGAGGGTTGTTCTGTTTAGTTATCCCTTACTAGGTAAGGGAAGTTCAAACAAGTTGGAAAGCTATTTCTATTCACAAGTCCCAATCCACTCAATTGAAAAGGATTGGTGTCAGTGACTAGAGGGCAAACCAACAATAAACCCAATTACAATTTTTCTTTTAAGCATTCCAACTCAAGGTCTTCCTTTCAATCAACTCCCATCCAAGTTATGGAACTACTCACTCATTGTGAATGTAGAATTCATAACACAGGAAAGGGAAATATAGAAAGACATGATAAACAATAATCAAAGGGATTAATTAAAAATAAAAATAGTTCTTGTATTAATAAACTCAAAAAATAATTCAATAATAATTCTAAATAAACAAAGGACATGGAAGAGTAAGAGACAGGTAAAGAAAACGAACTAGAATGACGAAGTCTTGCTGAGGTAATAACTCTTCTCAATATCCCAATGCAAAAAGCAATAAAAATAAAATCCTAAGAACTATGAATGTGTAGAGAGAAAACCTAGAGGAGGAGTAAAAACTAGATCTAAAATTGAGAATTGTCTGTAATAAATTGTTGTTTTGTTTCTGCATGTTCCTTGGCTCTAGTCTGCTTTTTTGAGCCGAAAATTGGGTCAAAACAGGGCCCAAAATCACCCCCAGCGAATTCTGCAGATTCTGCAGATCGCGCATGTCACGCGATCGCGTCATTCATGTGGACGCGTCATTCGGCGTTTTGCCTTGCCACGCGTGTGCGTCGTCTACGCCTCCGCGTCACTTGTGCAGTTCCAATCCGCGCGATCGTGTGAGCCATGCGTCCGCGTCACTGTGATTTCCTCTATGTCGCGTAGTCACGTGAGCCATGCATCCGCGTCACTTCTCGCTGGTCATCTCCTTAATTTCTTGTGTTCCTTCCATTTTTGCAAGCTTCCTTTCCAATCTCCAAGTCATTCATGCCCTATAAAGCCTGAAACACTTAACACACAGATCACGGCATCCAATGGAATGAAGGAGAATTAAAATATATAATTAAAAGTCTTTAGGAAGCAAATATTCAATCATGTAATAATTTTAGGAAGGAAATATAAATGCATGCCAATCATATGAATAAGTGGGTAAAGAATTGATAAAACCATACAATTAAGCACAATATAAACCATAAAATAGTGGTTTATCAAACTTCCCACACTTAAACATCAGCATGTCCTCATGCTTAGTTGAAGGAGATAAAATAAATGAGTAGGAACATGTAAAACTCATGTAATGCAATGCAACCTATATATATGAATGCAACTATATGATTCTTGTCTACTTGATCAAAAGTAAATAGGTTCTTCAAGACAATTACAAATCAAACTCCACTAATTCAATTCTTATACAGTAAGAACAGATAAAATCGCAAGAAGGTAGCTCATAAAAGCAGGTAGAATTTTAGCATTGAACCCTCACTGATGATGTATGTACACTCTAATCTCTCTAGTGTATAGGGCAATCACTCTATCCTTCTCTAATCATGCTTTCTAATTTTTTTGTTCTTCACCTAACTTTTGATTAAAATTAGTGAAATTTTGTTCTAAAGATAGGGTCTTAGAAGAAACTTATTGTCTTTTCAATCAAGTAGAACATGCATGCAACTAATCTATTACTATGCAATTTATCCTATTCTACAAAAGAAAAACTAACTAAATATCCTAATTTATTGGTGTTAGGGAAGAGAAATTACCTCCGGAAGTCAGGTACTAACTGACCTCCCCACACTTAAGGCTTTGCACCGTCCTCAGTGCCATCTGTCAGGAACAAGGGTGGGCTGGTAGCAGTATCTTCACAGTCGGGACCGTCATGGCTCCCTGTGCTGGTAAAGGAAGTGGAGTCCGGGGTGTCTGAGTCCTTGAATTTTCCCAAAATCAGCTCCTTAAGGTATGTGAATCGGTGCTTGTTACGGCGCTCTTTTAGCTTTGCTTTCTGTTCCTGCCGATCCAACTTTTCAAGTATCTGATGGAGCAGTTGGGTTGTTGTAGGTGCTTGTGGTGCTGATGGAGGGATGTCCTCAGCCGGTTCTGTAGGCTGGCTAGTAGTGGCTGCTGGGAGTCTAATATATTTCCCGTTAGGGACGTATTGATTGATGGATATTTTGAAAAATGAATTCCAACACCCAAAAACTCACCGGCAAGTGTACCGGGTCACATCAAGTAGTAAAACTCACTTAGAGTGAGGTCGATCCCACAAGGATTGATGGATCAAGCAACTTTAGTGGGTGATTAATTTAGTCAAGCTAACATTGGTGAGTGATAATTGATGCAGCAGAAAGTAAATAACAAGAGAATTTAAAGTGCAGGAAGTAAAATAGCTGAAACTTAAATTGCAAGAAATGTAAATTGATAAAATCTTAAAGAACAAGAAATGTAAATTGCATCAAAAGTAAAAGGGGGTTGGGTGTTGGAAATTAAAAAAAGCAATAGATCAAAGCTTAGAGCAACTACAGAGAATTAAACTTGCAAAAATAGTAAATCAAATGATGAACAGAAGTGTAAAATGCCAAACACGTGCAGAAGAATTAAATTGCTTGAAAGTAAATTGAATTGGGTGCTGGGAATTTAAGAAATCAAACAAGAAAGTGTAAATAGCAATCAAACAGAGAAGTAAAAGATGCAATAACATGCAACAGATCTAAACAGGAAAGGGAAATTGCTTGAAAAATTCAAAACTGCAAGATATCTCAACTTAATTGCAAAATCTAAAAAGACAAGTGAAGATCTCAGGGGATCAATGAGACTAGAAAATAAGTCTAGATCTCAACCCCTTCCTTGATCCAGCAGAAAACAATATTGAAGAAAGAAAGAAAGTTGAAGTAGTAAATGAAAACTCAGGTTTAATTCTCAATTCACTAAGATTATGCAGGAGAAGAACAAAGAGAAGCTTCAGATCAAGAATGAAACAGAATTCCTTCACTCTCAATCCAAAATTTAAATTCAAAAAGGAAAACTAAAAGAGAGAGCTCTCTACTCCTATTCCCTAATGCTCTAGTAGAGCCAGCCTCTATGCTCTCTAATGGGGCTCTTCTTTTGAAAATGAGAATGATGCCTTTATATAGGATTTTTACAAAATAAAATGAAATTGAAATGAAAAACAAATTAAATGAAAATCCTAATTCTAGCTTGTTCTTGTGCCTTTGAGTGATGATGTGGGCTTTGCTTGCTTTGAATTTGAAGAGAGATGGGTTTGGTTGGCCTTCATTCAATTTGGTGAGGAATTGAATTTAAATGGAATTTTGGTTGAATTTTGGCCCATGGGTTGCTTGCTCCCAGTAGAGTGCTCTGCTCTTATGGGGAGCGGAGCATTGGTGCTTGTCTTTGGACTCTTTGTTGCATGCCAAGGTTGGGTGCCTCAGGATAGTGCTCCACTCTTGTGGAGAGCATATCATTATGGCTTGTGCATGACATGCTTCCCTGGGCCGTGTCAAGCTCGTGCCTCATGCACCAAGGAATAAGGGAAGTAGCGCTCTGCTCTTGCCAAGAGCGTAGCATCCTTGCTTCCTTGGTGAGGTTCCAGGTTCAAGCCTTGGTGAAAGTATTTGGGGAGCAATTTTTCATGAAGAGAGCACGACAATACTCTCTCCAAGAGCGGAGCACAATAATGATGTAGAGCACTACTTTGCTTTGGAGTGAGGTTCCATCTTCGAACCTTGGTGGTTGCACTTTGGTATATTTTTGCTTGTTTTTGGTCCTTAAAGATGCCTTTCACTCGTGCCTCAATTTCATATCAAATATGGATTGCCATATATCGTTGAAAAGCTCTGAATGTCAGCTTTCCAATGCAACTGGAAGCACATCAATCGAACATCTGTAGCTCAAGTTATAACCCTTGGAAGGAGGCATGGTCATGTTGTGAGCGCCCAGATTTTAACTTAGCAAAAATTTTGCTTCCAAGCTCATTTTGAACTCTTATAGCGCTCTGCTCTTGGCAAGAGCGGAGCTTTTTGTGCTGATTGCCAATTTCCTTTAATTTGGTCATGGGCCACGCTTTTAAAAGCGTGGCCTAAGGCTCTAAATTGTGCTCCAACTTCAAAGTGTTCCCCAAAGCTCTTTTTTTTTTTCTCCTTTTTAGCTTATTTTGTACTTCTTTGCTTCTTTTTCTTCTTATTTTCTACAAGATTTATAAAATTAAAAGATCAAGAAAATATACCATTTAAGCACAAAAGCATTCAATATTTAAGCACAAATCATCTATTTCTTGTATGAAAAAGCATAGAAAAACATGACATGGTGACATGTCATCATTGATCATCCCGTGAAAGCATGGCTTTGGTGTCTCCAGCTCTGTAGGAGACTCCGGCTGCTGAGACGAGATTTGAGACCAAGGCGGGAAAAGGTAAGTTACCCGCAATCTGTACGTGTCCCATGGCATTCTGGATGTGTCTTGGTAGGTTCAGAGGCTGGTCTATAAGGATGCACCATAGTAGAACGGCCATGTCTGCAGTGAAGGAGGATTCGTGAGTGCTCGGAAAGACATAATGGGAC
Source organism: Arachis ipaensis (assembly GCF_000816755.2). Classification (NCBI taxonomy): domain Eukaryota; kingdom Viridiplantae; phylum Streptophyta; class Magnoliopsida; order Fabales; family Fabaceae; genus Arachis; species Arachis ipaensis. The sequence continues at coordinate 81,679,275 of NC_029792.2, read as the reverse complement.
ATGATCTGTGCCCAAACGCGAGCCTCCAAGGTAAGTGCTGAAGCCGATATTCCCTTAGGAAGGGAACGGTGGTATCCGTAGATCCATCTGCTGCTGGGTAGTGCGATAACTCTGAGAACGGCGTCCCAGTCAAATTGGTACATCTGGCGCTTGAGTGAGGCTTCTTGAAAGGCGTCCAATCCTTCTGGAGCAGGGGGAAGATCTAAAGCTTGTTGAATGGCCTCTTCTGTAATGGGGACTTGTTTCTGACGTACATAGACAGACTGCAGGGTTGGCAGGTGGAAATTAGAGTAGAACTCAACTACCCAAGAAAGATTAGCCTGCCTTGGTTGTCTCTGTAGGAAACCCCATTGTCTTCGTTCAATTTGCGGCTCAACAAAGGTAGCAATATTGAGCGGGAGGATAAGAAGGTATTCGTTGTTGTAGCTCCGTTTTGCCAGGATAGGGAACATCTGCTCACAGTAGCGATTGGGAAATCGCGCAGTGTCCTTTGCTGGGAAGGCTTTCTCCTTTTCATCAACCTTTATAATCCTCTTAATTCTTTTTGTTGAGGGCTTAACTGCAGTTGAAGAAGGCTCTGCCACTAATGCTCTTTTTGTTCCCCTTCTTGCTAGTGGTTTGGGAGTAGCTTTCTCTTTTCCTTTCTTGGTGGCCATCCTGAAAAGGAAAAAAAGAAAGTAACATGAATTCAAAGGGACAGAGCAAGGAAGAGGATGGTATAAGTGACAATCAATGCGTGGTAAAGAGGATGTCGTCAACACATGGTCATGACTACATGTGAAAAGTTCATCAATAGAAATATAGCAAGTGCATGTGATGACAATTAAATGCAAGGTGTTTATTGGCATGCAGGCAAAGGCATGAGTAGCATAGATCAAGCATTTAATTTGTTAAATATGTTATCACTCGTAACAAACTAACCATCACGTTTGTATTGATAATTAAATTAAATTAATAAAATAGTAAAGGGAATTTATGAAAAGCAAGCATTGAATAGTAGAATAGAATAATGTAGAAAATGCATAATGCCATATGGGCTTTTTCACAAACACGTAGCATGCATGATGAATAAACTATTGAAAATAATAATTTGAACATACAAGCAACCCTTTAAAAAAAGTAATATATAATTGCCAAACAATTTTTGCAACAATCCACAAGCATATAATGAGAAATAATGACTCAAATAAGTTCTAACACCAATTAAAAGAAAGAAAAAGAAAGAGAAAGAAAATATGAATAATGAAAGTAAAAAGAAAAGAAAAGAAGAAAAGATAAAAAAAATAAGAAAGATAATGGAAAAGTAAAGGAGGAAGAAGAAAAGAAAAACCTTGTTAATGGTGGTGAGAAAGTAGAAAGTGAGAAAGAAGGAAGAAAGAAGAAGGAAGAAATAAGGAAGGAAAAGAGAAAATAGGATTTGGGGAAAAGAAAGATAAGATATTTTGGCAATTTAGGGTAAGCTGTGCGGCGCAAGCGATGCGGACGCGTGGCTGACGCGTTCACGTGACTTGCGCTTAGATGGATTGACGCGGTCGCGTCAGTCACGCGGTCGCGTGACACAGTTTATGCTACCGGCGCGAGGGCAGCCTCGCACTCGCACAACTCTCTGTTTGAAAACTTAATTTTGCCAAATTTTGGGTGACGCGATCGCGTGGGGCATGCGATTGCGTGAGTGGCCAATATTGGGATATGACACAGACGCGTGGGGCACGCATTCGCGTGGTAAGGGCTGTGTATCTAGCGCTAGTCCAGCACCACTCCAGCATAACTTTCGGCTATGCACCCTTTTCACGTCGATTTTCAGGCCACGCGGCAGCGTGGGTGACGCGGTCGCGTGGGAGGCCAATGTTCCCACATGACGCGGACGCATCAGCGACGCGGTCGTGTGGGGGTGATTTGTTCCAAAGGCACGCCTCCAGCCACGCTCCTGCGTGACTCTCTGTTCGCTCTCTTATTCTTTCTGAGCCACCTGCGACGTGGATGCGTCATTGATGTGGTCACGTCGCGTGAAATTTTTTTTTTTAAAAGAAAAATATGCAAATGTAGATGCAAGCTAAATGTGTGAATAAGGAGAAGAGTTATTGAAAAAGAAAACTGCGAATAAAGAAAAGAACGATCATACCATGGTGGGTTGTCTCCCACCTAGCACTTTGCTTTAACGTCCGTAAGTTGGACGCTCCATTAGCTTAGTCTTCGGCTATGTGTGGATCTTCCAAGAGGAAGATCTCGAGCTCCTTGTTTTTCTTCAACTTCTCGCCATGGTACAGCTTTAAACGATGTCCATTAACTTTAATGAGTTCAGAGCTTGAAGGATGACTTAGGTGAAAAACTCCGTACGGCTCGGCCTTCTCTACTCTGTATGGACCTTCCCATCTTGATCTCAACTTGCCTGGCATGAGCCTCAGTCGAGATTTGTAAAGGAGGACTAAGTCCCCAGGTTGGAACTCTTTCCTCTTGATGTGCTGATCATGTACAGCCTTCATCTTTTCCTTGTACAACCTTGAGTTCTCATAAGCTTCCAGGCGAAGGCTTTCTAATTCTTGCAGTTGCAATTTCCTTTCAGCTCTGGCTGTTTCAAATCCCATATTGCATTCCTTTACTACCCAAAAGGCTTTGTGCTCTACTTCAACTGGGAGATGGCAGGCTTTTCCATAAACTAAGCGGAAATGACTCATCCCAATGGGTGTCTTGTATGTTGTTCTGTATGCCCAAAGTGCATCTTGTAGCCTGGTGCTCCAGTCTCTCCTATGAGGTTTGACTATCTTCTGCAATATACGCTTTATCTCTCTGTTTGACACCTCGGCTTGCCCATTAGTCTAAGGATGGTAGGCTGTTGCAACTTTATGAATTATCCCATACTTCTTCAGTAATCCTGTTAGTTTCCTGTTACAAAAATGGGTGCCTTGATCGCTCACGATTGCTCGTGGGGATCAAAAGCGACAAATAATGTGGTTTCTAATAAAGGAAACAACAGTGTTAGCATCATCAGTGCTGGTAGGAATTGCTTCCACCCATTTGGAAACGTAATCCACAGCTAACAATATATAAAAATGACCATTAGAATTTGGAAAGGGACCCATGAAGTCAATGACCCAAACATCAAAAACTTCACAGAAAAGCATAATTTGTTGAGGCATCTCATCCTTCTTGGATATATTACCAAATTTTTGGCATGGGAAACAAGATTTACAAAATTCAGCAGCGTCTCTAAAAAGAGTAGGCCACCAGAATCCACAGTCTAAGATTTTTCTAGCTGTTCTCTGAGGGCCAAAATATCCTCCACTCTCAGATGAGTGGCAGGCCTCTAAGATGGACTGGAATTCTGATTGAGGCACACACCGTCTAATTACCTGGTTAGCGCCACATCTCCATAAATATGGGTCATCCCATATATAATATTTAGACTCGCTTTTCAGCTTGTCTCTTTGATGCTTAGTAAAGTTTGGAGGAAAAGTGCGGCTAACTAGATAATTAGCTACAGGTGCATACCAAGGGACTACCTCAGATACTGCTTGCAGGTTATCAAATGGGAAATTATCAGCTATAGGAATGGGGTCATCTGTAATGTGCTCAAGGCGACTCAAGTGGTCTGCCACTAGATTCTGGTTACCACTCCTATCCTTTATTTCTAAATCAAATTCTTGTAGTAGCAGTATCCAACGTATAAGCCTTGGTTTGGACTCCTTTTTAG
>NC_029792.2:81658128-81672841 GCF_000816755.2 Arachis ipaensis | reverse complement strand
GGAAAAGTGCGGCTAACTAGATAATTAGCTACAGGTGCATACCAAGGGACTACCTCAGATACTGCTTGCAGGTTATCAAATGGGAAATTATCAGCTATAGGACTGGAGTCATGCTTAATGTGCTCAAGGCGACTCAAATGGTCTGCCACTAAATTCTGGTTACCACTCCTATCCTTAATTTCTAAATCAAATTCTTGTAGTAGCAGTATCCAACGTATAAGCCTTGGTTTGGATTCCTTTTTAGCTAATAGATACTTTAGAGCTACATGGTCTGAGTACACTACTACTTTCGTACCAACTAAATAGGCTCGGAATTTATCCAGAGCAAAAACAATAGCAAGAAGCTCTTTCTCAGTAGTAGTATAATTAGACTGAGCGGCATCTAAAGTTTTAGATGCATAAGCAATTACAAAAGGGTCCTTACCTTCACACTGAGCCAGTGCTGCACCTATTGCATGGTTGGAAGCATCGTACATTATTTCAAATGGCTGGCTCCAGTCTGGTCCTCTCACAATTGGAGCTTGAGTCAGGGCATTCTTCAGCTTATCAAACGCTTGTTTGCAATCTTCACTGAACTCGAACTCAATATCTTTCTGCAGTAGTCTGGATAAGGGAAGAGCTACCTTACTAAAGTCCTTAATGAATCTCCTGTAAAAACCTGCATGGCCAAGGAATGAACGGACTTCCCTCACAGAAGAGGGGTAAGGTAAACTAGAAATAACATCCACCTTTGCTGGATCTACATAAATGCCTGTATTAGACACAACATGTCCTAGTACAATCCCTTGTTTGACCATAAAGTGACTGATAAACCCATATTTCATGAGTTCTTTTGTGCTTAATTTGAGTGATTTATACAATCCTTCACCTACTTATTCACATTAATTGTATGGGTTCACTTTCCCTTCCTTATTATGTCATATTGTGAAAAACATGTTTCCTAAGCTTTAAAATTAATTAATTTAATTACCTTTATTTCCATTCGATGCCGTGATTAGTGTGTTGAGTAGTTTCAGATTTTCTAAGGCAGAATGACTTAAAGGATGGAAAAGGAAACATACTAAAATGGAAGGAGAAAGCAAAACGGAGCTATAAGGAAACTGGTATCCACGCGATCGCATGGACGACGCGATCGCGTGCCAAGCACGAATCAGCAGCGACGCGGCCGCATGACTGACGCGACCGCGCGCCTTAAGCAGAACGCATATGACGCGGTCGCATGACTGACGCGATCGCGTGGCAAGGAAAAGCTCCAAATGACGCGACCGCGTGACCCATGTGGACGCGTGACAGAGGCCACGTATCAGAATTTATAGAATACGCCCCCAGCGAATTCTGAAGCCCTTTTTGGCCCAAATCCAAGTACAGAAAGCATAGACCAGAGGTTATAAAGTGTGGGAATGCACCCATTCAAGGAGCTCGCATATTTTACCATTTAATGATTTAGATTTAGTTGAGAGGGAGATATTCTCTCTCTCTTTTAGGATTTAGGATTTCTTCTTGTTTTAAGAGTAACTCTGGATCCCAGGTTTAATGTTCTTTTATTTTTGTTTTACTTCTATTCATTTATTCCAGCATTTGAATTGATTATTATAATTTGATTTAAGAATTCTTCCATGTTACAGACTGTTATTTGAATTAATGATAATTGAGGTATTTTCAGTTCATGATTGTTCTCTTCGATTTAAGTTACCATCGCTTCCCATCTAAGGATATTTTCATTATTCCAACAATTTTACTTTTTCCCCTTTTGGTTCTGGTTAAGAATTTAGTAACTCAATAGTTATTAAACTCAACATAATTGATAATCGTTATCTTGCTAATTGAGCTGAACTTAAGCAATCCCAACCTTTTCTTAGGAAATAAATAGGATTCAAAGGTCAATTTAATTAGTCCATTGACTTTCCCTTGCCCTAGTACAGGTTGATCAAGTGGAGTTTAGATTCAACTTTCATTATAGTTGAGAGAGATAACTATGTTGGACCTCCAACTTCTCTTACCTTGCCAAAAGTCTGCTTTATAGTATTTATTTATTTTAATTGCCATTTACTTTACTTGTCATTTAAATTACTTGATTCTCATCTTCTAAACCCCAATTACAACCTTTATAGCCAATAGTAAGAACATACTTCCTCGCATTTCCTTGAGAAGACGACCCGAGGTTTGAATACTTGGTTAACAATTTCTAAAGGGGTTTGTTACTTGTGACACCCAAAACGTTTGTATGAAGGGATTTTTGTCGGTTTAGAGACTATATCTACAATGCGACTGTTTCTATGAATCTCTTTACTGGTAAAAATCCTCTCGTCAGTGACATTTTTCAAAATTCAATACAAGGTTTGTATTGACACATTTATCTAACACTCTAGATAAACTATCCAAGCAAAGAGTAAAGGAGTCACCATATACACTAAAATCATCCATAAAAACCTCCATACAGTCCTCAATAAGATCAGAGAAAAGACTCGTCATGCACCTTTGGAAAGTAGCTGGTGCATTGCACAAGCCAAAGGGCATTCTCTTGTAAGCATAAGTCCCAAAAGGACATGTAAAAGTGGTCTTTTCCTGATCTTCAGGAGCTATATGAATTTAGAAATAGCCTGTGTAACCATCTAAGAAACAATAATGTGATTTACCTGACAAGCGATCCAGCATTTGATCAATAAATAGAAGAGGATAGTGATCCTTATGAGTGGCCTGGTTTAGGCGTCTGTAGTCAATGCAGACCCTCCAGGCATTCTGAACTCTGGTTGCCATGAGCTCTCCATGCTCATTCTTCACTATAGTGACTCCAGACCTTCTTAGGCACCACTTGTACTGGGCTTACCCATTCACTGTCTGAGATGGGGTAGATGATATCTGCCTCCAGTAGTCTGGTCACTTCCTTTTTGACAACCTCTAAGATAATGAGGTCCAGTCTTCTCTGGGGTTGACGGACAGGCTTTGCTCCCTCTTCTAAAAATATTATGTGCTCACAAACGTGAGGGTTGATGCCTACTATGTCTCCCAAACTCCAACCAATTGCCTTCTTGTGCCTCCTCAGCACACCAAGTAGCTGCTCTTCTTGTTGAGAAGTGAGTTCTCTTGCAATGATAACTGGAAACTTCTGCTTGTCCTCAAGGTAAGCATACTTGAGGTGTGGAGGGAGGGGTTTCAATTCTAACTTCTGCTCATGGTCAGGCTCTGGGGTGTTTGGAGCTGGTAACAATGGTAAAGCACTTTCATTGTCCTCTGAGAATGTCCCCACACTTGGACCTTGTCCTATATACCTCTCTTCAAATTCCTCCTGTTGAACTTCAGCCACGGTTTCATCTATGATGTCACACTAGAGGATAGAATGATCCTCCGGAGGATGCTTCATAGCTCCATTCAGATTGAAGATTACTACTCGGCCATCTATTTCAAAAGAGTATGTTCCTGAAAAAGCATCCAATTTGAACTTTGAGGTCTTCAGGAATGGTCTTCCGAGTAGGATTGATGATGGCTTTTCTGAGTCATTTTGGGGCTTCTCCAGGATATAAAAATCAATGGGAAATGTGAGCCCCTTAATGCCCACTAATACATCTTCAGCAACTCCAGCCACTGTAATAATGCTTTTATCTGCTAACACAAAATGAGCTGCCGACCTTTTTAAGGGAGGGAGCCTTAAATTATCATATATAGACAAAGGCATTATACTAACACATGCTCCTAAATCACACATGCAGTCAGAAAATATCACACCACCAATAACACAATTAACCATATATGGACTTGGATCACTACACTTTTCAGGTATACCTCCCATTAAAGCAGATATAGAACTACCTAAAGGAATAGTTTCTAATTCATTAATTTTGTCTTTATGTGTACATAAATCTTTTAGAAACTTTGCGTACTTAGGTACCTGCTGAATAACATCAAAAAGGGGAACAGTTACCTCAACCTTTTTGAATATCTCTACCATTTTGGGATCGGGTTCCAACTGCTTCCTGGCCTTCCTTGCAATTTGTGGAAATGGAATAGGAGTGGCGTCCTTCACAGCTTCAGCGTCCTCTAGTGCTTCTTCCCGTGGTTGAACTTCTTCTTCATCAACCATGTCCTGTATGTTCTCTTTCTCTTCAATATCTTCTACTTCCACCACCTCTTCAGCTGAGGCGTGTTCTGGTGGGTTTAGCTCCTCCTGATTCCTCTCTTGCAGTGTGGTTCCAGACCTTAAGGTGATGGCATTGATGCCACCCTTTGGATTGGGTAATGGTTGAGAGGGGATTCCACTGGAGCTCAAAGGCTGGTTATTGGAGTTATTCATTGATCCAATCTGTGAGATAAGAGCTTGCAAGGTAGAGTTCAGACCATTTAGAGTAGAATTAAGGTTATTTTCCATGGCCTGTTGTCTCCGATCAATAGATTGTAGTAACTCATCATTAGTAGATGAAGAAGGATAAGTGATCTGAGAGGTCTACTGTTGGGTATTCGGTGGTCCTTGGGATTGCCTCAGGTGAGGTGCTCTGTATGGCTGGTTCTGGTTCTGCTGCCTGTTGTTGTTATTATTCCACCTCTGATTTCCCTGATTGTCTCTGCCTCCTCTGTTATTGTTGTCCCTCTAATTCTGGTTAGAATTATCTCCAATTCTGGTTAGAATTGTCCTGCCATCCATGGCTGTAACTGCCACCTTGATTGTACCCTTGGTTGGGGTGGTCATAGAAGTTATGAGTGGCTGCCACGGTGTTATCTTCCTACTGGAGCTGCGGACATTCATCAGTATAATGGCTATAATCAGAACAGATTCTGCAAACTCTCTATGGGATTAACTGTTGGCTTTGCTGTGGTGGAGAAGGTTGAACTTGCTGACTTTGTTGTTGATTCAATTGCATCTGCTTCAGTAAGTTGGTCATTTCACAGATACTCTGAGTTAGAGCAGCAGTCTCTCTGCTAGAGGATACTTCTGCAACAGCTTTTGAACGGCCTTGTTTCTGCCTGTGATTCCGAGTAGATTCAGCTAAGTCGCTGATCAACTGCCATGCCTCATCAGTGGTCATGTACTTTTTCATAGACCCATTGCTAGCACTTTCCAATGTGGTCTTATCTTGGGGCCTCACACCCTGAGTGACGTAGCCGAGCAACACTATCTTGTCAATCATATGGTGGGGGCATACTTCCAGAAGGTTGTTAAAGCGCTCCCAGTATTTATAGAGAGTCTCGGATTCATCCTAAATAATCATAGAGTTGTCTTTCCTCAGTTTATCAGTAACTTCAGCTGGAAAGAATTTTTCCAAAAATTCTCTTCTAAGTGTATCCCAGTCGGATACAGTTGTTGCGGGTTGAGTGTAGTACCACTCTCTCGCCTTTCCCTCAAGAGAGAATGGGACGGCTTTTAACAAAATTGAAGTTTCATCTGCACCATCACGCCTGACAGTAGAACAGGCTGCTTGGAAATTTCTCAGGTGCTTGATAGGCTCTTGAGCAGGTAAGCCATGAAACTTAGGCATCAAGTTTAGCAGTGCAGTCTTTATTTTAAAGTCCGTAGCCACCGGTGGGTGATGCGCTTGAAACGGTTGCATTGAAAAATCAGGGGCTCCAACCTCCTGGATAGTAATTCTCCTAGGTGCTGCCATGTCACCTACACGTAAATCAACCGAATCAGTAGAACGGGGGCTGGTTTCTTCCTCAAGTGACGTTTCAGATCCGCCCTCAGAGAGGACTAACCGACGCCGAGCTTGCCTTATTCGTGAAATAGTTCTTTCAATCTCAGGATCGAATACTGGCAAGCTTGGATCAGAAAGTAAACGCGTCATCTAACGAAAGAAACAAGCAGCTCATAGTAGCAAAATAAAATAAAATGCAAAATAAATAAATTCCAATTATTAACTTTAGCACTCTATCACAACTCCCCAGCAACGGCGCAAAAAATTGACGTGGCAGAAATTGGTGAGTTAAGAAATTAATATAAGAGATACATTGCAAGTACAGTTCTTAACCAACCAGAAATCCGCTTATCAATTTAGAAGGTTGTCACAAAATTTAAATTAAAATACTGGGAGTATGAGTCCCAAGTCGTCTCCCAACGAGTTGCAGAAAGGTGTGCTATTTTATTAATCAGATGTTTTCAAAAATGGTTTGGCTGGGAGTAGATTAATTGGAAGCCCTATTCTTGTTGGAGTACTCTCAAGATCAATTGATAATTGAGGGATGTTCTGTTTAGATATCCCTTACTAGGTAAGGGAAGTTCAAACAAGTTAGAAAGCTATTTATATTCACAAGTCCCAATCCACTCAATTGAAAAGGATTGGTGTCAGTGACTAGAGGGAAAACCAACAATAAACCCAATTACAATTTTTCTTTTAAGCATTCTAACTCAAGGTCTTCCTTTCAATCAACTCCCATCCAAGTTATGGAACTACTCACTCATTGTGAATGTAGAATTCATAACACAAGAAAGGAAAATATAGAAAGACATGATAAACAATAATCAAAGGGATTAATTAAAAATAAAAATAGTTCTTGTATTAATAAACTCAAAAAATAATTCAATAATAATTCTAAATAAACAAAGGACATGGAAGAGTAAGAGACAGGTAAAGAAAACGAACTAGAATGACGAAGTCTTGCTGAGGTAATAACTCTTCTCAATATCCCAATGCGAAAACCAATAAAAATAAAATCCTAAGAACTATGAATGTGTAGAGAGAAAACCTAGAGGAGGAGTAAAAACTAGATCTAAAACTGAGAATTGTCTGTAATGAATTGTTGTTTCGTTTCTGCATGTTCCTTAGCTCTAGTCTGCTTTTCTGGGCCGAAAATTGGGTCAAAACAGGGCCCAAAATCGCCCCCAGCGAATTCTGCAGATTCATCAGATCGCGCATGTCACGCGATCGCGTCATTCATGCGGACGCGTCATTCGGCGTTTTGCCTTGCCACACGTGCGCCTCGTCCACGCCTCTGCGTCACTTGTGCAGTTCCAATCCGCGCGATCGCGTGAGCCATGCGTCTGCGTCACTGCGATTTCCTTTATGTCGCATGGTCGCGTGAGCCATGCATCCGCGTCACTTTTCGCTGGTCATCTCCTCAATTTCTTGTGTTCCTTCCATTTTTGCAAGCTTCCTTTCCAATCTCCAAGTCATTCATACCCTATAAAGCCTGAAACACTTAACACACAGATCACGGCATCTAATGGAATGAAGAAGAATTAAAATACATAATTAAAAGTCTTTAGGAAGCAAATATTCAATCATGTAATAATTTTAGGAAGGAAATATAAATGCATGCCAATCATATGAATAAGTGGGTAAAGAATTGATAAAACCATATAATTAAGCACAATATAAACCATAAAATAGTGGTTTATCAAAAGGTCCTCTCTAAATCAAACTAACTTCTATTTATACACTTCCTATTTTTGAATTTCAGAATTTGGAGTGGGCCTCTCAATTTGGTGAAGAATTGAATTTAAATGGAATTTTAATTGAATTTGGACCATGGGTGTTGCCCCCAGTAGAGTGCTTGGTTAACTAATTGAGCGCAGCACTCCCCCTTGTTTCCTTGGCCTTCCAATTTTTGTGCGTGCCAGGCTTGCCCGTGTCCTTCAATAGTGCTCAGTTGCATCACTTAAATGAGTGCTCAATCTTGCATTTGGCGTGCCAATTTGGTGCGTGACAAGCTCGTTGGTGCTGCCTCCTTCGAGCCTTGCTTGCAACAATTCAGCCAAGTTTGTTGAAGAATGCAAGGAGGAATAGCGCTCAGTTAAGTGAAGGAGCGCAGCGCTCCATGCTTGTTGAATGATCCCCTAATTCGAACCATGGGTGATGCAATTTGCTCACCAAATTTCATTATAGAGTAGCGCTTCAAGCTTGGATGCACAAGGTCCCTTGTTCGAATCCTTGTGAAGCCCATGTGGAGAAATTTTTCTTGGTGAAACAATGGAATGTAGCGCTTCTCTTGTCCCTTAGGTGCAAGGTTCGAACCTTGTGGCCTCCACTCCTTGGTTTTTCACTCTGTTTTTCTTTGGGGAGGAGCCTGAAAAGGTTAATTGAGTTAACCGAGCGCTATGCTTTTTGCTTGGTTTCCTTGGATCCTTGTGGCGCTCGGTTGAGTGAGAGAGCACAGCATTCCTTGCCTTTTGCTTTCTTGGATTTGAGTAGCGCTCGAATAGAGAGTGCTGTGCTCACTGAGAGAGCGCTGCTCCTTGGTTTCTTGATGTGCCACGCTTTTCTTCATCCTTAGGCCACGCTTTCCTTGTTTCTTTCTTTCCTTCACCTACAAGTAATCAAAACAACCAATCAAAGTATCACCAAATTCACAAGGTTTATAAATCATTCAAAAACCAAATAATTTTAGCTTAAACCTCATGATTTAGTGTCGAATAAAGGATGGTTGATTGATTCAACAAAACCATGCAATTCCACTCCAAATCACTTACTTATAATGCAAGAAAGTGCATAAAACCTAATGAAACAAGTGAAAAATGCTTGAAAAGCTAGTTATAAGATGACTTGTCATCACAACACCAAACTTGAATCTTGCTTGTCCCCAAGCAAGCACTAAACATAAGAGAAAATGAAATGAAACAGAGAGGTATGCATGTCCTTATTTAGCAGATAATTGAACTTGGTTCATGGGGTTTTATGCAGATCAATGGTAGCTCATTTATTCTTTGCTGATAGATAAGAAATGTTTTTTCGAAGGTTCATTAGACTTGCTGCTATATTGTCTTACTTTTGCTTGATCCCTTGCTGGCTTTTCCTTCTTTATTTTGCTTAGAAAGCTTATTACTTAATGAAGTCTTGGTGGCGAATGTTGCAGCAGCCTCTTGGCTTAATTTTTGCTCAATATTTCTTCACCACAGACACATGGCTCACAATTTCTTCCTAGGAACATTGATGCCCAACATCTTTTTGGATCACTAAATGGCTCCCAAATCCTTGTTTCTTCATGAGTTCTCCACTTGCATGCTTTTCCTCTCCATCCATTTGATCCATTCCTAGCCTTTCCAATCTGAATTCACTAACCAACATATCAAGGCATCTAGTGGAATCAAAGGTGAATCAAAATTAGCAATTAAGGACCTAAAAAGCATATTTTCACACTTAAGCACAAATTAGGAGACAATCATGAAACCATGCTATTTCATTGAATAAATGTGGGTAAAAGGTCATAAGATTCCCTAAATTAAGCACAAGATAAACCCTAAAAATGAGGTTTATCAACCTCCCCACACTTAAACTATAGCATGTCCTCATGCTAAATCAAGATGGAAACAAAGGGTACCAACATTTATTCAATGTAACAACTACTAAATGCATCCTATCTAAATGCAACTATCTATATGAATGCAACTACTTGGTCAAAATAAATCAATTCTCAAGAGAACATATATAGGCACAAGGGCTAAGGCAATAGCAAATCTAATCCACAATTGAATTGAGTTATTAAATATTTTTATAAACTTGCAAGAGGAGATGATCATAGGTGAAAACATGTAATTGAGCAATCGAACCCTCACCGGATGTGTATCTGCTCTAGTCACTCAAGTGTTTAGGGTTGATTCTCTCAATTCTCCCCTAATCATGCTTCCAAGATTTGTTCTTCTTCTAACAATTAACAAATATTTCATGCATGCATACAATTATCATGAGGTCTTTTCATAGGTTATAATGGGGCTAGGGTCAAGGTAGGATGCATATTTGGTCAAGTGGACTTGAAATTCGAATCCTTGATAAGCTTAGACTTCCCACCTAACCTATATAGCAACCTATACAAATTAAAGCTAGCCTAACTACCCATTTTTCATTTTTTTACATACTCATGCATTTACTTTTCTTGATCACAACTCATATGCATTGATTGTTATTACTTCACTTTGGGGCATTTTGTCTCCTTTTTATTTCTTTCTTTTTCTATATATATTTTTTTCTTTTTATATATATATTTTTATTTTCTCATTTTCATTCATTTTTTTTCTTTTTGTAATAAGGTATATACAAGAGCATCAATGCATATAGTTTTACATTTAATCAACACATGAGCATGTACCCAATTCCCAATATTTTCAATAGAAATGCAACACACACCTTTTACTCAACCAATGTCCCAAGTTTTTCCACACTTGAATGACACACACACACACACTAGCCTAAGCTAATCAAAGATCCAAATTAAGGACATTTATTGTTTTTCGCTTTAAGGCTTGTAATGTGCTAAAATTATGAACAAATGGGTTAATCATAGGCTCAAATTGGCTAACAATGGAAGATAAAAGGTAAGACTATTTGGGCAAGTGAGCTAAATAAAATGATGGCCTCAATTATATAAATGCATGTATACATGGAATAATGGACATAAAGAATCAAACAAATCAAAGATTACAATCATAGAAAGAGAATAATACACACAAGAAGGAAAATAAGTGGTTATAAGATGTAACCACACCATTAGGCTCAAAACTCACAAGCTTGTATTCTTAGCTCAAAGCATGTTCCACAATATATATAATTCAAGCAAGTTCAATGAAAAGTTTTCACTCAAATCAATTGGAATGTCAATGCCCTATAGATAATTTTCTCGAAAAATTTTATTATTTTGACTAAGTTTATTAAGTATGTATATGCAAAAATAAGAAAATGCAAGTAAAAATCCTAGAAGACCTAAAATTGAAATGTAAAAGTGTTGGGATTAGAAACTTGTCACCCAAGAACGCCAACTGGTCGGACGACCTCCCCACACTTAAAAGTTTGCACCGTCCTCGATGCATTCAAAGATAAGCAAGGGGGTACGGCAACTCTCTGGATTGCCACCTTCAACTGGCGGATCAACCGATGCTGCGTGTTCCTTCTTCCGCTACCGTTTTTGCTTGTGGTGAAGGAATCATGAAAAACAGAAAATAACATCATAAGATAAGAAAATACAAAAGCAAGGAAGCGTAACTTGTTGGAATGAGGTAAATCACTAGAATGGGGTGAGTGAATTAGTGTGACATGGGTCAAAGTAAGTGGGCATTCTAAGTTGCACGCAGCTTAGAACACACACACCAACATAAAATCTATGCCATAGTTACACAAAAGGAACATGCACTTCACTCATTCTAGTGTGCTTGAGATGCTTTAAACTTGAGGGTAAGACAACCAAACAAGCAATAAAGAAGCATGGAAGCATTCAAGCCAAAAACATAATGGATGGATAAGATCAAGAAACATAATACATTAAGATAAATGCACAACATCCATCAAGAATTGCCTAATCAAAGAAAAGGGTTTAAATCACATGGTGGCCAAATCATGCAATTCAAAAGAATTAAAAGCTTGAAGGCAATGTCATTCACTTGGTATTAACAAAATTAAGCAATAAAAGCTCAAACCAAGTAACAAAATCCTAACCTCGATAATAGTATCCAACAAAGTTAATGAACAAAAAATGATGTTAAACTAACATCTTATCAATAATTAGCAACAATTCACAGTAACCAAAATTAATAATCCAACACTTATTATAATAAAAGAAAATAAAAATTAAACAAAAATAAAACTAACTAAACAACTAACTATCTAAAAGGAATGGTTATAAATGGTGTTTGGAAGTGTTGGATGATGGAAAGAGAAGGGAAGGAAAAGAGAAGAAGAAAGAAGAAGGAAAGAAATGGAAAGAGGAGAAGAAAAGAAGTGTAGTGAGGGAGGGGCATCCATGCATACACGTATGTCAGGCGTGTGCGTGGATTGAGGTGAAATGGATGCGACGCGTACGCGTGGGTCATGCGTACGCGTGGATGGCAAACCAAAGAGACGACGCGTACGCGTAAAGCGTGCGTACGTGTGGGTGATTTTGTGCCTCAGGCACAATGTTCATGCAGTGTGGGCACAACTCTCGGGAAGATGGCTTGGAGGTGAAATTTTTGCATCCACACGTATGCGTGGGTGACGCGTGTGCATAGATGGTTGAAAATGCTTGTGTCACGTGTACGCGTGAAGCACGCGTACGCGTGGATTGGTGCCTTGTTTTTCAAAATATTTCTATGTTTTTACACCAAACCAAGCATTCCAAACCTCCAAACATCTACCAAAACACCATAAAACCTTATTTAACATACTAAACTATCAAATAAACTCAATGATGTGAAAAATTTGGAAAAACGGATTTCCAACACCCAAAACTCACCGGCAAGTATACCAGGTCGCATCAAGTAGTAAAACTCACTTAGAGTGAGGTCGATCCCACAGGGATTGATGGATCAAGCAACTTTAGTGGGTGATTAGTTTAGTCAAGCTAACATTGAGTGAATTGTGTGAAAGTTAGCCAACAGAAAGTAAATTGCAAGGAATGTAAAAGATGCAGAAAGTAAAATTGCAAGTAACTTAAAGAACAGGAAAGTAAAATAGCTGAAACTTAAATTGCAAGAAATGTAAATTGCATTAATTGTAAAGGGGGGGCTGGGTGCTGAAAATTAAAGGAAGCAATAAATCAAAGCTTAGAGCAATTGCAGGGAAATTAAACTTGCAGGAAAAGTAAATCAGATTATGGACAGAAATGTAAAATGCATAACAATTGCGGAAGTATTAAATTGCTTGAAAGTAAATTGAAGGCAAATGAGAACAGAAAGCAATGGGAACCAAAGATCAAAGTCAAGCTCAATGTAAATTGAATTGTAAACTTGCAGCAAAAGGAGATTGTAGCAGAAGAGAAATTGAAGTTGCAGAAGAGAGAAAATGAAACAGAAAGCAAAACTCAGATCTGATTTTTAATTCTTCAAATTCAACAAGGAAAATTTAAAAGAGAGAGAGCTCTCAAACGGAGCCAGCCCCTATACTCTCTAATGGGACTGACCTCCTCTACTTTCTAATGGAGCTTTTTCTACAAAGATGAAAATGATGCCTTATATAGGCTTTACAAAATGAAATTGAAATGAAAAACAAATTAAATGAAAATCCTAATTCTAGCTTGTTCTTGTGCCTTTAAGTGATGATGTGGGCTTTGCTTGCTTTGGATTTGAAGAGAGATGGGTTTGGTTGGCCTTGATTCAATTTGGTGATGAATTCAATTTAAATGGAATTTTGGTTGAATTTTGGCCCATGGGTGACACTCCCAAGGCATGGCTCAGTTCAAATATCAAACTGAGCTTTCTATTTGCACTTGGTGTGCCAAGTTGTGCGCATGACAAGCTCCTTAGTTCTGCCCCCTTTGGTCCTTGCCCGTGTCACGTTGTTGGAGTGCATGGGGGAGTAGTGCTCAGTTGGAAAAGTTAACTGAGCTTTCCTTTATGTGCCTTGGTAGCACCTTTGGCTTGAGTGTGAGGTCTTAGGTTCGAACTTTGGTGGAAGCAGTTTTGTGAGCCTTTTCCTTGAATTTTCTTGAGTGGGAGCCCGATAAAGCTCAGTTGAGAAAGTGAACTGAGCGCTATTTTGCTTGCTTTCCTTGTTTTCCTTGTGTCTCCCGCTTCGAGCCTTGGTAGAAGCATTGGCTGATTTTTTTTGCTTATTTTTGGCCCTTAAAGATGCATTTCACTTGTGCCTCAATTTCATGCCAAAGATGGACTATTATATATTGTTGGAAAGCTCTGAATGTCAGCTTTCTAACGCAACTGGAAGCACATCAATCGGACATCCGTAGCTCAAGTTATGGCCCTTTGAAGGAGGCATGGTCATGCTGTAAGCGCCCAAGTTTTAACTTAGCGAAAATTCTTGCTTCCAAGCTAAGTTTTTCACGATAAAGCTAAGTTCAATTAGTGAACTGAGCTTTGTGAGCGCTGATTGTGATGCTTCCTTGATTTGGTCATGGGCCACGCTTTTAAAAGCGTGGCCTAAGGCTCCAAAGTGTGCTCCAACTCCAAAGTGTGCTCCAACTTTAAAGTGTGCCCCAAAGCTCTTTTTTGTGCTTCTTTGCTTCTTTTTCTTCTTATTTCCTACCAAATTTATAAAATTAAAAGATCAAGGAAATATACCATTTAAGCATAAAAGAATGCAATATTTAAGCACTAATTATCAATTTATTGTATGAAAAAGCATAGAAAAACATGACATGATGACATGTCATCATAACACCAAACTTAAACCTTGCTTGTCCCCAAGCAAGAAAAGAATCATGTAATAAAGATTGACAATTCAAGGTAAGAAGAATAGCAACTCAATGTTCATAGTAGGGTAGTTTTCTATGCATGCTACAATCACAAAAGAAATGTAAATTATTGATGCTTCTATCTAGCTCATTTTATGAAATCTTTTCCTTATATTTCTTCCTTGAAACAAGCTTTTGCTTTTCTTATTAGCTTCTCCTTTTGGGTGCTTTGCCCCATGAGTTAATAACAAAGCTACGATTCTAAATGCTTTGTTTTATTACCACTTGGTACATAAGCACCACAAGCATTTGAATTAAAGGACTTCATTAAGCTCATTTTTCTTTTCTTTTCTTGACTCTCTAATCATTGATGCTCAGAACCTTGAGCTTTGAGGGAGTGCTTTTGCACTTGAGCCTAGCCTTGACTTCTAAGTGTTTTGTTTTCAAGCATTTGGCTTGATACATAAACACCACAAGTACTTAGCAAATAAATTGCCATTGGTACTCAGAGCCTTCACCTTTCTCATTCTTTCCCTTTTTCTTTCTTGCCTTATTTGTATTTGCTTCTTCAAGGTTTTCATGATTTTCAAAAGATTTCAAAAAATGTACTAGATGACAACTTCAATTAAATAAAATCCAATGCAATTGAGCAACAATTAATCATACTAGCTTTCCAAAACTTATATGCACATGCTAA
>NC_029792.2:81646777-81658025 GCF_000816755.2 Arachis ipaensis | reverse complement strand
TAAAAGATAAGTGGCACACCAAACTTAGTGTGACACTTTCACTTGGAATTGATGCAAGTATCTAGTAGATATTGGAACCAAATTTTTGTTGCATAGCAACACCAAACTTAGAATACAATCACATGTCAATTTTATTTGAAACAAGACTAAATGAAACTGTTGTATGTTAAATACAATCACCAAGCAAAGAATCTGTCATGAATAAGGATCTCTTGGTAATGTATTAACAACAACAGTTAATAAGCAAACTAAATGAAAGCATTTAAAAACAGAAAAATGACTAAAGCAAGTAGAATGAAAAAGTGTCAAATTAAAAGAGAAAAATAAAACTGCAGAGGCATTATGATTATGCAGACAAGTAGTGTTGCTTGAATGAATTGCATAGAAAATAAGTAGCACACCAAACTTAGAATCTTGGTGTGTCACTTTCATTTTTGATTTGATGCAATCATCCAAAAAGATTGAAAGCAATTTGTTGCAAGGCAACACCAAACTTAGAATGTAACCATATGCCAATTTATTGAATTTAAACTAAACAAAGAACGAAAACAAAGCAGAGAAGAGAAATTATACCTACGGTTGACATGTTGTTCACTTTCTTCCTCTTCTTCCAGTTTGTTAAGAGGAATGACCTCAAGGGGGGAGAAGATTCAGCTATTGTCCCCTTTCTTGGTTTCCTCTCAGCAAGCTTTCTTTTGTACATGGCTTGATTGAGCTTGCTTGCTAATGGTCCAGGGGTTGGATTGCTTGTGGTTGACCCTTTATTCTTCATGAATATTGTCCTTGGTAGCTTGGTCACAATCCTCTTCTTGGTGCTTTTTTTAATTGCCTTCACTTCCTTGAATCCAAGTCTTGGTGGTTGTATGATTGTTGGAGTCTTCTTTTCATCAAGAGCCTCTTGAATTGGTGGCTCAATGAACTCTTCCTTAATGTACTTCTCTGCCCCACTTGAGTGTGAATTTTCTTGAATGACTTCCTCACTTTTTTGTTCCTCCACTCCTTTCTTTGCACTCAACATTTCACTTAATAGCTTTTTCATTGAGGAGGTTTGTTGATCTTCCCAATATTTCTTCATCTCCTCTTCATATTTTTCAATTACAGATTCAATTGTTGAGAGTTTTTGGGTCAGGGAAGTTTGTGAGAGTTGTGAGTCTTCATGTTCCCTTGTCATCTCAAGTGGCTTTTGTGAATGTAAAATCCTTGGCTCATGTCCCTCATCCTTCATTGCAGTTTCACTTGACACAGGGACCTTTTGTTCTTGTTTTTCCACTTTCTCACTCATAAATTGGTCTTCATCCTCACTGTTTGATGGTTCTAAGTTCCCCCTTGTTTGCTCTAAGGGCCCATTCATCTTATTGAGGATGATTTCTTTCCAGGATTGGGGTTGTGTGTATCTTTCCACGAGTTTTCTATGTATTTCAATGGCTTGGCTTTGGCTTTCTAAGGGTTCTTTGGACCATTGAAGGTAATCCTCAACTGCTAGTTCAAGAGATGAAGGTTGAGAGTAATTTTGGTGACATGGATGTATTGTGGTGAAGTTGTGTTGAGGGGTGTGGGATGAGTTGTGTGATTGATGGGATGACTTGTATGGATTTTGGAGGAAACTTTGTGTTGAGGCATAATCAAGTGATGAAGAACTTTCAAATGAGAAACTGGGAAGTGAGGGTGGATGCTCTTTCATTCTTTGGTGATACTCCCAGCCACCATTAGAATAATGACTTGAATCATTTTATGGTGGTTGGAAGTATCCCATATGATTCTCTTGCTCATCTTGTGTCTCTGAAGCAAATCTCCGTGAATTGGAGTGCTCAGAATTGGTATTTTCTTGGTGATATTCCCAGCCACCATTAGAGATTGGTGATGGTGGGTAATATCCTATAAAATTTGTTTGATCATAAGATGAGTTGAACTCCATTTGAATTTTGTAAAATACAACACCAAGGAAAATCGAAATTCATATCTCAGAGATGAATTTCTTAGTGAGACAATAACTCAAACACCTTGGTTTCAAGAACAAAAACAAAAAATGCTTAATCTAGACTTCTCACCCACTTAATCATTGTTGATCTAAATCAATCCCCGGCAACGGCGCCAAAAACTTGATGGGATTTTTTGGAAAACGAATTCCAATCACCTAAAACTCACCGGCAAGTATACCGGGTCGCATCAAGTAGTAAAACTCACTTAGAGTGAGGTCGATCCCACAGGGATTGATGGATCAAGCAACTTTAGTGGGTGATTAGTTTAGTCAAGCTAACATTGAGTGAATTGTGTAAAATGTAGCCAACAGAAAGTAAATTGCAAGGAATTTAAAAGATGCAGAAAGTAAAATTGCAAGTAACTTAAAGAACAGGAAAGTAAAATAGCTGAAACTTAAATTGCAAGAAATGTAAATTGCATTAAATGTAAAGGGGGGGCTGGGTGCTGAAAATTAAAGGAAGCAATAAATCAAAGCTTAGAACAATTGCAGGGAAATTAAACTTGCAGGAAAAGTAAATCAGATCATGGACAGAAATGTAAAATACAGAACAATTGCAGAAGGATTAAATTGCTTGAAAGTAAATTGAAGGCAAATGAGAATAGAAAGCAATGGGAACCAAAGATCAAAGTCAAGCTCAATGTAAATTGAATTGTAAACTCACAGCAAAAGGAGATTGTAGCAGAAAAGAAATTGAAGTTGCAGAAGAGAGAAAATGAAACAGAAAGCAAAACTCAGATCTGATTTTTAATTCTTCAAATTCAACAAGGAAAATTTAAAAGAGAGAGAGCTCTCAAATGGAGCCAGCCCCTATACTCTCTAATGGGACTGACCTCCTCTACTTTCTAATCGAGCTTTTTCTACAAAGATGAAAATGATGCCTTATATAGGCTTTACAAAATAAAATTGAAATGAAAAACAAATTAAATGAAAATCCTAATTCTAGCTTGTTCTTGTGCCTTTGAGTGATGATGTGGGCTTTGCTTGCTTTGGATTTGAAGAGAGATGGGTTTGGTTGGCCTTATTTCAATTTGGTGAAGAATTGAATTTAAATGGAATTTTGGTTGAATTTTGGCCCATGGGTGACACTCCCAGGGCATGGCTCAGTTCAAATACCAAACTGAGCTCTCTATTTGCACTTGGTGTGCCAAGTTGTGCGCATGACAAGCTCCTTAGTGCTGCCCCCTTTGGTCCTTGCCCGTGTCACGTTGTTGGAGTGCATGGGGGAGTAGTGCTCAGTTGGAAAAGTTAACTGAGCTTTCCTTTGTGTGCCTTGGTAGCGCCTTTGGCTTGAGTGTGAGGTCTTGGGTTCGAACTTTGGTGGAAGTAGTTTTGTGAGCCTTTTCCTTGAATTTTCTTGAGTGGGAGCCCGATAAAGCTCAATTGGGAAAGTGAACTGAGCGCTATTTTGCTTGCTTTCCTTGTTTTCCTTGTGTCTCCCCCTTCGAGCCTTGGTGGAAGCATTGGCTGATTTTTTTGCTTATTTTTGGCCCTTAAAGATGCATTTCACTTGTGCCTCAATTTCATGCCAAATATGAACTATTATATATCGTTGGAAAGCTCTGAATGTCAGCTTTCCAATGCAACTGGAAGCACATCAATCAGACATCCGTAGCTTAAGGTATAGCCCTTTGAAAGAGGCATGGTCATGTTGTAAACGCCCAAGTTTTAACTTAGCGAAAATTCTTGCTTCCAAGCTAAGTTTTTCACGATAAAGCTAAGTTCAATTAGTGAACTGAGCTTTGTGAGCGCTGATTGTGATGCTTCCTTGATTTGGTCATGGGCCACGCTTTTAAAAGCGTGGCCTAAGGCTCCAAAGTGTGCTCCAACTTCAAAGTGTGCCCCAAAGCTCTTTTTTCTCCTTTTTAGCTTATTTTGTGCTTCTTTGCTTCTTTTTCTTCTTATTTCCTACCAAATTTATAAAATTAAAAGATCAAGGAAATATACCATTTAAGCATAAAAGAATGCAATATTTAAGCACTAATTATCAATTTCTTGTATGAAAAAGCATAGAAAAACATGACATGATGACATGTCATCACACAACAAATTAATCAAAACATGAAATTAAAATATTTTTTTACCAATATTTACAAAAGAGAAAAAGGAAAGATTTTACCATGGTGGGGTGTCTCCCACCTAGCACTTTTGTTTATTGTCCTTAAGTTGGACTTATGGGAAGCTCCTCTCAAGGTGGCTTGTGCTTAAATTCTTCTTGGAACTTCCACCAATGTTTGGTTCTCCATTGTGCCCCAAGATTTCTCATGAGTTGCACCAAGTCTTGATGGAGTTCTTCACAATCTTGGGGCTCCCAAAGTCGATCCTCTTCTTGTAAACCAGGATCCCACACTTTATTTTCACACCCGTCTTGAAGTTGATCATTATTAATTCACCCGGGTGGTAAGCAAGATGAATTCTCAAGGAAGCTTCTAAACAACTTCCTAGACCCATGCAATCTAGTTCTACACCAACCATTACTATTCAACTTTGGGCATGCAACCATCATGAACTTATAGTGATGTTTCCAACCACTACACAACTCTCTCCTACTCTTAACTCCACAAAGAGCTCTAAGTTGACCATCATTTTCAATCAAACCATATTCAAGTGAGAAAGTAAAGCTTAGGGATAAGAATTTTACCCACTTGAATGTTGTGTAAGATGGTGACTTAGGAAGGGGTGGTCCCAATGATCTTGCAAGTGCTACTCCCTTGTGCTCTTCTTTGACTACCTCCACCTCTTGGCAAGCTTCTTCAATGTCAATTCCTTGTTCACCAACTTTTTCTATACATTTCTCAATGCCCAAGTCATGTGTTAGAGAACTAGTCTCCTCAATATCAATTTCACAACATAATGAGGAAGGTTCAACAATCTCACATAGCACATTAGTTGGTGTGGAATTAACTTCAACAATAGGACTTATTGCTTGCTCAACTTCTTTCAATTTTTCATCTTCCATAATATGTGTAGGAGGTTGCATATTATCCTCCTCACTATCAATTTCAAGCTCAACGGAAGGATGTTCAACAACTTCCACAAAATCATCAACAACATTGCCTGGTGTTGAAGTGTTCTCAAGCTTGAAATCCACCTCTTGTTCTACTTCACCCATGTCTTTAACCACTTCTTCCTCTTCTCTAACAATCATAGCTTCCTCCAATTGGTCCAACATAAAGAAACATTCCTCATGTTCCACCGGAGTTTCTAATCTCTCCTTCATGCTATGCTCTTCACTTGATTCTTTACATGTAACCATAGGAGTTCCTTGAGTACTCAAGCATTGGGAGGCTAATCGGTTCACCATCTCATTCAAGGTGGCTATAGATTCTAGTGCCTCCTTTTGCATTTCTCTTTGTCCTTGAAGTAGCAAAGTGAGAGAATCATCATCCATTGGGGCTTGGGGTGGATAGGAGGGTTCATTATTTTGGAGAAAGGGTTCATAATAGGAAGGTGGTTCATCATAATAAGGATGTGGTGGTTCCATGTTCTCTATTTGTTCTGCTTATTGCCCAACACACTCCAATCCATTGTTCGCAAGTTGAGATTCTACAATTCCCTTCAAACTACCCTCTTCGGTTGCTCTCCCGTAATTATCCGTGGATATGTGGTATGAGTCCCATGCATCTAACTTTTGACAGATGGTTGCTTGAAGCCGATCCATGGTTTCCTTGAGAGATAGACATGGATATTCTTCCATAGAGGGTTGTGGTGGGAGATAGAATTCATCTTGAGGTTGAAAATTTGCACACATTGGAGGTGGTTCATCTTGGTCATGGTATGGAGGAGGTAGTTCTTGGAAGTATTGAGGTTGGAATGGTGGTGGTTCTATATGTGGCTTATATGGCTCAAAAGGTGCTTGGTATGGTGTATATCGGTTAGGGTCATATGGAGGTGTTTGGTGGAAAGGGGCTTGTGAGTGTAGTAGATGGCTATGTTGAGGATATGGCTCATAGGCATACGATGGTGGTTCTTAAAAGTCACAAGGGAATTCACCATAACCATTAGATTGATACGCATCATAGAATGGCTCTTGTTCATAGTGCATTAGTGGGGGTTGTTGCCAATAGGATTGATCATATGCATATGGCTCCTCCCACCTTTGATTGTCCCATCCTTGATGCACATTCTCATTGAAGCTTCCATTTTCTACAACATAGTTAGAACCAAACTCATAGCCAAAGTGAGAATTCATGGTAGCAAGAGAAAATAGAAACAAAAGCTAGTAAGAAATAATGAAACAAAGTCCTAAAACTAGCAAAAACTAACAAGCAATTCAAGAATAAAGCTATTCACAATATTCACATATATACAATAACCAATAACACAACACCATTGCAATTCCCTGGCAATGGCACCATTTTGATGAATGGCTTTTTTATGGTAAAGAATTTCACAAATGAATTCTCGTTGCAAGTATAGTTTCTAAACCAACAATAATCCTTTCATACAAAAATTTGTTTGTCACGAGTACAAACCCCTAAAATAATAACCGAAGTATTCAAACCTTGGGTCGTTCTCCCTAGGAATTGCAATAAAGTGTTCTTGTTATTGGCTATGAAGTATGTTTTGGGGTTTTTTGAATTAACGGACAAGAAATGTAAATGGCAAAGGAAATAAACTAACAACTAGAAAAGCTCTTGGCAAGGTATGAGAACTAGAAGTCCTATCCTAGTTATCCTTATCAATTGTGATGAGAATTGTCTATTGCTCCCACTTAGTTAACCTCTAACTATGAAGGAAAGTCAAGTGGATAAATTAACTTGATTCTACAAGTCCTAGCCTAATCATAATGAAAGACTAACTTTAGTGGCATTCAAGTTAATTAGCAACTTCTAATTATCAATCAACAAAGGAGTTTGATAACTCAAGAGTCACTAATTACTCTACCTAGCCAAGAGGAACAAAATCTAACTCATAACAAAAAGAGGCATTTCAACAAATGCATAGAAGGCAATAAAGGTAAACAACAATCTACACTATCAATTGCAAGGAATTAAACAACAACAAAGCAATTCAACAATAAAGGAACATGAATCATAAATTGCATTAAAGAGAAATAGAAGAAATAAAAGTGCATCAACATAAAAGTAGAGAATTACAAGAATTAAATGCTAAACTAGAGAGAGGAGATGTAGAAAAACAAGAATTACAAAAGGAAAAGTAAATTAAAGCATGAAATTAACCTAGATCTAATAAATCCTAATCTACCAAGGTAAGTTAAGTGGATGAATTAATTCTGATTCCTCAGGTCCTAGTCTTTCCTTGAGAAAGGCTAGAGTTATTGGAACTTGAATTAATGAGATGAAGAAATCCAATTTTCAATCAACAATGAGTTTGATAACTCAAGTGTCTCCAATGATTCAACCAAAGCCAAAAGGGAAGAGAATCTACTTGAATGAAAATAATTTGGATAAACACAGAGCATTAACAAATTAAAGAGAGCAATCATAAGTCTGAAATACCTCAAATTATATTAAATAAAATAATTAAATCATAACATGAAAAAGTTCATAAATTAAATTGAGAAAATAAATAAATAAAAATAAAGAACCTGGGATTGAGAGCTACTCCTAAAACTAAGAGAAATCCTAAATCCTAATCCTAAGAGAGAGGAGAGAACCTCTCTCTCTAAAAACTACATCTACTCCTAAAATTGTGAGTGTGAGAGCCTCCTTATGAATGGGTGTAGTCCCCCACTTTATAGCCTCTAATCTGTGTTTTCTGGGCCGCAAACTGGGTCAGAAACAGTCCAGAATTCGCTAGTTTCGAATTTTCCTACGTTGGATTTCCGTCACTGCGACACGGCTGCATGGATCACGCAGTCGCGTCGCCTAGCGTCAGGGAAACTATAACATATTACATATCAAATCGAAGCCCCGGACGTTAGCTTTCCAACACAACTAGAACCGCGTCATTTGGACCTCTATAGCTAAAGTTATAGCCGTTTGAGTGCAGAGATGTCAGGCTGGACAGCTTAGCAATTTCTCCAACTTCTTGCATTCCTTCCACTTTTGCATGCTTTCTTCCCATCCTCCAAGCCATCCTTGCCTTATAATATCTGAAAATACTTAACACACATATCAAGGCATCTAATGGTAATAAGAGAGGATTAATAATAAGCAAATATAAGATCAAAGAAGCATGTTTTCAATCATAGCACAAAATCGGGAAGGAGTTATAAAACCATGCAAATAGTATGAATAAGTGGGTAAAGAGTAGATAAAAACTACACAATTAAACACAATATAAATAATAAAATAGTGGTTTATCAACCTCTCCACACTTAAACACTAGCATGTCCTCATGCTAAGCTCAAGAGAAGCTATAAAGGTGAAGAGGAATGATAGAATGTATGAAATGCAATCCTATCTATATGAATTCAACTAAATGTGAAATTATTCTACCTACTTGGTCAAAAAGTAAATAAGCTCTTCAAGACAAACATAAATCAGATTTCACTAATTCAAATTATACAGTAAAAGACAAGTAAACTTGTAAGAAGATAGCTTATGAAAGCAGGGAACATAGAATTAAGCACTGAACCCTCACTGGTAGTGTGTATCACTCTAATCTCTCAAGTGTATAGGGTTATTCACTCTACTCTTCTCTAGTCATGCTTTCTAAACCTTGTTCTTCTTCTAACCAATCAACAAATATTTAATGTACTAATGCAAACATCATGAGGTCTTTTCAAGGTTGTAATGGGGCTGAGGTAAAGGTAAGGATATATGTATGGCCAAGTGAGCTATAATATGAATCTTCAATTAACCTAAGCTCTCACCTAATATACATATACTCTATATACTTTTAAATTCATGCCTAGCTACCCATAATTCTCACTTTTGTATAATTCCCATACTCATGTGCCAAATTTTTCTTTAATTTTTATCACATGTGCATTGATCTTTTATTAAACTTAATATTGGGGTAATTTTGTCCCCTTATTTACTTATTTATTGAGTATTTTTGGATTTTTCTTCTTTTTTTTTTAAAACAAACATAACTTGTCAATGCACATGGATTTTCTATTATTTTTCTATTTTGATTTTTCATAAGTAGGTTCCCAAATTCCTGATATTCAAATAAATTAGAAACATTATACTTTTCCTTTATTAACCCATGTTCCCACAGTTTCTCCATACTTAATTAACACACTATCTTAAGCTAACCAAAGATTCAATTGGGATATTTAATTGTTTTTCTGCTTTAAGGCTAGTGATGTGGTAAAATACAGAACAAAAGGGGGTTAAAAGGCTCAAGGTGGCTGACAAGGGTGATTTAAAGGGTAGGCTTATTTGGGATAAGTGAGCTAAAATCAAATAATGGCCTCAATCATATGCAAATATGTAAATACACTAAATAATGGACATATAGAATGGAACAAAATATAGATTACAATCATAGAGAAGGGAACACACAGGAATAAAATATTTATGGTTAAATAATGTAACCATGTAAATAAGCTCAAAGTCTCACAGGTTGTGTGTTCTTTGACTCAAAAACCATGTTCCAAATACAACTTCAAACAAATTTAACACATAAAAATTTTTAAAAATTTTTATTTAAATTAGTGAAAAAAAATTTTTTTTTTTCAAAAATAGGATCTTAAAGAGATTTATTATTTTAACCAAGTAGTAACTAAATGCACAAAATCAAATAAATATGCAATCAAATATGCAGATGCAACAATGAACAAATAAAGAAAATAAGATTATTGGTGTTGAAAAGAAAGTACTAACCCACGGAGATCGGTATCGACCTCCCCACACTTAAAGATTGCACCGTCCTCGGTGCATGCTGAGATTTGCAGGTGGATGGGTTGTTTCAACTGTTGCTTTTCTCTAAGGATTGTGCAGATGAACTTGTCTGTCTCCCCATGAAAAATGTCTTCCGCTTCCCTTCTGGGTGGCCATCCTGAAAGAAAAAGGGAAGAAGAGTAACCCAGAAATAGAGATAAGAAAATAAAAGAAGTATGGGTTAATGCCAAATGATAAGGGTCTCATTTACATGGTAGCTACAACATGTAAGTGAGAAAACAATAGAAGCACATGGCATACTAGTGGTGCAAAATATTGCAACAATGAGGGAGAGAGTGTGGGTAAGGAGAGATAATATGAATTCATATCAATGTAAAAGTAATACAGGTATAAAAGATTGGCATTGATATAAATAATATTACCTATTCAAAATAAAACAAGTCACTAAGCATCAAGAAAATACCAGAAAAGATGTAACAGTTGAATAAGAATATTTGAACACCAATAATAATTTTAGAAAAATAAAAATATGCAATGATTGAAAGTATGCAAATGAATTAAATAAAATAAAATAGAAGTGAGAGAAAATAAGAAAGGAAGAGGAAAGAAATAAGAAAAGATAAGACGAATAAGGATTCGGAGAAGAAAAGAGAAGAAAATTGGCACTAATCTGGATAGGTTGTGCGATGCTGGCGACGCGGTCGCGTGGGTGACGCGGTCGCGTAAGGCACAATAAGGTCAGGTGACGCGGACGCATGGGGCACGCGATCGCGTGACTTGATTTGTGCTAGTGGCACGAGTGCAGCCTCGCGGTCGCACAACTCTCTGTTCGAAATTCTTTTTGCCAAAATTCTGGGTGACGCAATCGCGTGGTTGACGCGATTGCTTGAGTGGCCATCATGGGATATGACGCGGACGCGTGGGGCACACGTTCGCGTGGTGAGGCTTGGGCTTCCAGCACGATTCCAGCCCAACTCCAGCACAACTTTCGGGCAAGCACCTTGTTACGTCGAAATCCAGGTCACGCGGCCGCGTGGGGAATGTGGTCGCGTGGGAGGCCATTATTCCCATGTGACGCGGTCGCGTGGGGTGGTTTGTGCCATTGGCACGTCTCCAGCGCTGCTCTTGCGTAACTCTCTGTTCATATTAATATTGTCTCCCATCTCCTTGCGACGCGGACGCGTCGCTTATGCGGTCGCGTCGCTTATGCGGTCGCGAATTCTCACTGCAGCGACCAAACAGCTTCCTAGACCCATTCAGTTGAGCTTTATACCAACCCTTGCGTTTGAACTTAAAGTTTCCAACCATGATAAACCTTGCAGGATAATTCTTACCACTGGCCATCTTCCTCTTACTCTTAATATCACAAAGAGCTCTAAGTTGACCATCCGTCTCCAGTAGCCCATATTCAAGTGGGATTAGAAAGCTATGAGATATGAATTTTACCCACTTGAATATTGTGAAGGATGATGGCAACTTAGGGGGAGGGGTTTCCAACAACTTTGGCAAGGTA
>NC_029792.2:81641242-81644472 GCF_000816755.2 Arachis ipaensis | reverse complement strand
ACTGGCCATCTTCCTCTTACTCTTAATGCCACAAAGAGCTCTAAGTTGACCATCTGTCTCCAGTAGCCCATATTCAAGTGGGATTAGAAAGCTATGGGATATGAATTTTACCCACTTGAATGTTGTGAAGGATGATGGCAACTTAGGGGGAGGTATTTTCAATGAAATTGCAAGCTCCACTCCCTTGTGCTCTTTTCTGATAATTACCACCTCTTGGCAAACTTCTTCAATTTCAACCTCTTTCTCTTGGTAGCTTTCTTCCAATTCAATCTTCTCTTCATTGCTTTCCAAGGGCATGGGAGGTTGTGCTTCTTCTTCTTGAATCTCCATCTCTTGATCAACCTCTTCCAAGTCTTCAACTGTGATATGCATTGGAGGTTGTACACCCTCCTTAGCATCAATTTCAAACGTCTTGGAAGGGGGTTCTATGACTGGACTTTCCCATGGAGGTTCTGTATCTCCTAAGTCTTCAACCACTTCTTCCTCTTCTTGAACAATGACAGCTTCTTCTACTTGTTCTAGTACGAATTCATGCTCTATCTTGTCCACTAGAGTTTCTGGTATCTCCTTCATGCTACGCTCTTCACTAGACTGTCCACATGGAGCTGTGGCTGATCCTTGTATATTTGAGCGTCTAGAAGCCCATTGAATTAATACTTGCCCCAGTTATTGAATGGTTGCCTGAAATTTAATTACTGTTTCCCTTAGGCGATCCTCTGCTTCTCGGGTTGCCGGACTTGGACATGATACAAAAGAAAGTGGTGGTGGTTGGGAGTTAGGGTCATATGGAGGTGAATGGTGGTAGTTGGCTTGTGAGTGTGGTAGTTCAAAGTTGTGTTGAGGAAAGGGTTCATAGGCATATGGTGGTGGTTGTTGATAGTCCATTGGAGGTGGTTGTTGCCATGAGGGTTGATCCTTGTGGCTCCCTCCATCTTTGATTGTTCCAACCTTGATGCCTGTTCTCATTGTAATTTCTTCTTCCTGCAACATAATTGCAACCCGACTCATAGCCAAAGGGGTGAGAGTTCATAGTAGCAGATAAAAAAAAAATTAAAAACAAAAAAAAAATTTAAATTAAAAGGTTATTTAAATTTTGAATTTGAAAATTAAATTTTTGAAATTTGAATTTTGAAATTTTGAAATTTGAATTTTTGAATTTTGAAAATTTTTGAATTTGAATTTTGAAAAAAAAATTTTAAATTTAAATTTTGAACTTTGATTTTTGAGATAAGATAAGATAAAATAAAAATTTTAAAATAAAAATCAATAACCTCTTAATTTAATAAAAAGCAAAAATAAAAATAAAAACAAATAAACAAGCAAAAATAAAATATTTACAATAACCAATAATAAGGCACACGTTTGCAATTCCCTGGCAACGGCGCCATTTTGACGTTGGGATTTTTGCCAGTAAAGAATGTCATAAAAACAGTCGCGTTGTAGATATAGTCTCTAAACCGACAAAAATCCCTTCGTACAAATGTTTTGGTTGTCACAAGTAACAAACCCCTTTTAAAATTGATAACCGAGTATTTAAACCTAGCATTAACAAATTAAAGAGAGCAATCATAAGTCTGAAATACCTCAAATTATATTAAATAAAATAATTAAATCATAACATGGAAAAGTTCATAAATTAAATTGGAAAAATAAATAAATAAAAATAAAGAACCTGGGATTGAGAGCTACTCCTAAAACTAAGAGAAATCATAAATCTTAATCCTAAGAGAGAGGAGAGAACCTCTCTCTCTAAAAACTACATCTACTCCTAAAATTGTGAGTGTGAGAGCCTACTTATGAATGGGTGCAGTCTCCCACTTTATAGCCTCTAATCTGTATTTTCTGGGCCGCAAACTGGGTTAGAAACAGTCCAGAATTCGCTGGTTTCGAATTTTGCCACGCTGGATTTCCGTCACTGCGACGTAGCCGCATGGATCACGCGATCGCGTCATCTAGCGTCAGGGAAACTATAACATATTATATATCAAATCGAAGCTCCGGATGTTAGCTTTCCAACGCAACTAGAACCGCGTCATTTGAACTTCTGTAGCTAAAGTTATAGCCGTTTGAGTGCAGAGAGTTCAGGCTGGACAGCTTAGCAATTTCTCCAATTTCTTGCATTCCTTCCACTTTTGCATGCTTTCTTCCCATCCTCCAAGCCATCCTTGCCTTATAATATCTGAAAATACTTAACACATATATCAAGGCATCTAATGGTAATAAGAGAGGATTAATAATAAGCAAATATAAGATCAAAGAAGCATGTTTTCAATCATAGCAAAAAATCAGGAAGGAGTTATAAAACCATGCAAATAGTATGAATAAGTGGGTAAAGAGTAGATAAAAACCACCCAATTAAACACAATATAAACAATAAAATAGTGGTTTATCAGCCTCCCAACAAGCGCTTCTTTAATGTCAATAGCTTGACAGTGGGCTCTCATGGAGCCTCACAGATGTTCAGAGCATTGTTGAGACTTCCCAACACCAAACTTAGAGTTTGACTGTGGGGGCTCTGGTTGACTCTGTTTTGAGAGAAGCTTACTGTGCCTCTTTTTCATGTTTACAGAAGGATAACCTTGAGTTGTAAACACAAGGGTGTCCTCATTCAATTGAAGGACTAATTCACCTCTGTCAACATCAATCACAGCTCTTGCATCTACTCCATTAGTCTTAACAGTATCACATATCTGCAAGAATTCACTTAAGAACTGAAAAGGATCTTCAGATGGAAGTCCATGAAACTTACAGTTCTGCTGCATCAGAGAAACTAATTAAGGTTTCAGCTCAAAATTGTTTGCTCCAATGGCAGGAATGGAGATGTTTCGTCCATGTAAATTGGAATTAGGTGCAGTAAAGTCACCAAGCATCCTCCTTGCATTATTATTATTTTCAGCTGCCATCTCCTCTTCCTGTTCGAAAATTTCTGAAAGGTGCTTGCTGGATTGTTGTAATTTAGCTTCTCTTAGTTTTCTCTTCAGAGTCCTTTCAGGTTCTGGATCTGCTTCAACAAGAATGTTCTTGTCCTTGCTCATGCTCATATGAAAAAGAGGGACAGAAAAATAATAATAGGGATCTTTTTTACCACAGGTATAGAGGTTCCCCTGTGTGAGTAGAAGAAGAAAAGAATGTAATGTAAAGAAAGAAACACAAGGGTAAGGAGAGCAGAGATGTAGGATGAAGAGAGGTGTTAGTAGATAAATAAATAAATAGAAGGAGATGAGAGAGAA
>NC_029792.2:81630670-81641158 GCF_000816755.2 Arachis ipaensis | reverse complement strand
ATTCACAAGAAATCACAAGATATGATTCTAGAACTTAAAGTTTGAATCTTTCTTGACAAGCAAGTAACAAACTTGGAATTTTTGAATCAAAACATTAATTGATGATGTTATTTTCGAAAATTAGGAGATAAAGATAAGAAAAAGATTTTTGAAAAATACTTTTAAAATTTTCAAAAATAAATAAGAAAAATGAAAAAGATTTGATTTTTGAAAAAGATTTTGAAAAAGATAAGATTTTTAAATTGAAAATTTGATTTGACTCATAAAAACAACTAGATTTTAAAAAGTTTTGAAAAAGTCAACTCAAATGTTCGAAATTTATGAGTGAAAAAAGGAAAGATATTTTTTTTTTGATTTTTGAATTTTTAATGATGAGAGAGAAAAACATGAAAAAGACTCAATGCATGAAAATTTTGGATCAAAACAATGAATGCATGCAAGAATGCTATGAATGTCAAGATGAACACCAAGAACATTTTGAATGTCAAGATGAACATCAAGAACTTATTTTTTAAAATTTTTTTATGCAGAGAAAACATGCAAGACACCAAACTTAGAAATCTTTCATGTTTAGATACTATGGATGCAAAAATGCACATGTAAAACAAGAAAAAATGCAAAACAAGAAAACATCAAGATCAAACAAGAAGACTTACCAAGAACAACTTGAAGATCATGAAGAACACTATTAATGCATGATTTTTTTCGAAAAATGCAAGATGAATATGCAATTGACACCAAACTTAAAATCTGACTCAAGACTCAAACAAGAAACACAAATTTTTTTTTTATTTTTATGATTTTATAATTTTTTTGGATTTTTGTATATTTTTTTTCGAAAAAACATATAGGAAAAAGAAAATAAGGATTTCAAAATTTTTTTTAATATGAATTCCAGGAATCTTGTATTCTTAGTCTAAAGCTCTAATCCGAGGGTTAGGCATGGCTTAATAGCCAGCCAAGTTTTAGTATGTAACTCAGACATGCCACGGCTGACATTCCAATTAACTTGCCTCTATGCTGATGGTTGGAAGCCCCTATCCAAAAGAATTAGACATGGCTTTACAGCCAGCCAGGCTTCAACATGCTTCATGAAACTCTAGAATTCATTCTTAAAAATTCTGAAGAAAAATATATTTTTGAAAAGATTTATTTTTTTTTTTGAAAACAGATGAGAAATTTTTGAAAGGTTTTTGAAAAATTTTTGAAAATAAAACAAAAAGAAAATTACCTAATCTAAGCAACAAGATGAACCGTCAGTTGTTCAAACTCGAACAATCCCCGGCAACGGCGCCAAAAACTTGGTGCACGAAATTGTGATCCCCGGATGCGGCGCCAAAAACTTGGTGCACGAAATTGTGATCTCAGGCAACGACGCCAGAAACTCTGTACGCACGTCTTAATAAATCGTTTTTCATTCACAACTTCGATACAACTAACCAGCAAGTGCACTGGGTCGTCCAAGTAATAAACCTTACGTGAGTAAGGGTCGATCCCACGGAGATTGTTGGTATGAAGCAAGCTTGGTCACCTTGTAAATCTCAGTCAGGCGGATATAAAATAGTTATGGAGTTTTCGAACATAAATAATAAATAGATAGAAAATAAGGATAGAAACACTTATGTATGACATTAGTGAGAATTTCAGATAAGTGTAGTAAAAAGTCCTATTTATACTAAACTAGTTACTAGGGTTTACAGAAGTAAGTAATTGATGAATAAATCCACTTCCGGGGCCTACTTGGTGTGTGCTTGGGCTGAGCTTGAATGTTACACGTGTAGAGGTCAATCTTGGAGTTGAACGCCAGTTTGTAACGTATTTCTGGCGTTCAACTCTGGCTTGTGACGTGTTTCTGGCGTTTAACTCCAGACAGCAGCGTAGAACTGGTGTTCAACGCCCTTTTACGTCATCTAAACTCGGCAAAAGTATGGACTATTATATATTGCTGGAAAGCCCTGGATGTCTACTTTCCAACGCAATTGGAAGCGCGCCATTTTGAGTTCTGTAGCTCCAGAAAATCCACTTTGAGTGTAGGGAGGTCAGAATCCAACAGCATCAGCAGTCCTTCTTCAACCTCTGAATCTGATTTTTGCTCAAGTCCCTCAATTTCAGCCAGAAAATACCTGAAATCACAGAAAAACACACAAACTCATAGTAAAGTCCAGAAATGTGAATTTAACATAAAAACTAATGAAAACATCCCTAAAAGTAACTCGATTCTACTAAAAATATACTAAAAACAATGCCAAAAAGCGTATAAATTATCTGCTCATCACATTCTAAGTAAGTAATTTGGAATGAAAATGCATGACTTCTTTAAATCAAACAACCACCATATAATTGATGTTAAATCATGAGGTTTAAGCCAAATTTGATTGATTTTTAATGATTTATAAGCCTATTGAATTTGGTGATACTTTGATTGGTTGTTTTGATTACTTGTAGGTGAAGAAAGAAGAAAAGAAGAAAAGCATGGCATAAAAAGCGTGCCCAAGGGAAGCAAAAGTGTGCCAACATTTAGGAAGAAGGAAAGCTAAGTTTGGGAAATGAACTGAGCTTCACAAGGAATGAAAAGAGAAGGCAAGGTACAAAGCTAAGTTCAAATAGTTAACTGAGCACTAAAGAAAGCAAGGAAATAGCATTAAGCTCAGTTAACTAAGTGAGCTTTATCGGGGACCTCTCCAAATTAATTCAAGATGAAATTCCAAGGGAGGAAGCCACCAAGTTTCGAACTAAGGACCAAGGGGAGATAAGGAACGCTCCTTGCAAGAAAAAGAGAAGAAAATGGCCAAAATGCCTCCTCCATTGTTCGAACTTGGAACCACTCACCACCAAGCTTGCAAGGAAAATAACACAAGATGCATTGGCCAAGGTTTGAACCTGGGAACTCTTTAAAACACAAGGAGGAGCGCCACTTTTAAAGCAAGAAAATGAGCCAAGATGCATTCCATAGGGTTCGAACCAAGGAGCTCCATGAAAAGCAAGGAAGGAGCGTCCACTCCTCCAAGGAAAATAAACTCTCATTTGCTTCCACCAAGAGTTGAACCTGGGACCTTGAAGACAAGAGCAAGGCGCCACCAAGGAGAGCTCAGTTGGTTTTCCCAACTGAGCACTACTCTCCCCAAGCCTCCCACTCTTTAGCGCAATAATTTTGCACACCAAAGAGCTGTGACACGCACATTGACACGGCCAAGCAAGCATGATGCGCACCTTGACACACACCAAAGGCAAGCATAGAGCTCAGTTCAATTTTTCAACTGAGCTCTATTGAAAATCAACATGACCAAGGGGCTGGGCGCACCAAACTTGACATGGGCAGCAACACTTGGGGGCTCAGTTTGGTTTTCCAACTGAGCTTGCCCCTGGGAGGTGCACTTGGGCCAAAATTCACTAAAAATCCAATTTTATTCATTTCTTCACCAAGTTTAAAAGCCCACCAAAATTCTTAGATCTAAATTAGGAAGTGTATAAATAGGTGTTAGTTTGATTTAGAGAGGACCTACCTTTTGACACCTCTAGATTTTACTTTGAATTTTTCTTTTAGCTTTCATTTTACATTTTGAGCTTTTATTTTGGAATTGAGATCTTAGAGAATTGGGAAGGAGAATTGATCTCTCTTCTTCCTTGTTCTTGCTTGAGCACTCTTTATTTTTTTGCTTTTGATCTTGGGTGAAGAATTGAAGAACTTCTATTTCAATCTCACCTTGAGATCTTGTTTACTCTTCTGCATAATTGAATTTCAATTTCTTTTACTGCATCTTCTTTTATTCTTCTTCTACACTTTCTGCAATTCAACTTTTCTTTATTTCTTTTGCAATTGTTCTTGTTGGATCAAGGAAGGATTTGAGATCTAGACTTGTTATCTAGTCTCTTCCACTCCTGAGATCTTCAACCTCTTTTAAATTTATGCAAATTAAGCATTGCTCATTCTCTGTTTTTAAATTCTCAAAGTATTTTTACTTCTCTGTTGAGATCTAGTTTAATTCAATTAATCCTCTACTCTTCTGTTTATTGCAATTTACTTCTGTCTTGTTTAGTTTCTGAAATCCCAACTCCCAATTCCCTTTATGATTCAAGAAATTTAGTTTTCTTGCACTTTAAGATTCAGTCATTTACATTTCTTGCAATCTAAGTTTCTGCAATTTACCTTACTTGTTCTTTAAGATTCAGCACATTTACTTTCCTTCTCTTTCATTTACTGTAATTTACCCCTCTCCCTTTACATTTCAAGCAATTTAGTTTCTGTCAATTACAAACCACTCAACCAATACTTGATTCGCTTGACTAAATCAACCACTAAACTAAAATTGCTCAATCCTTCAATCCCTGTGGGATCGACCTCACTCATGTGAGTTATTATTACTTGATGCGACCTGGTCCACTTGCCGGTGAGTTTTGTGTTGGATCGTTTTCCACACATCATTAAGTACAACCACCAAGCCAAGAATCTGTCATGAATAAGGATCTCTTGGTGATGTATTAACAAAAAAAGTTGATAAAAGAAAGCATTAAAAACAAGGAAATGACTAAAACAAAGAGGAAACTAAAATGTTAAACCAAAAAAAATAACTTTGCAGAGGCATTGTGATTATGCAGACAAGTGGTGTTGCTGAATGACTTGCATAGAAAAATAAGTGGCACACCAAACTTAGAATCTTAGTGTGACACTTTTAATTAGAATTGATGCACTCATCCAGAGGGATTGAAAACAAAGTGTTGCATGGCAACACCAAACTTAGAATGTAATCATATGCCAATTTATTGAAATTTAAACAAAGCAAAGAAAGAAAAAAAAAAGCAAAGAAATGTTACCTACGGTTGACATGTTCTTCACTTTCTTCCTCTTCTTCCAGTTTGTTAAGAGGAATGACCTCAAGGGGGGAGATAAACCAGCTAGTGTCCCCTGTCTTGGTCTCTCCTCAACAAGCTTCCTTTTGCTAATGGCTTGATTGAGCTTGCTTGCTGGATCAGGGGTAGGATTGGTGCTCTTGTTAGTTGCCTTCACTTCTTTGAATTCAAGACTTGGTGGTTGTGTGATTGTTGGAGCTTTATCTTTATCAAAATCCTTTTGAATTGGTGATTCCATGAGCCCTTCTTCTATGAACTTCTCTGCTTCAATTGAGTGTGACTTCTCTTGAGTGTCTTCCTCACTTTCTTGCTCTTCCACTTCCTCCTTTGCACTCAACACTTGACTTAACAGCACTTTCATGGAAGAGGTTTGTTGTTCTTCCCAAGATTTCTTCATCTCCTCTTCATATCTTTCAATCACCGATTCAATTGTTGAGACTTTTTGGTCCAGAAAAGTTTGAGGAAGTTGTGAGTTTTCATGTTCTCTTGTCAGCTCAAGTGCAGTTTTAGGTCCAAATATTTCCACCACCTCTTCCTTCTTCACTGAAAATTTACTTGACTCAGTAGCCTCTTCCTCTTGCTCTTTTACCTCCTCCCTTGCATTCAACATTTGGTCTACCAGCACTTCCATATTTTTAAAGAAGTTCTCTTTTTCATTCCAGGATCTCTATGCCTCCTCCTTATATTTTTCAAGCATGGTCTCAAGCTTTGAGAGGCTTTGGTTCATGGAAGTTTGTGTGGGTGGTAAGTTTGTGGATGGCTCTTGATAAGTGGAGTTTGAACTGTTGACATTCCCTTCCCAGCCATGGTTTGTGTAAATGTCATCACAGTATGAGTCACTTTGTGGCTCTGGAAGATGTTCATACCCTTTCAATTCTTGGTGATACTCGCAACTACCATTAGAATAATGACTTGAATTATTTTGTGGTGGTGGAAAGTATCTCATATGATTCTCTTGCTCATCTTGTGGTTCTGAGACATATCTCCATGGATTGGAGTGCTCAGGATCTGTAATTTATTGGTGATATTCCAGCCATCATTAGAAATTGGTGATGGTGGGTAATATCCCATAAAATTTGTTTGATCATAAGATGAGTTGAACTCCATTTGAATTTTGTAAAACACAACACCAAGGAAAATTGAAATTCAAATCTCAGAGAAGAATTTCTTAGTGAGGCAATAACTCAAACACCTTAGTTTTAATCTAAAACAGAAAACAAAAACAAAGAAAATGCTTGATCTAGACTTCTCACCCACTTAATCATTGTTGATCTAAATCAATCCCCGACAACGGTGCCAAAAACTTGATGGGTGTGGAAATCAAATTCCACACTAAAACTCACCGGCAAGTGTACCGGGTCGCATCAAGTAGTAAAACTCACTTAGAGTGAGGTCGATCCCACAGGGTTTGATAGATCAAGCAACTTTAATGGGTGATTAGTTTAGTCAAGCTAACATTGGTGAATTGGATGAAATTGAACCAACAAAAGGAAGTTGCAGTGAATTTAAAGTGTAGAAAGTAAAATTGCAAAAACTTAAAGTGCAAGAAAGTAAAATAGCTGAAACTTAAATTGCAAGAAAAGTAAATGACTGAAACTTAAAATGCAAGAAACTTAAATTGCTGAATCTAGTTTGCTGGGAAATGTAAATTGCTTGAAGAGTAAAAGGGATTTGGGAGCAGGGATTCAGAATATAACAAGAAAAAGGCAAAATGTAATCATTTAGAGAAGTAGAAGATGAAATGAGTTGCAGAAGATCTAAACAGAAATGGAAAATTGCTTGAAGAAGTAAAACAGAAAGAAAACTTAGCTCAATTATGAAATCAAAAAGAGAAATTGAGGATCGAAGAGGAGCAATGAGATTAGAAAGTAGATCTAGATCTCAATTACCCCTTTGATCCAACAGAAAAGAAATTGCAGAAGAAATGTAAATGAAACAGCAAATGAAACTCAAATCCAATTCCTTAATTCTCAGAATTATGTAGCAGAAGAGCAAAGATGAATTTCAGATCAATAATTGAAACAGAATTCCTTCAATCTCAATCCAAAATTTAAAACGAAAAGTAGGGGTTGCAGAAGAAAGTAAAATGAAAACTAGAGAGCAAGACTCAGATCCAATATCCACTCTTAAATTCAAAAAGGAAAATTAAAAGAGAGCTCTCCTACTCCTAATGCTCTCTAGTAGAGCCAGCCTCTTCTATAAAATGAAACAGATGCCTTTTTATAGGCTTTACAAAAATGAAAATGAAATTGGAATTGAAATCAAATTATAAATTAAATGAAATTCCTAATCTAGCTTGTTCTTGTGCCTTTGAATTATGTCAATGGCCTTTGCTTGATTTACGGCTTTGACGATTAGATTAACTGCTAGTAAAGAATTTTATAGTAATAATCGTGTTGTAAGTATAGCTTCTAAACCGGCAGAAAATCCTTTCGTACAAAAATTTGGTTGTCACAAGTAACAAAACCCAATAAAATTTATAACCGAAGTATTTAAACCTCGGGTCGTCTTCTCAAGGAATTGCAGGGAAGTATGATTTATTATTGGTTATGGAAAATTGTATATTTTTTGGGTTTTCGAAATAGGGAACAGGAAAATAAATTGGCAGGAAATTAAATCTTAATTATCATAAAAACCATTGCAAGGTATAAGAACTCGAAATCCCATCATAGTTATCCTTATCAGGTGTGATGAGAATTGTTATTGCTCCCACTTAGTTAACCCTTAATAAATAAAGGAAAGTCAAGTGGACCAATCAATTTGATCCTCAAGTCCTAGTCAACTCCTGTGGAAAAACTAGCTTTAGAGCGATCCAAATCAATCAGCAATTCCCAATTTTCAATCAACTGCTGAGTTTGCTAACTCAAGTGTTACCAATTACTTAACCAAATCAAAAAGGGAGAAAATCTACTCGAATAAAAATGCCTTCAGATTGGAAGCAGCAGTAACATAAATAAAAGAAAGAAATCTTAATTCTGAAATACCTCAAATTATATTGAATAAAGAAATCAACTCTAACATGAAGTTCATAAGCCAAATTGAAAAGATAAATAACAATTAAAGTAATAGAATAAATAAAAGTAGAAAATAAATTAAAGGAACATTGAACCTGGAATGAAGAAAAGTAGCCTAATCATAATAGAAATCCTAAATCCTAATCCTAATCCTAAATCCTAAGAGAGAGGAGAGAGCCTCTCTCTCTAAAAACTACATCTAAAACCTAAAATTATTAATATGAATGTTGTCTCCATTTGTTGATTCCCCCATTCTCTGGCTTCTATTCTGTGTTTCTGCGCTTGGATTTGGGCCAAAAGGGGCCCAGAAATTGTTGAGGGCATTTTCTACAGATTCCTGTACGTGACGTCTGTCACGCGTGCGCGTGGGTCATGCGCTCGCGTCATTTGGAGTTTTTCCTTGTTACGCGTACGTGTCAGTCACGTGTACGCGTCATCCACACGTGCGCGTCGCTGCCCTTTTCTTCAAAACTCCATTTTTGTGCTTTCCTTCTATTTTTGTATGTTTCCTTTCTGTCCTCTAAGCCATTCCTGCCCTATGAGGCCTGAAAATACTTAACACACAAATCACGGCATCGAATGGTAATAAAGGATAATTAAATTTAATATTTTCAAAGCATAGGAAACATGTTTTCACATATATTTAAAAATAAGGAAGGTATAGTAAAACCATGCAATTTACATGAATAAGTGGGTGAAGAATTGATAAAAACACTTAATTGAGCACAAGATGAATAATTAAATATGGGTTTATCAACCTCCCCACACTTAAACAATAGCATGTGCTCATGCTAAATCCAAGAGAAAAGAATGAAGGTAGAATGGTGGGATCTTATGCAATGCAATCTATTCTAAATGCAAGCTACCTACATGAATCATACAATTCTAATTACTATCCACCTATATATATAGAGCTTACATGTGGTTAATTTGATTTATATTTTCAAGGAATCATATATGCATAGCCAAGCCTAAATCATGTTAAAGTACTTTCACAATTGAGTTGAGTTAAAGAAATTCACAAACTTGCAAGACAATTAATAATTAAATTTGGATATATGGAGATGAGCTATTGAACCCTCACTGAATTTTTGTGTTTACTCTCTAATCACTCAGTGTTTGGGGTTAATCACTCTATTCTTTTCTAGTCATGCTTTCTAAAACTTTGTTTTTCATCTAACCAATCAACAAATATCTAATGCATACATACAAACATCATGAGGTCTTTTCAAGGTTGTAATGGGGCTAAGGTAAAGGTAAGGGTATATATATATGGCTAAGTGAGCTGTAAATTGAATCCTTGATTAGTCTAAGATCTCACCTAACATATACATACTCTATATAATTTAAAGATTATCCTAGTCTTCCCATAATTTTCCCACTTTTGTGTCACATACTCATGTACCAAGTTTATTTTGATTTTACCTCCATGTGCATTGATTCCTTTACAAAACTTATTATTGGGGTGATTTTGTCCCCTTATTTATTTATTTAATTTAAAACGGATTTTTTTTAAACATAAACACAACATTTTCAATGCACATGGTATTTTTAATTATTTTGGTTTCACATGAGCATGCTCCCAAATTTTTTATTATTTTATTAGTTTAATCCTTTTCTATCAACCCATGTTCCCACATTTCCCCACACTTAGTGGATACACAATCTCTATCTTAAGCTAACCAAAGATTCAATTTGGCATTTTTAATTTTGTTTTTCTTCTCAAGGCTAGTGATGTGGTTATAGAACAAAAAGGGATTAAAAGGCTCAAGGGACTAACAAGGGTGACGTAAAAGGTAGGCTTATTTGGGATAAGTGAGCAAAAATTCAAATAATGGCCTCAATCATATGAAGGTATGTATCTACATTCTATATTGGACATATAGATGGAAACAAAGTAAAGATTACAAGCATAGAAAAGAAGTACGAAACACACAGAAATGAAATTTATGGTTAAATATAACCATACAATTAAGCTCAAAAACTCACGGGTTGTGTGTTCTTTGGCTCAAAAATAAAAAAAAATATCAATTATGTATGTCATGCAAGTAGAAATCAAGAGTTTCCATTCAACTCAATGTGAATCTTAGAATGGCTTTTATAAAAATAGGTATTTCTCTTGAAAAAATGTTGTCAAATTAACTAACATGCATTGCTATATGTATACAGTGTGTGGATTGTTGTGATTCTGTTATACTAAAGTTTCTAGTTTACTCTTTTATTTTCAATTAAACCAAATTATCATATGCTAAAAGGGTAAACTAATCTAATTAATCCATATTTTCTATATCACAACTTAGTAAGCTAAAGGTGCAAACTAAACTAAATATCTAAGATATAGACAAACCAAAGTGTAAACTAAAGTAAACAGAAATACAGTAAAAGGAAAATGTGCAAGTGCTTAAAGATAAATAAGATAAAATAAAATAAAATACAGAAAATAAACAAAATAGGATAAAAAGAGTTCAAAAGTAGTTCACCAAAAATATTTTCCAGAGATGGTGAACTCCCCACACTTAAATAATAGTATCGTCCTTGATGCTTGATGAGCGGATATTTTATACGCTTTTTGGGGATAATTTCATATAGTTTTGAGTATGTTTTAGTTAGTTTTTAGTTTATTTCC
>NC_029792.2:81568965-81630457 GCF_000816755.2 Arachis ipaensis | reverse complement strand
TAACTAACTCTCCCTCTCTCTAATTTTCGAAAATATCTTCCCTCTTTTTCAAAAATTTCTTTTTTTAACTAATTAATTTCTCTTTTTTTAAACGAAAAAAAAAAATTTTTTAACTTAAAAATTCAAATTCTTTTTAGTTATTTTATTTTATTTAAGTGTTTACTTCTTATAAAATAAAATAAATAAAAAGGTAAATTTCATCTAGAATCTTTGAACCAGGACAAAAGGTCCTGTTGTTTAACTCTAGACTCAGGCTATTCCCCGGGAAACTGAAATCCCGGTGGAGGGGACCATACGTGATTACAAGCGTGTCACCATATGGTTATGTGGAGCTTCAAGATATTGATTCTGATAAGAAGTTCATTGTCAATGGACAGAGAATCAAGCATTATCTTGAAGGCAACACTGAGCAAGAATGCTCAAGGCTGAAGCTAGATTAAAAGCTCAGCAATGTCCAGCTAAAGACAATAAAGAAGCGCTTGCTGGGAGGCAACCCAGCCGTGGGGCAACAATCCTCTAAGCATTTTGCCCTATTTCTATCTTTATTTTTTTATATAGAGTTCATTGACAACAAGGTAAATAATCATCTACAGAAGACTTCGGCACAAAAAACAGAGTAAAAGAGCTCAATGGCAAGAAAACGCCAGTAAAAGGGCATTTTGGGCGTTCAGCGCCCAAAATGGGCATCCACTGGGCGCTGAACGCCAGTAATGGCAGCATTTGGGCGTTCAACGCCAGAAATGGCCACCCACTGGGTGTTGAACGCCAGTAATGGCAGCAACTGGGCGCTGAACGCCCAGGAGAAGGGGCATTTTGGGCGTTCAGCGCCCAAAATGGGCATCCACTGGGCGCTGAACGCCAGTAATGGCAGCATTTGGGCATTCAGCGCCAGAAATGGCCACCCACTGGGCGTTGAACGCCAGGAATGGCAGCAACTGGGCGCTGAACGCCCAAAACAGGCAGTGTTTGGGCGTTCAAACGCCAGGAGGACAGGGAGGAGCCAAATCCAGTAATCCCACACGTATTTCCATTCTAATTTATAATTTTATGATTAAATACATGATCTTATTTACATAAACATGTCAAGAACCCTGATTTCTAAAAAAATCCTACCCTCAAAATATCAAATGTATCTTAATTCATAAGCACACACCCTCTTTGCAAAATCAATCCAACTCTTTTCAAATCTTTTCCAAAAACAAATCTATCTTTTTCACTCTCAAATCTTTTCAATATCTTTTTCACATTATCTTTTTCAAAAACCCAGATTTATCTTTTTCAAAAATCTATCCTATCTTTTCAAAATCAAACTATATCTTCTATCTTATCTTTTTCACTCTAAAATCTTTTAAATATCTTTTTCATATTATCTTTTTCAAAAAATTCAGAGTTATCTTTTTCAAAAATCTATCATATCTTTTCAAAATTAAACTCTATATTCTATCTTATCTTTTTCAACTCAACCTTTTTATCTTATCTTTTCCAAATTTTCGAAA
Organism: Arachis ipaensis; assembly: GCF_000816755.2. Lineage (NCBI taxonomy): Eukaryota > Viridiplantae > Streptophyta > Magnoliopsida > Fabales > Fabaceae > Arachis > Arachis ipaensis. Next base: position 81,628,961 of record NC_029792.2, on the reverse strand, counting down.
TCCACCCCTTTAAAATTGGGTTCGGCCCCCCCTCCTCCATCAACAAGTGCACCTCGATCTCCTTCTATCCCTCTCCTTTCTTTTCTTTTGCTTGAGGACAAGCAAACCTCTAAGTTTGGTGTGTTTTTCCGAGATCACTAAGATCATGGCTCCCAAAGGGAAACAATACACTCCAAGAGGCAAGAAAGAGAGCATTCCAAAACCACTTTGGAATCAAGGGAAGTTTTTATCTAAAGAACATTCAGACCATTATCTTAAAGTAATGGGTCTGAGATCAGTGATCCCGGAAGTGAGATTCGATCTGAAAGAAGATGAATATCCGGAGATCCAGGAGTAAATTCGAATCAGGAACTGGGAAGTCCTAGCTAATCCTAAAACGAAAGTAGGAAGGAACATGGTCCAGGAGTTCTATGCTAATATGTGGCAGACTGACAAGCAAAGACTATCTGGAACAGCATGCTACAAATTTCGGACCATGGTCAGGGGAAAGATTGTTCATACCACCCCTGACAAGATCAGAGAGATATTAAAGCTACCGCAGCTAAAGGATGATCCAGACTCCTTCAACAGAAAGATGATGAGAGCAGACATTGGCCTGGATAAGATTCTAGAGGACATCTGTATCCCTGAAGCCAGGTGGACCACCAACACAAAGGGCGTCCCAAATCAACTCAAGAGGGAGGATCTCAAACCAGTTGCCAGAGGATGGCTGGACTTCATTGGACGTTCTCTGTTGCCCACCAGCAACCGTTCTGTAGTCACAGTTAAAAGAGCAGTGATGATTCATTGCATCATGATGGGAAAGGAAGTGGAGGTTCATCAGCTGATTTCAACAGAGCTCTATAAGATCGCTAACAAAAATTCAAGAGAGGCCAGGTTGGCTTATCCAAGCGTGATTTCTCTGCTCTGCAAGGACACTGGAGTCAAGATGGGAATAACTGAATATATCCTAATTGAAAAGTCAATTCATGAATAAAATAGTAGATCTTTTGAATAAGAAGTAATAAAATTTCGAGTTTAAATAAAACAAATTCTAATTGGTTAAATGTGGTGGCAATGCTTTCTGTCTTCTGAATGAATGCTTGAACAGTGCATATGTCTTTTGAATTTGTTGTTTAAGACTGTTAAATATGTTGGCTCTTGAAAGAATAATAAATATGAGACATGTTATTGATAATCTGAAAAATCATAAAAATGATTCTTGAAGCAAGAAAAAGCAGCAAAGAACAAAGCTTGCAGAAAAGAAAAAAAAAAGCAAGCAGAAAAAGCCAATAACCCTTAAAACCAAAAGGCAAGGGCAATTAAAAAGGATCCCAAGGCTTTGAGCATCAGTGGATAGGAGGGCCTAAAGGACTAAAATCCTGGTCTAAGCGGCTAAACCAAGCTGTCCCTAACCATGTGCTTGTGGCGTGCAGGTGTCAAGTGAAAACTTGAGACTGAGTGGTTAAAGTCAAGGTCCAAAGTAAAAAGAAGAGTGTGCTTAAGAACTCTGGACACCTCTAATTGGGGACTTTAGCAAAGCTGAGTCACAATCTGAAAAGGTTCACCCAATTATGTGTCTGTGGCATTTATGTATCCGGTGGTAACACTGGAAAACAAAGTGTTTAGGGCCACGGCCAAGACTCATAAAGAAGTTGTGTTCAAGAATCATCACACTGAACTAAGAGAATCAATAACATTATCTGAATTCTAAGTTCCTATAGATGCCAATCACTCTGAGTTTCAATGGATAAAGTGAGATGCCAAAACTGTTCAGAAGCAAAAAGCTACTAGTCCCGCTCATCTAATTAGGATCTGAGCTTCAATCAAAAACTCTGAGATATTATTGCTTCTCAACCTATTAGTCTTCTATTTTATTTGTCTAGTTGCTTGAGGACAAGCAACATTTTAAGTTTGGTGTTGTGATGAGCGGATATTTTATACGCTTTTTGGGGATAATTTCATATAGTTTTGAGTATGTTTTAGTTAGTTTTTAGTTTATTTCCAGTAGTTTTTAGGAAAAATTCATATTTCTGGACTTTACTATGAGTTGTGTGTTTTTCTGTAATTTCAGATATTTTTCTGGCTGAAATTGAAGGAACTGAGCAAAAATCTAATTCAGGCTGAAAAAGGACTGCTGATGCTGTTGGATTCTGACCTCCCTGCACTCAAAGTGGATTTTCTGGAGTTACAGAACTCGAAATGGCGTGCTTCCAATTGCGTTGGAAACTAGACATCCAGGGCTTTCCAGCAATGTATAATAGTCCATACTTTGCACAAGAATAGACGACGTAAACTGGCGTTCAACGCCAGTCTTCTGCCCAATTCTGGCGTCCAGCGCCAGAAAAGGATAAAAAACTGGAGTTGAACGCCCAAACTGGCACAAAAACTGGCGTTCAACTCCACAAATGGCCTCTGCACGTGAATTGCTTAAAGTCTCAGTAGAAGACAAAGCATCTCCAAAACTCCAACATATCCTCCATTACTACACAACAAGTAACTTTTAATTTATGCTCTACTGGTTATTCACAATTCAATTGATAAACATAATTGACTTCCTGACTAAGATTTACAAGATAACCATAGATTGCTTCAAACCAACAATCTCCGTGGGATTCGACCCTTACTCACGTAAGGTATTACTTGGACGACCCAGTGCACTTGCTGGTTAGTGGTACGCATTGTGAAAAGTGCGATTCACAATTCGTGCACCAATGCTCAATCAAGCTGGGTGTGAAGAAGTGTCATCTCCGGAAGGATGTGCTGCTGGTGTCTCGGTGGTGGCCTGAGGGTCTGCAGTCTCTATGAGTGTCGGAGGGTCTGCCTGCTGAAGCGGAGGATCTGTCTGTAAGGGGGGCCTCTAGATCTGCTGGCTGTATCTGATGTGGCTCCTCATGACGTGGTGCAGCCTACTCAGGTCCTACCTGCTCAGCCTCTGCACGTGCCTCCTCCTCATGATCGTCCGCCTCCGTATCAGATGGCTCTGATGGTGTGTCAGGCTCAGAGGAGATGTCACTGTCGGATCGGATCATCAACTTTAAGTGCTCATAGCGTCGCTTGTTGCGACGCTCCATACGATCCAGGCGTGCAAAGAGTCGGTGCACGAGGTGATAAATGGGCTCGGGAGCAGGTGAGGGTACAGTGGTGGTGGCTGGGGCAGTAGGTGCTGAAGGGGCAGTAGAAGATGTGGCTGCCTCAGCAGAGGCAGTGAGAAATAGAGGTCGGTAGCCCAAAGCCTGGAACTTCCTACTATGAGGGATAATCTTCTTGCAGTCTGCGGCGGTTGGCTTTTTATCAGCAATCTCCCAGGGCACCTCAGCTCGGCGGCCCAACTGAGTGATCAAATATGGAAAAGGGAGGGTGCCTCTAACATGGACTCTGGCCATATAATATCGGATAAAGCGGGGAAGATATAAGTCTTTTCCCTCCATCACACACCAGATGAGGGTAATCATGGCAGCTGGCACCTCAGTCTCATGAGTGCTCGGCATCACGTAGTTACTTAGAATCTGCTGCCAAAGCCCAACCTCATATTCATTTGGGTTTGTTGTTGTCTTACCCCTGACCCATGGGACAGTAGAATCAAGAGCTATGGTCCTCTTCACTGCATCCCAGTCAAATCTCATGAATCTCATATCCTTTTCAGCCTTTTGGTAACCATCTGGTTGATCTGATTTAGGCTGGAGATTGAGGATTTCTTCAATTGCTTCCTCTGTAACTAGAATTTGTTTGCCTCTAAGTTGTATGGCATCCAGGGTTGTTTTAAAATAGTTGCAGTAGAATTTCCTGACCCAGGATGAGTTGACTTCAGTCAAGTTCCTTTCCAAGAAGAACCAGCCTCTCTGTTTAATTTGTTCTGAGGTGTATTGTTTGAGTTCTTCTGGAATTTTCAGGGTCTTTTCCAGGTATAGGTTCCTGGAAGATGCAAAGACCGGATACTTCAGCTCACAGTATCTGTTGGCAAACTTTACTGGGTCAGTGGCAGGTACCAACTGATCAGCCTTTTCCTGCGGGGTAAAATTCTTTTCCCGCCAGGAATCGTCATGGAGGATATCCAATATAGAAGTAGAGGATTCTCGTCTTTTTCTTTTGCCTGTGGTTGTCTTGCCCTTTCCTTTGCTTTTAGGGTCAGACATCCTGAAAAGCAGAAGTTCCAGGATATAGTTTAAGAACTAAAGCAGGAAAATAGGTAAGCAAATAGGAATTTATCAATATAAGCATAGAGTGGCAAAAAAGGCATAAAGTAGAAATATAAGCATGAATTGAGTTAAATAGATGTAAAATATTGGATTGTATGCAAGTTAAAAGTTGGAGAGAAAAATTTACAATCCAAAATCTATGATGTGCGGAATTATTGTTAATCAGGAAAAACAGTAATCATGCCTTGAAGTGGTTTTAAAGTGGTTAGTTGAAAGCTAATAGAGAAGTTAGAAAGTTAAAGTAGTTAAGAGTTAAAAATGAAGTTAAAGTAAGTGGCATGGTGTTTTGATTCCCAATTAACTAAAATTGCACAAATTTAAATAACAAGTAACTCAAATTCAAGTAAATATTGCAGATTATTGATGATTAATCATAGAAAAGAATTGCAAAATTAAAGTAGAATCATCAATAATGTTATTTAAAGAATAAGGGAATAAGAAAGAATAAGAAAGCTAGCCCGTGCATTCATGAATTGCCTTGGTTAAAACCATTTAGTGCAAAATTTGAAATTTTCAAAACTAATTCATGAATGGTAGTTGAGTGAAACAATTTGCTGAAAAAATTGGGCAGCATTTTGGCTAAAAATTGGACATTCCCGGGTAATAAACAGTAGCAGAAACAGTTCATATGATAATAAGGTAGTGCAGAAAAGAGTAACAAATAGTAATTTACAAGAAATCAGAATAAACAAACTCAATCTGCATGAAAGAATTAGTACAGAGCAGCATATGAACAACATTATCATCACAGCAAATTGAAAGTTGTGAAACAGATAAGACAAGTAACAAGAACGGCGCAATTATCAGGCCTAAATCCACTAACCACACCCTAGCTACCTAACCACCTAAAATCCACTACGATCATGCACATCTAACTATCCTAATTTTGAAAAAAATGCAACTAACTAATTAACGGGAAAAGGAATCGGTGATTGGCAGAACCTGGTAGGCAGAGGAACAGAAATTGGACTTAGAGAGATGGTGGTGGTGGCGGAGCTGGGTGGCGGCACGGCGGAGGTGGTTTGGGGTGGTGGTGGCTGGTCGGTGGTGGCAGAGGGGAAGGGGGGTTTTGGGACGCGAAAGGGGTAGGGTTCCGCGTCAAAGGGGGTAAGTGTATTTAAATCCACGCGGACGCGTGGGTCACGCGAAAGCGTGGTTAGGGCGGGAAGGCAATGACGCGGATATGTCATTGACGTGATCGCGTGATTGAGGGATAACGAAAGTGACGCGTACGCGTGAGGCACGCGTACGCGTCGCTCAGAATTGTGCTAAACGCACAATTCTAGCATCGTTTTGGCGCAACTCTCTGTTTCCATTTAGGGGGCAATGATTACTACGTACGCGTCGCCCACGCTTTCGCGTGGTGTGTGTGAAGTGAAAGTGATGAGTTCGCGTCGTTGACGCCTTCGCGTGGCCCAATTTGTGCCTAATGCATACCAGCCGCACGATTCCAGCCCAACTTTCTGGGCGTTGGATTGTTACGTCGATTTCGAATCGACGCCCACGTGTGGCCCATGCGCACGCGTGGGGTGCATTTTTTTTATGCAATATGCAGTATGCAATATGCCAAATGCAGTGCTAATATGGATGTTATGAATAATTCCAGGTTCAATAAAATAGAATAAAATAAAACTTAAAAACAAACAAAATGGAATAAAATTAAAAGTGAAAAAGGAACGATCATACCACGGTGGGTTGTCTCCCACTTAGCACTTTTGGTTAAAGTCCTTAAGTTGGAAATTTACTGAGCTCCCTGTTATGGTGGCTTGTGCTTGAATTCATCCAAAAATCTCCACCAATGTTTGGAATGCCAACAGCCTCTGGGGTCCCAAACAAGGCACGTAAAGCCCTTGAGTAAGTTCAAACAGGTTTTCAGGCTCCCGGAGTACTGAATGTCAGAATAGATTCCAGGATCCCAAACCTTGTTTTTGTATCCGCCTTTGTTTCGATTTACATTTGTCCAACCGGGCGGTATGGAATTTGTATTCTCACTAAGATGACCAAACATCTTCCGAGACCCATTTAATTGAACTCGAAACCAATCCGTGTACCTCAAATTGAAGCGTGGAACCTCATTGAATCTTGCATACCAGCTCTGAGTATGAACCATTTCTCTTTTACTCTTAAAGCCGCAAAGAGCTCTAAGTTGGCCATCTGTTTCAAGCAAACCATATTCAAGTGGAAAAGTAAAGATAAGGGCTAAGGATTTTACCCACTTGAAATTTGTATTGGGTGGTAATGGCCTTGGAATAGGTGTTTCCAGTGGTTTTGTAAGCTCTACTCCCTTGTATTCTTCTGTGAATTCCTCCACTTCCTTGCAAACTTCCTCAACTGCAATCACGTCTTGATCAAAGTCTTCGATATCTTCCTCACCACTCAAGTCATAATTTGGAGGTTGAGAAAACTCTACCTCCGCATCATCTTCGTATTCACTTGGGGAAGATTCTTCAATCTCAAAGAATTCACTTGCGGATGCAAGTTCATTACTAGGAGAACTTGACTCGTGATTATCATTATCAAGGAAACTCGCTTCTTGAGTTGTTCCGTCAAGTTCTTCATAAGATACCTGCTTTGGGGGTTGTGCACTATCCTCCTTAGCATCAATTGCAAATTTCTTGACGGAACTCTCCACAATTCTGAATTCCCATGGAGGTTCAGCATCTCCTAAGTCTTCAACCAATTCTTCTTCTTCGATAATTTTGGCTTCCTCCACTTGTTCCAGTAGAAAGTCATGCTCCTTACTGTCCATCGTAGTTTCTAGTATCTCCTTCATGCTACGTTCTTCATTAGATTGTCCACATGAAGCCATGGGGGTTCCTTGAGTGTCAAAACATCTGGAAGGTAATCGATTGATCGCTTGCTCCAGTTGGTGAAGGGTTGTATGAAATTTTTCCACTATTTCCTTAAGACACTCCCATGATTCTTGGGTCGATGGATATGGATATGGTGCATAGGGAAGTGGTGGTTCTTGGGAATAATTGGATTGGAATTGGGGTGGATATGGGTTAGGGTCATATGGAGGTGAATGGTGGTAGGGGGCTTGTGAGTGTAGTGGTTCATAGCTATGTTGAGGAGGTGGGTTATAGGCGTATGATGGGGCTTGTTGGTAACCACAAGGGGTCCACCATATCTATCATCTTAGTACACACCTTGGAATGGCTCTTGACCATAGTATACTGGTGGGGATTGGTTATCACGAGAAGGTCCACCGTATCTATTGTCTTGGCATGCATTGTAGAATGGTCGTTGTCCATGGTATTTTGGAAGGTGTTGTCGCCGAAAGGGTTGATCAGATCCTCGTGGCTCCTTCCATCTATGATTGGTTTGACCTTGATGCATGTTCCTGTTATAGCTTCCATTCCTTGCAACAATATTAGAACCAAACTCAAAGCGACGGGGGTGAGAACTCATAGTAGCTAAAAAATATTAAAAACGAAAATAAAAAAATAAACAGGTAATAGAAAATATTTACAATAACCAATAATAAGGCACACATTTGCAATTCTCCAGCAACGGCGCCATTTTGATGATTAGATTAACTGCTAGTAAAGAATTTTATAATAATAATCGTGTTGTAAGTATAGCTTCTAAACCGGCAGAAAATCCTTTCGTACAAAAATTTGGTTGTCACAAGTAACAAAACCTAATAAAATTTATAACCAAAGTATTTAAACCTCGGATCGTCTTCTCAAGGAATTGCAGGGAAGTATGATTATTATTGGTTATGGAAAATTGTATATTTTTGGGTTTTTGAAATAGGGAACAGGAAAATAAATTGGCAGGAAATTAAATCTTAATTATCATAAAAACCATTGCAAGGTATAAGAACTGGAAATCTCATCCTAGTTATCCTTATCAGGTGTGATGAGAATTGTTATTGCTCCCACTTAGTTAACCCTTACTAAATAAAGGAAAGTCAAGTGGACCAATCAATTTGATCCTCAAGTCCTAGTTAACTCTTGTGGAAAGACTAGCTTTAGAGCGATCCAAATCAATCAGCTATTCCCAATTTTCAATCAACTGCTGAGTCTGATAACTAAAGTGTTACCAATTACTTAACCAAATTAAAAAGGGAGAAAATCTACTCGAATAAAAATGCCTTCAGATTGAAAGCAGCAGTAACATAAATAAAAGAAAGAAATCTTAAATCTGAAATACCTCAAATTATATTAAATAAAGAAATCAACTCTAACATGAAGTTCATAAGCCAAATTGAAAAGATAAATAACAATTAAAGTAATAGAATAAATAAAAGTAGAAAATAAATTAAAGGAACATTGAACCTGGAATGAAAAGAAGTAGCCTAATCATAATAGAAATCCTAAATCCTAATCCTAATCCTAAATCCTAAGAGAGAGGAGAGAGCCTCTCTCTAAAAGCTAAATCTAAAACCTAAAATTATAAATATGAATGTTGTCTCTATTTGTTGATTCCCCCATTCTCTGGCTTCTATTATGTGCTTCTGGGCTTGGATCTGGGCCAAAAAGGGGCCCAGAAATCGCTGAGGGCATTTTCTGCAGATTCTTGCACGTGGCGTCTGTCACGCGTGCGCGTGGGTCACACGTTTGCGTCATTTGGAGTTTTTCCTTGTCACGCGTACGCGTCGTCCATGCGTACGCGTCACTGCCATTTTGTGCTAGGCACGCGTCCGCGTCGTCCACGCGTGCGCGTCGCTGCCCTTTTCTTCAAAACTCCATTTTTGTGCTTTCCTTCTATTTTTGTATGTTTCCTTTCTGTCCTCTAAACCATTCCTGTCCTATGAGGCCTGAAAATACTTAACACACAAATCACGACATCGAATAGTAATAAAGGATAATTAAATTTAATATTTTCAAAGCATAGGAAACATGTTTTCACATATATCATAAAATAAGGATGGAATAGTAAAACCATAGAATTTACATGAATAAGTGGGTGAAGAATTGATAAAAACACTTAATTGAGCACCAGATGAATCATAAAATATGGCTTTATCAGGCTTCAATGGGTTGATTTGGATTTGACTTTGAATGAATATGGATCTGGATTGGCTTGGTTCAAGTTGGTTTGGTGTGTGGGAACCTTCCAGGGGAGCGCTCCGTTGAGTTAGGAAACGTAGTGCTACCATGATTAGTGTCAAGCCTTCGAACCAGGCCTCAGGCCAAAGTAGCACTCAGTTAATTGAACTAACGTAGCGCCTTTTCTTGTTGGCCTTGGTTCCCATTTCGAACCTTGGTGGCTTCCCTTTGCTAGCAATTTACTTGTGCCAAGCCTTGTTATGTAGCGTAGCACTCCCTTGTGTGCTTGGTTCGAACCTTGGCTGCCCCCTTTTGTGAGCGTTGCACCTAGCTTTCTTTGTATGAAGGCCACGAAAACGTTGCTTGTGTGAACGCTAGCGTTAAATAAATGAATGCTCTTCTCCTTTGCATAGCGCTCTCTTGCTTTCCTTGTTGGGCGCTCAGTTGCTTTAATGAACGCTAGTGTTCATTATTGTGAATATTGCTTCCTTTTATTCCATTCATTTCCAATTAACAATGCCAATGCATGGTTCATAATGGTATAAATAAATTAAATGCATGCATGCTTTACTTTAACGCCTTTATTTAATAATGCATTCATTTTTTTTTTTTGGCATTAATGATTAAATACTTTATGTATGCATTAATTGGCTTTGTAATATAATGCATAGTTCATGATGGCATTAAATGCATGCATGCTTTAATTTATTAACTCATGATAATGCATGCTTAGGGCATTAATGCTAATGCCACGGCTTCATGGTTATGGGCCACGCTTTTAAAAAGCGTGGCCTAATGTTTCAAAGCGTGCTCAAACTTCAAAGCGTGCTCCAAAATTTCTCTTTTCTTCTTTTTCGCTTATTTTGTGCTATTTTACTTTTTTTTTCACTTATTTCCTACAAAATTTATAAAATCAAAAGATCAAAGAAATATACCATTTAAGCACAAAAGAATGCAATATTTAAGCACTAATTATCAATTTCTTGTATGAAAAAGTATAGAAGAACATGACATGATGACATGTCATCACTAATTAGATCTAAATTTTTTGAAGATGCTCAACAATAAAAAAAATTAAGGGTACGAACGTCGTGCTCCTGATGCATCGGAAAAATTTGTAAAATTATTTCTTTTAATTTTTAAATTTCTAAATTAAAAAAATAATCTTTTTAGTAAAAGTAGAAGGATAAAAAATTCTAACGATATTCAATAAACAAAAAACATTTAAAAATTTAAATTTTTAAATCTAATTAGATCTAAATTTTTTGAAGATGTTCAAAAATAAAAAAATTAAGGGTACGAACATCATGCTCCTGATGCATCGTTATCCGGTGAATAAAAAAATAGTAAAACTCACCGGCAAGTGTACTGGGTCAATCCCACAGGGATTGATCCCACAGGGATTGATGGATTGAGCAATTTTAGTTAGGTGGTTGATTTAGTTAAGCGAACAGTTGATGATTTGAATGATTTGTCACCAACAGAAGCTAAATTACATGAAAATAAAAGGGAGAGGGAGACTTGACAGTAAATTAAAGAGCAGAAGAAGTAAAAGAGCTGAAACTTAAAGTGCAAGAAAAGTAAATGATTGGAACTTAAATTGCAAGAAATGTAAATAGCTTGAAAAATAAAGGGATGTGGGATGCTGGGATTCAGGACTTAACAATAGACAGTAAAGAAGATGAAGCAGTAGATCTAAATAGAATTGGAAAGTTACAGTGAAGAACAAAACAGAAAGTAAATTTAACTCAATTATAAAAGCTAGGAAAGAAATTCAAGATCTCAGGGGATATGTGAGACTAGAAAACAAGTCTAGATCTCAATTCCTTCCTTGATCCAACAGAGAGCAATTTGCAAAAGAAAAGAAGATGAAAACAGTAAAGGAAACTCAGATTCAATGCTTGGAACAATTGAGAAGAGAGGTAAAAGATGACTCTCAAACTTAGAATCAATGAAGCTCTTCAATCTCAATTCAAATTCCAAAACAGAAAGCAAAAGTAGCAGAAGAAATGAAAATGATGACAGAAAGCTAAATCCAATTCCAAAATCTTAGAATTATGCAGAAGAAAACAAAGATGAATTGTAGATCAATGATTGAAATAGAATTCCTTCAATCTCAATCTAAAATTCAGAAACAAAAAGCAAGAAATGTAAAATTAAGAACTAGGAAGAAGAGAACTCAGCTCTCAATCCCAATTCAAAGCTAAAATGTAAAAGTGAGCTCAAAATAAAACTAGAAATAAAAGAAAATTCAAAAGTTAAAGTAAAAGTGAAAGAAAAAAATTCCTCTCTAAATCAAACTAAGTCTTATTTATACACTTTCTATTTTTGATCTTCAGAATTTGGAGTGGGCTTTTCATTTGGTGAAGAATTGGATCCAATTTGGCTTTTTAATTAAAATTGAACCATGGTGCACCTCCCAGGGAACCGCTCGGTTAATTGAACCAACTGAGCGCTCAAAGTCTTGGCCAGATTTTTTTTGTGTATGGCTCCAGGGGAGCGTTCAGCTACTTAAGGTAACTGAGTGCTACACATGCTTGTCCCAGGCTTGTTTGTTGCGTGCAGCTTCCCTAGCATTGGGCTCAGTTAAAAAACCTCACTGAGCGCCCCTTTGTTGCATGGAACTCCCCCTTCGACGCTTGGTGACCGCGATTCAGCGCCAATTTCCTTGGCCCAAGGAGTAGCTCTTAGTTAAAAACTCCTAACTTAGCGCCCTTTGTTTTGGTGGGAGCTTCCTTGTTCGAATCCTGGTGGTTGCCCTTTTGCCAATTTGGTTTCAAGGAGTAGCGCTCAGTTAGATAAGTTAACTGAGCGTCCTTTGTGCGCATGGAGTGAGCTCCACCTTCGAGACTTGGTGAATGCAATTTGTGCATTTCCTTTTGCCAAAGCCTTATGTTGCTCCTTCCTTGTGTAGCGCCTCTCTTGGCTTCCTAGGTGCAAGGTTCGAACCTTGTTGAAGCCACTAGCAAATGTTGCACCTTGATTTTTCCTTGGGGAGGCCACGAAAAAGTTAATTTAGTTAACTGAGTGCTATTGATTTTGCTTGCTTCCTTGGGCGCTCAGTTAACTCTCTTCACGTAGCACCATAGGCCTTGGTGCTTCCTTGGCCATGTTTGGTTTGGTGCTGGGCTAGCGCTCAGTTAAGCGGGTTCACTGACCGCTATGCCCCTTGCCTCCTTGGTTGATGCACCACGCTTTTGTTTCCTTAGGTCACGCTTTCCAAAGCGTGACCTAAGGTCTAAAGCGTGCTTTAACTTCAAAAGCGTGCCAAAATTCCTTTTTCAACCATTTCTTCACCTACAAGTAATCAAAACAACCAATCAAAGCATCACCAAATTCACAAGGTTCATAAATTATTCAAAAACCAACTAATTTTAGCTTAAACCTCATGATTTAGTGTCAAATAAAGGATGGTTGATTGATTTAACAAAACCATGCAAAACCACTTCAAATTACTTACTTCTAATGCAAGAAAGTGCATAAAACCTAATGAAACAAGTGAAAAATGCTTGAAAAGCTAGCTTAAGATGACTTGTCATCACAACACCAAACTTAAACCTTGTTTGTCCCCAAGCAAGCACTAAACATAAGAGAAAATGGAATGAAACAGAGAATTATGCATGTCCTTATTCAGTAGATAATTGAACTTGGTTCATGGGGTTTTATGCAGACAATGGTAGCTCATTTATTACTTGCTGACAGATAAGAAATGTTTCCTTAAATGTTCATTAGAGTTGCTGCTATAATGCCTTGCTTTTGCTTGATCCCTTGCTAGCTTTTTCTTTCTTTCTTTTGCTTAGGAAGCTTATTTATTAATGAAAGCTTGGTGGCAAATGTTGCAGCAGCCTTTTGACTAAACTTTGCTCAACATTTCTTCACCAAAGACACATGGCTCACAATTTCTTCCTAGGAACATTGATGCCCAGCATCTCTTTGGATTACTAAATGCCTTGTAACTAGGTTGCTCTTGATAGTGGACTTTCAGTTGGCAATCCCAGATCAGTTGATCTAAGTGGCCAAGTTTCAAAATACTCCTCAAAACCTACTTGTCCAAGCATATCCCAGTACAAAAACACCACAGGCATATGTCCTAGGGTCCAAGCTATTGGTGTCTAGACTTATTGTTTGTTTCTTTGCCCATTCTTGGCTTTTCATCTTTCTTTTTCTTTTTGTTTTGCTTCATTCTCAAGGGTCTTTCATTCATAACAGACTTTATAGCAGCAAACTAATTCACACTTCAAAGAACATGTTATTATGCAGCTTTTGTTATTTGAGCTAACCATTAAATCAAACAAATACCATCACTGAATTCTCATTCTAATTTCTACAACAATGAACATTTACTTTCTATTTCAAATACTTCTCTTTTATTTTTGCAGAAGGGAAACACAACAAAATTCAAGCTAGTGATGGGTGACAAGCATAATGCAATTCACTTGTAAGAAAACTACTCAGAACATAAAAGTGTGAAACATAAAGCATTTGGAGGCATTTCATGTCTCAGATATGCATCTTCCTTATTAAATTTTAAAAATAAAACATGAAAGAAACTCCACCACCTTCTAATTGTCATGTTCCTTGCTCCTTCTTGATTCCCCCTTCTTCTTCCTCTTCTTGGTGTAATCTTGAGGCTCTTCAACAGGGCACCTTCTCTCCCAAACAGGGTCTATTAAACCTGAGAGTCCAGCCTCCTCTAATCCTTGCTTCATGCGTGCTATATTCTTATTGGCTCTAGCTTTCTAATGGTCTACTAGCTCTGGGCATTGCGCAAATGGCTTGATCTGTGGTTCCAATGCTGGCATACTGTGGACCAAGTAGTCCAAGTTCATTTGGGTGTCTATATCATACTCCATTCTATCATAGTGCCTACTCTCTCCAATGGTATGATATATGTTCTTCCACTGATATAAATTTTGAGTGTACTCCCCATACTTGGCTTGACTTAGGGACAATCTATTGTATGACTCTCGAAAATCTGCTGATTGTTCCCTTTGCCCCTCAAGAATCTTTGTTTGGAATTCTTGTTGTTGAGCCATCATTTGTTGCTGCCAGTTCTCTTGTCGCTCCTCCATTTGGCGCTTCCAGTTCTCTCTTCCTTCTCTATCCTTCATATACTACTCCTGTTGTTGCAAATATAGCTCTTGCTGCTTTAAATAATGCTCCTGTGCTCTCATGTTTTGTTGAGATATTTCCTCAAGAGCTCTTTGCAATTGGCTCATGTCTATAGCACCAGGAGCTTGCTCTTCCTCCACTTGTGGTCTTCTTCTTCTTTGGGGTCTTTCTTCCTCTTGAGCGTCATCTTTAATAGCACCTTCCATTAGTCGCCTAGTGATCCCCCTGCTTCCTTTTACTTTCTCCGTACCTTCATCTTCAAATAGCACCCTAGCCCTTTTACATAGCCTTAGAATAGTGCTTGGGTGACCAAGCCTACCCGATTTGCTTGTGTCTTCAGCAATCTCCTGAATACTATCTGCTATGAGTTATAAGAGATTGATATCTCCTCCATGTAAGATGCAGTACGTCAAGAGGGCTCGCTTGATTATGACTTCGGAGGTGTATGCAGTAGGGAGTATTGATCTCCTTACTATCTCATACCACCCTTTGGCTTCAGGTATGAGATCTAATCTTTTTAAGTGGCTTGGAGCTCCCTCTGAGTCCCGTTCCCAATCTCTGCCTTCAAGACATAACCCCTGCAATAATTCATCAGGGTCATTCTCACCCTGCAATCTTTCCTCATAGCTAAGCTCCTCATAGGTTATGGTTCTCAACTGTAGGGCTCTCATAACTGATGATGGACTAAAGTCCACCTCCATACCTCTGACATAACTCTTATAAGGGGGCTGTCCTTGCTTTCTTTCACAGCATTTGCGTAAAATTCCCTTATCATGACTACACTAATATTAGTTAAAGGTTCACACAAAAGTTCCCACCTTCTATTCTTAGTAATTTGCCTCGTGATGGGATATTCCCCCTTCCTCAGTCTGAAGCCTATCTCAGGAATGACATGTTCTATTTTCATGAGCCTATGATACCTTGCTTCATGAAACTGAGATTTAAATTTCTTTGTATCATAGCTTGGGGGTTCGGCCATTACTGGTTCCTTGCCCTTTCTTCTTCTAGAGCTTGAAGAGGCCATAAAATTGAAAAGAGAGGAAAAGAAGCAAGGGTGCACATTGGTTGATATGAGGTACGGCTTGCTATGAAAGAGGATGGAAGATGGCAAAATCACGCTGCTGTTGGGTAAGAGAGAGTTGCTGGGACGTGTTTTTGGATAGGTGAAGGGTGAAGCAAAGGCTTATAAGTGGGGAAAGCTTGTATGAATGTGTAGGCTATGAAGTGTCACAAACTATTTATAGACAATGCATCAAGTCTTCGAACAAAACCACAAATGAGGAGAGAGTTCGGCCAAACAAGAATAAATGGTGTAGATTGAGTGAATCATTGTGGAAATCTCATAGCATGGATGGCTTGCATGCAAAGTTGAGTGAAGACATGGATTGCTCCTCCATTGGCTGCATGTGGTTCGGCCTCCAAGACATTGATGCATGCAGATTTTTGTCTCCAAGAAGGCACCATTTCCTAGGCACATGTGACTCTCTTTTTACTTTGTCATGGCCGTGCATGCATTTTTCCTTTGTCCTTCTCTCAATCTTCTTTGTCCTACACAATTAAAAAAAATTGGTGAGCATTGGAAGTGAATTTGGTTCGGTGGTGGTGATGAGTAATAAAGAAAGATAACTTCACACATTCCTTAATTAAATGACCAATCATGCTCCTTAGATTTTGAACAAAGATTTGGTGGACACCAAACTTGTTTTCTACTAAGGGATCTATGTAAAATGCAAATAATATCCATCATAATTGGTGCATTCATCATAAGGAACATTTTATTTTCCACCATAAACTCCTAAAATAAAACAATGTATGGTTCATCTATTCATAATTTTGATCCTCTGAGCAAAGATGGTTTCTATAAGATTAAATGCATATGCAGGCACCAAACTTAATGTTTGGCTACATACTCCATCAAAATGAATAAGCATATAGTCTAATAAGGCTTGAAAAACTATTTTGTAGTGCCTTCAGGCACACCAAACTTAGAAATCTAGCATATGCTTCAATACAATGCAATTATCATATATGCTCATGAGAATTCAAATTCATGCTAGAAGGACCATTGATTATTGAAATTAAAATCAAAATAAGAATATTAAATCATGGATTGCCTCCCATGTAGCGCTCTTTTATTGTCACTAGCTTGACATTGGAACCTCATTAGGGTAGTTGATGATTGTGATGTCTCAGTTTGTCTCCTCTCACAGTAAGCTTCCTTCTAGTGCTTTGATGTTCACTCTCTGCATGCTCCAGTGAGAGTATCCTATTGATAATGTAGTAGTCATCAGCTTGTTGATTTGTCCTTAACTGTTGGTAAATTAGCTGCACTTTATCTCCCTTTGAAAATCCTTCAGTTGGGATCTTTTTTTCCATCCTCTTGGACCCTTTTTCTTGCTTTTTTTCCCCCTTTTTTGGTGATTCTTTTCCTTTGACAGTGAGCTGTGTTTTGAAATCTGTCTTCTTAGTAGCTAACACTTCACCTCCTTCTTGCTTTCTCTCATCATTCTTTAGAGTCTCATTCTCCTTTTGTTCTGCTTTGCTGCTTGTTTCTTGCTCCGGAAGGGAATCAATGAGTATCTTGTTGGTTCCTTCCTTCCACTACAAGTCTTCTTTGTCTGCCTCTATGCATGTTTCCTTCTCCTCATTATGCTGTGCTTCTGGAAAGACATTCAGGGTAATGCTTTCATTATGTACCCTTAGAGTCATGTCTCTTTGTTCAACATCTATAATGGCTCTGGCTGTGGCCAGGAATGGTCTTCCCAAGATAATAGATTCACTCCCTTCTTCTCCTAGATCCAGTATCACAAAGTCTGTAGGGAATATGAACTTGTCCACCTTGACCAAAAGGTTTTCAATTACTCCTTTGGGAAACACCAATGATTTGTCCACGAGCTCTAGTGACATCTGTGTGGGCTTTACCTCCTCTATGTATAGCTTTCTCATCATAGAATAAGGGATTAGATTGATGCTGGCCCCTAAGTCACACAGTGCCCTTTTTATGGTTATATTGCCAATAGTACAGGGTAATAAGAAGCTCCAAGGATCTTTGAGTTTTGGTGGGAGACCTCTTTGAATTACAGCACTGCACTCTTGTGTGAGTATAATGGTCTCCTTCTCATGCCAGCTTCTCTTTTTGTTAATGAGCTCCTTCAAGAATTTTGCATATAGAGGCATCTGCTCTAATGCTTCAGCCAGGGGTATATTAATCTCCAACTTCTTGAAGACTTCAAGAAATTTGGGGAAGTGTTGATCCTTAATTTCCTTGTTGAACCTTTGATGGTATGGTAAGGGGGGTGTGAAAGCCTTCACTGCCTGCTTCTGCCCTTGAGATGATTCCTCCATTACTTGCTTCCCTTTCCTTAAATCTTGTGGCTGGTCATCTTTCTCTTCAAGCTTCTCTTGATCCTTCTTTCTTGCTATCATCTCTTCCTTGTTGCTAGCTTCACCATGCTTGCTGCTAGCTTTGTCATTGTCCATAGGCCTCTTGTTATCTTCTTTGTTACTTACCAATATTTTTCCACTCCTCAGTTGGATGGCTTTGTATTCTTCTTTAGGATTTGGAATAGTGTTACTTGGGAGTGAGCTTGTTGGCCTTTCAATCACAACTTGCTTGGATAGTTGCCCCATCTGCCTCTCTAGGTTTCTTATTGAGGCTTCCTGATTCTTGCTTGTTATCTCTTGGTGCTTCAGCATCTTTTCTATCAATATCTCCAAGTTGGAGATCCTTTGAGTGTCTTGTGATGCTTGTGGCTGGTTGTGAGATGTTGAAGATGGATGATAGGTGTTTTGGTTAGTGGTTTGGTTATTGGGTGGATAGTAGCTGGAATTTGGGTGGTTGTTTGGGGTTTTCTATATGGATTGTGGTTTGTGTTTTGCTAGTTGTTGTTCTGGTTGTTTCTTGAGTTATTTTGGTTTGAATTTCTTTGCCATGGTTGCTGGTTTTGATTGTGGTTATCTCCCCATTTGAGATTTGGATGGTTCTTCCAAGATGGATTATAGGTGTCACCATAAACTTCACTTTGGCTTGAGCCTTGGTTGTGCACATATTGAATTTGTTCCTACTATTGATCTTCTTGATTTTCTTCATTTTGCCCCTATGTGGTTGATGGTTGACTTGTATTAACTGCTGCAACTTGGAGGCTATCAATCCTTTTAGCCATCTGCTCAAATTGTTGTTTGATTTGCTGCTGTATTATCTTGTTTTGAGCTAGGATGGTGTCTACTCCTTCCAACTCTAGCACTCCTTTACTTTGTGATGGTTGGCGTTGTCTTTGATGAGCAAAGAAATATTGATTGTTTTCCACCATATATTGATTGTTTGCTACCATATCAATGAGGTTTTGAGCCTCCCCTGCTGTCTTCATAAGTTGCAAAGAACCTCTTGCTGAATGATCTAGTGCTTCCTGAGCCTTCAGAGTCAACCCTTCACAGAAATTTTTCAAGACGTCCCATTCATTGAACATTTTAGGGGGACATTTTCTAATCAAGGCCTTGTATCTCTCCCATGCCTCATAGAGAGATTTTGCATCCATTTGTGTGAAGGTTTGCACCTCAGTCTTCAATCTGATAATCCTTTGAGGGGGTAGAACTTGGCCAAGAATTTATTCACTAGATCCTCCCAGCTAGTGATGCTTCCTTGTGGAAAGGTTTCAAGCCATTGAGTAGCCTTGTCCCTCAATGAAAATGGGAACATCAACAATTTGTATGTTTCTAGATGCACACTATTAGACTTCACTGTATCACAAATCTCAAAAAGGTAGATAGATGCTGGTTTGGATCTTCTATTGGACTTCCTCCATATGAGCAGTTGTTTTATACCAATGTGATGAGCTGGGGCTTCATTTCAAAGTTACTTGCATTGACATTTAGGGTAAGGATGCTACTTCCATAATGCCTTGGATTAGCAAATGTATATGAAGCCAATACTCTCCTTTGTGGTTGACTATTGTTGTTAGCCACTCCTACTGGTGGATTTGTTAGATTTGTTGAGTGTTCCTCCATTTCATGAAATTCTTCTTCAAAAGGTTCTTCTTCTCCAACAATTCCTTTCCCTCTTGCTTCTCTTCTTATCCTTCGGAGAGTTCTTTCATCAGCTTCACAGAAGGTAGGGATCTCTCTCCTTGCCTCTGTCATACAAAAGCAAAAAATAAACAGACACAGAACCAGAAATTAATTTACTCTACTAATAGAGAAAAGTTAGTGTTAGCTAAAGCAAAAATTCAAATAGTTAATGTGCTTGTAAAAAAACAAAGAAGGTAAATAAAAATAAAGAAAAAGTGCTTAATCTAGACCACCACCTTACTTAATCATTGTCAATCTAGATCAATCCCCAGCAGCGGCGCCAAAAACTTGATGGGTTGAAAACGGATTCCACACCAAAAACTCACCGGCAAGTGTACCGGGTCGCATCAAGTAGTAAAACTCACTTAGAGTGAGGTCGATCCCACAGAGATTGATGGATCGAGCAATTTTAGTTAGGTGGTTGATTTAGTTAAGCAAACAGTTGATGATTTGAATGATTCGTAACCAACAGAAGCTAAATTGAATGAAAATAAAAGGGAGAGGGAGAATTGACAGTAAATTAAAGAGCAGAAGAAGTAAAAGAGCTGAAACTTAAAGTGCAAGAAAAGTAAATGATTGAAACTTAAATTGCAAGAAATGTAAATAGCTTGGAAAATAAAGGTGTGTGGGATGCTGGGATTCAGGACTTAACAATAGACAGTAAAGAAGATGAAGTAAGTGCAGTAAATCTAAATGGAATTGGAAAGTTACAGTGAAGAACAAAACAGAAAGTAAATTCAACTCAATTATAAAAGCTAGGAAAGAAATTCAAGATCTTAGGGGATCAATGAGACTAGAAAACAAGTCTAGATCTTAATTCCTTCCTTGATCCAACAGAGAGTAATTTGCAGAAGAAAAGAAGATGAAAACAGTAAAGGAAACTCAGATTCAATGCTTGGAACAATTGAGAAGAGAGGTAAAAGATGACTCTCAAACTTAGAATCAATGAAGCTCTTCAATCTCAATTCAAATTCCAAAACAGAAAGCAAAAGTAGTAGAAGAAATGAAAATGATGACAGAAAGCTAAATCCAATTACCAAATCTTAGAATTATGCAGAAGAAAACAAAGATGAATTGTAGATCAAGGATTGAAACAGAATTCCTTCAATCTCAATCTAAAATTCAGAAACAAAAAGCAAGAAATGTAAAATTAAGAACTAGGAAGAAGAGAACTCAGCTCTCAATCCCAATTCAAAGCAAAAATGTAAAAGTGAGCTCAAAATAAAACTAGAAAAAAAAGAAATTTCAAAAGTGAAAGTAAAAGTGAAAGAAAAAAGTCCTCTCTAAATCAAACTAAGTCCTATTTATACACTTTCTATTTTTGATCTTCAGAATTTGGAGTGGGCTTTTTCATTTGGTGAAGAATTGGATCTAATTTGGCTTTTTAATTAAAATTGAACCATGGTGCACCTCCCAGGGAACCGTGATGTGTGGAAAACGATCCAACACAAAACTCACCGGCAAGTGTATCGGGTCGCATCAAGTAATAATAACTCACGTGAGTGAGGTCGATCCCACAGGGATTGAAGGATTGAGCAATTTTAGTTAGGTGGTTAATTTAGTCATGCAAATAAGTGTTGATTTGAGTGATTTGTATCCAACAGAAGCTAAATTGCATGAAATTTAAAGGGAGAGGTATAATTGACAATAGATTAAAGAGCACAAGAAGTAAAAGAGATGAATCTTAGAGTGCAAGTAATGTAAATTGCAGAAACTTAGATTGTAAGAAATGTAAATAGCTGAAGCTTAAAGTGCAAGAAATGTAAATTGCTTGAATAATAAAAGGGTTTGGGAGCTAGGATTGCAGAAATTAAACAAGAAAAAATAAATGATAATCAACAGAGAAGTAGAAGATGAATTGAGATGCAGCAGATCTAAACAAGAAACGAAGAATTACTTGAGAAACCAAACAGAAAACAAAATGTAGCTTAATTGCAATAGCTAAAGGAGAGTTGAAGATCTCAGGGGTGGAAGAGACTAGAAAATAAGTCTAGATCTCAAGTCCTTCCTTGATCCAACAAGAGAATAATTGCAGAGAAGTAAAAGAACAATTGCAGAAGAAATAGAAGATGAAATCAGTAAAGAGAACTTAGATCCAAATCACAATTCCTTGAAATTATGCAGAAAGTAAACAAGAGAGATCTTAGATCAAGATTGAAACAGAATTCCTTCAATTCTTAATCCAATATTCAAAACAAAGATGAAGAGGGTAGAGGCAAGAACAAAGAAGAAGAGAATTCAATTCTCTCCTCAATTCCTAAACCTCCAATGCTTGAAAATAAAATTGAAAATTCAAAAGTAAGCAAAAGGTAAGTAAAAGGTCTGTAAAAGGGTCCCTTCTAACTAAAACTAACTTCTATTTATACACTTCCTATTTTTGGATTTTAGAATTTGGAGTGGGCTTTTTAATTTGGAGAAGAATTGAATTAAATTGGAGTTTTGGTTGAATTTTGGGCTATGGGTCACACTGCTAGGATGAAGCTCAGTTCATGGGGAGAGCGCAGCCTTGATACTTGTTTCCTTGGCCCTTTTTGGTGTGACAAGCTTCTTGTCCTTGTCAGGGTAGCGCTCAGCTCTCCTTGAGAGCGCAGCGTCCCTTGCTTCTGTTGCCTTGTGTCATTCCTTGATGCGCACCAAGCTCTCCTGGACCGTGTCAAATTGCTTGAAGAGTAGCGATCAGCTCTCCTCAAGAGCGTAGCATCCATGCTTCAAGGGTGAGGTTCCAGGTTTGAATCCTTGGGGAAGCATTGTTGGCCCCTTTCTTTTATGCACAAAGTGGCACCTCTCTCCTTGCTTCCTTGAGGTGCATGGTTCGAATCTTGTGGGGTGCACTTCAGCTAATTTTTGCTTGTTTTCTTTGCAAGGATAGCGCCTCTTCCTCCCTCTTGGTCATGGGTTCGAAACTTGTGGCTTTCACTAGCAAACTTTTCCTTACAATTATTTTATGCCAACCCCCGATAAAGCTCTTGGCATGAATCGAGCTTTGAGCCATTTGCCTTGCTTCCTTGTTATTGTGTAGCGCTCGGTTCACAAGGAGAGCGTAGCTTTCCCTTTGCTTGGCCTTGGCCCCTTGAGTAGCGCTCCTTGTGAGAGCGCTGAGCTCTTGGTAAGAGCTCTATGGTTCTTGCTCCATGATGTTGCGCTACACTTCTCTCTTCCTTGGGCCACGCTTCTCTTTCTTTGGCTACGCTTCCTAAGCCACGCTTTCTTGTTTTCTTTTTTTCTTCACCTACAATTAATCAAAACAACCAATCAAAGTATCACCAAATTTACAAGGTTTATAAATCATTCAAAAACTAATTAAATTTAGCTTAAACCTCATGATTTAGTATCAATTAAAGGGTGGTGGATTGATTCAATAAAACCATGCAATTCCACTCCAAACCACTTACTTACAATGCAAGAAAGTGCATAAAACATAATAAAACAAGTGAAAAATGCTTGAAAAGTTAGCATAAGATGACTTGTCATCACAACACCAAACTTAAACCTTGCTTGTCCCCAAGCAAGCATCAAATAAAAGAGAAGACGGAATAAAACAGAGAAGTATGAATATCCTTATTTAGCAAATAGTTGAACTTGGTTCATGGGGTTTTATGCAGACAATAATAGCTCATTTATTAAGTGCCGTTACAGAAGAAATGTTTCCTCAAGGGTTCACTAAGGTTGCTGCTATAATGCTTCACTTCTGCTTGTTCCCTTGCTCATTTTTCTTTCCTTATTTGGCTTAAAGGGCTTATTATTCATTGAAGGCTTGGTGGCAAATGTTGCAATAGCCATTGGTTTAGTTTTGCTCAACATTCCTTCACCACAGATGATGTGTGGAAAACGATCCAACACAAAACTCACCGGCAAGTGGACCGGGTCGCATCAAGTAATAATAACTCACATGAGTGAGGTCGATCCCACAGGGATTGAAGGATTGAGCAATTTTAGTTTAGTGGTTGATTTAGTCAAGCAAATCAAGTATTGGTTGAGTGGTTTATAATTGACAGAAGCTAAATTGCATGAATTGTAAAGGGAGAGGGGGAAATTGCAGTAAATGAAAGAGCAAAGAAAGTAAATAAGCGGAATCTTAAAGAACAAGTAATATAAATTGCAGAAACTTAGATTGCAAGAAATGTAAATGACTAAATCTTAAAGTGCAAGAAATGTAAATTGCTTGAATTGTAAAAGGGATTGGGAGTTGGGATTGCAGAATTTAAACAAGACAAAAGTAAATTGCAACAAGCAGAAGAACTAAAGATGTATTGAAGTGTAATAGATCTCAAACAGGAAGATAAAAAGGCTTGAAGAATGAAAATAGAGAATGACTTGTGCTGAATTTGCAGCAATTTAAAAGAGGTTGAAGATCTCAGGAGTGAAAGAGACTAGAAAACAAGTCTAGATCTCAAATCCTCCCTTGATCCAACAAGAGCAATTGCAAAAGAAATGAAAAGTAAATTGCAGAAGTAAATTGCAGAGGAGTAGAAGAAGATGCAGTAAATAGAAGTGGAAATTTAATTATGCAGAGAAAATAAACAAGAGATCTCAAGGTGAGATTGAAACAGAAGTTCTTCAATTCTTCACCCAAGATCAAAAGCAAGAAAATTAAAGAGTGCTCAAGCAAGAACCAAGAAGAAGAGAGATCAATTCTCCTTCCAAGTTCTCAGAATTCTCAATTCAAAATAAAAGCTCAAAAATGAAAATTTAAAGTAAAATCTCAAGGTCTGAAAAAGGTTCCTATTACATTAAACTAACTCCTATTTATATACTTTCTATTCTTGGATTTTGGAATTTGGATGGGCTTTTGATTTGGTGAAGAAATGAATTAATTTGGATTTTTAGTGCAATTTTCAGCCCATGGTGCACCTCCCAGGGAAGAGTTCGGCTCTTGGCAAGAGCTTTGGCCAAGAGCTTTGGTTCCCTTTCCTTCCAATGTGTTGCACACGGTCCTTCCCTTGTGACAAGAGAACAAAGCTCTTTGCAAGAGCTTGAAAGCTCTTGGCAAGAGCTTTACTTGTCCTTGAGGTCCTTGGTTCAAGCCTTGGGTGAAGCAAAATTGGTTGTAAGTTCATGAAGAGTGCAGCGCTCCTTGTTGTTTGAGTGAGGCTCCCACTTTGATTCCCAGTGAATGCATTTTGTGGAGCCAATTTTCTTTGTGCCTAGCAATATAAAGTAGCGCTCAGTTAAGTAGGGCAATTGAGCGCCCTTGCCCCCTTGGAGCAACGCCTTTTTGTTATCCTTCAGGTGCAAGGTTCAAGTCTTGGGGATGCATTTTGGCCAATTTTGGCTTATTTTTCTTTGTGAGTAGCGCTGGCCCCCCTCCCCTTGGTCATGGGTTCAAGCCTTGGTGAGTGAATTGGCAAAAACAAAGAAAAAGACTAGTAAAACTAGGCTAAGATGACTTGTCATCACAACACCAAACTTAAAACTTGCTTGTCCCCAAGCAAGCAGTAAAACATAAAGAAAATTACTAGAAGCAGAGAAGTGTATAAGCCTTTTATTGGAAGACATTGAATACTGGTAAATAGGGCTTTTATGCATGGTATCTTAGTGATTTTTATTCTGTGGCTGAGACATCAACATCCCTTTGCAAGAGCTTGAAAGCTCTTGGCAAGAGCTTTACTTGTCCTTGAGGTCCTTGGTTCAAGCCTTGGGTGAAGCAAAATTGGTTGTAAGTTCATGAACAGTGCAGCGCTCCTTGTTGTTTGAGTGAGGCTCCCACTTCGATTCCCAGTGAATGCATTTTGTGGAGCCAATTTTCTTTGTGCCTAGCAATATAAAGTAGCGCTCAGTTAAGTAGGGCAATTGAGCGCCCTTGCCCCCTTGGAGCAGCGCCTTCTTGTTATCCTTCAACAGACACATGGCTCACCTTTTCTTCCTAGGATCATTGACTCCCAGCATCTCTTTGGATTACTAAGTGTTTTGTAGCTAGGTTGCTCTTGATGGTGGACTTTCAGTTGGCAATCTCAGATCAGTTGATCTAAGTGGCCAAGTTTTGAAATACTCCTCAGAACTTACTTGTCCAAGTATATCTGATGAGCGGGTAACTTATACGCTTTTCGGCATTGTTTTTAAGTAGTTTTCAGCATGTTTTAATTACTTTTTAGTATATTTTTATTAGTTTTTATTCAAAATTCACATTTCTGGACTTTAATATGAGTTTGTGTGCTTTTCTATGATTTCAGGTATTTTCTGGCTGAAATTGAGGGACCTGAGCAAAAATCTGATTCAGGCTGAAGAAGGACTGTAGATGTTGTTGGATTCTGACCTCCTTACACTCGAAATGAATTTTCTGGAGCTACAGAAGTCCAACCGGCGCGCTCTTAATTGCATTGGAAAGTAGACATCCAGGGCTTTCCAGCAATATATAATAGTCCATATTTTACTCAAAGATAAATGACATAAACTGGCGTTCAACGCCAGTTCCATGTTGCATTCTGGCGTTAAACGCTAGAAACAGGTTACAAGTTGGAGTTAAACGCCCAAAACAGGCTACAACCCGGCGTTTAACTCCAGAAACAGCCTAGGCACGTGTAAAGCTCAAGTCTCAGCCCCAGCACACACCAAGGGGCCCCGGAAATAGATTTCTGCACTATCTATCGTAGTTTACTCATTTTCTATAAACCTAGGTTACTAGTTTAGTATTTAAACAACTTTTAGAGATTTATTTTGGATCTCATGATATTTTTAGATTTGAACTTTGTATCCTAGACGGTATGAGTCTCTAAACTCCATTGTTGGGGGTGAGGAGCTCTGCTGTGTCTCGATGAATTAATGCAACTATTTCTGTTTTCTATTCAAACACGCTTGTTTCTATCTAAGATATTCATTCGCACTTCAATATGATGAATGTGATGATCCGTGACACTCATCACCATTCTCAACCTATGAATGCGTGCCTGGCAACCGCCTCTGTTCTACCTTAGATTGAATGAGTATCTCTTGGGTTCCTGGCTCATAAGTCTGATCGCCTCTCCTGACAACAGAACTTTCAGCTCCGTGAGACCAGAGTCTTCGTGGTATAAGTTAGAATCCATTGGCAGCATTCTTGAGATCTGGAAAGTCTAAACCTTGTTTGTGGTATTCTGAGTAGGATCTGGGAAGGGATGACTGCAATGAGCTTCAAACTCGCGAGTGCTAGGCGTAGTGACAGACGCAAAAGGATCGATGGATCCTATTCCATCACAAGTGAGAACCGACAGATGATTAGCCATGTACATGGACCTTTTTCACTGAGAGGACGAATGGTAGCCATTGACAATGGTGATCCACCAACATACAGCTTGCCATGGAAGGTGCCTTGCGTGCGTGAAGAAGATGACGGTAGGAAAGCAGAGATTCAGAAGACAAAGCCTCTCCAAAACTCCAACATATTCTTCATTACTACATAACAAGTATTTATTTCATGCTCTTTTATTCTTCACAATTCAAACTAATAATCATAATTGATATCCTGAATAAGAGTTACAAGATAACCATAGCTTGCTTCAAGCCGACAATCTCCGTGAGATTCGACCCTTACTCACGTAAGGTATTACTTGTACGACCCAGTGCACTTGCTGGTTAGTGGTACGAGTTGTAAAAAGTGTGATTTACAATTTCGTGCACCAAGTTTTTGGCGCCGTTGCCGGGGATTGTTCAAGTTTGGACGACTGACGGTTTATTTTGTTGCTTAGATTAGGAAAAATTTCTTTTTCTTTTTGGTTTAGAGTCTTCCATTATTGTTTTTGGTTAAAATTTTAAAATCCTTATTTGTTTTTTTTTTCTAAATTATTTTCGAAAATTTTCAAAATCAATAACTTCATAATTTAGTCTTCTGTTTGAGTTTAGTTTCATATTTTAAGTTTGGTGTCCTTTGTGTTTCTGTTTTCTTAAATTTTTTTTAGTTGCTCTTAGTGTTTATTTTGATATTCAAAGCTTCCTTGTTTGTTTTCCTTGTTTTGATCTAAAAATTTTAAGTTTGGTGTCGTTTTTACTGTTTTTCTCTTTCTTCATTAAATTAAAAAATATTTCCCTTTTTATTCTAATTGATTTTCGAAATTTTCCTTTAAAAATTCAGATTTTTATTTTAAAACTTTCTATTTTATCTTATCGTAGTTTTAAAAATTCAAAATTCAAATCTTTTTTGAAAATTATATTAAAAAATTTTTGAACCTTTTCAATTAATTAGTCAATTCAACATTCAAATTTCCTTTTTATTTCCCTTTTCTTGTAATTTTCAAAATCTATATTCAAAAATCATATCCAAAATTTTTCAAATCTTCTTAATTAAGTAATTATTTTCGGTTTCAAATTTATTTATCTTATTATTTTTATTTATTCTTAATAATTCGGTTTGTTTCTACTTAAATAAAATAAAAATAAAAATATATTTTACTTGCAATTCACATCATCTCCCTTTCTCCATCATGGATCTAAGTGGAAATGAACAGTCCAGAAGGACTCTGGGGTCATATGCTAACCCCATTACTGCTGCATATGAGAGTAGCATCTGTATACCTCCCATCAAAGCAAGCATTTTTGAGCTAAATCCTCAGCTCATTGTCATGGTGCAGCAAAATTGCCAGTATTCCGGTCTTCCACAGGAAGAACCTACTGAGTTTCTGGCGCAGTTCTTGTAAATTGCTGACACAGTGCGTGACAAGGAGGTAGATCAGGATGTATACAGGCTGTTACTGTTTCCATTTGCTGTAAAAGATCAAGCTAAGAGGTGGTTAAATAACCAACCCACAGCAAACATAAGAACATGGACACAGTTATCAGACAAATTCCTGAATCAATATTTCCCTCCAAAAAGGATGACACAACTAAGGCTGGACATCCAAGGCTTTAAACAAGAGGATGATGAATCCCTTTATAACGCCTGGGAGAGGTACAGAGGGATACTAAGGAAATGCCCCTCTGAAATGTTTTCAGAGTGGGTGCAATTAGACATCTTCTACAATGGGCTTACAGAGAAAGCTCAAGTATCTCTAGACCACTCAGCTGGTGGATCTATACACATGAGAAAAACTATTGAAGAGGATCAAGAGCTTATTGATATAGTTGCTAGAAATCAGCATCTGTACATAATTAGTGGGTCCTCCATAAAAGAAGAAGCCGAAGCAGTATCTACTGAATTTGGTCCTCCAGAACAAGTTGCTGAACTCAATCAACAATTGTGTTTTCTAACAAAACAGCTAGCAGAATTCAAGGAAATGCTACAAGACACTAAAAATGCTAATAAAATTATGGAAGCGCAATTGAATCAGACAAAACAGCAATTATCAAAGCAGATAACAGAAGAGTGCCAGGCAGTTCAATTAAGAAGTGGGAAAACATTAAATACCTCACTTCAGAGTAGCAGAAAGCCAAGAAAAGAACAACTGATAGAGGATGAGCAAAATATTTTCTAAAATCCCTCTGAGGACAGTAAGAGCCCAGAGAGGAATAACTCTGACGTTCAAATGCCAGAAAAGGATGCAAAGCTGGCGTTAAACTCCCAACCCATGCGCAGTTCTGGCATTCAAACGCCAGAAACAGGCAAGGAGCTGGTGTCAAACGCCCAATTGAAGCTCAGTTCTGGCGTTCAAACACCAGAAACAGGTAAGAAGTTGGCGTCCAACGCCAATCCCGCTTTTAACCCTTGCATTCAAATGCCAGTGAGGGATCAGACACACATAAGTGCTGATAGCAACCCCTCTAAAAAGGCTTCTCCAACCACCTATGTAGGAAATAAACCTGCAGCAACTAAGGTTGAGGAATACAAAGCCAAAATGCCTTGTCCTCAAAAACTCCGCCAAGAAGAGCAGGATAAGTAATTTGCCCGCTTTGCAGACTATCTTAAGACTCTTGAAATAAAGATTCCATTTGCAGAGGCACTTGAGCAAATACCCTCTTATGCCAAGTTCATGAAAGAGATCTTGAGTCATAAGAAGGATTGGAGAGAAACTGAAAGAGTTCTCCTCACTGAAGAATGCAGTGCAGTCATTCTGAAAAGCTTCCCAGAAAAGCTTAAAGATCCCGGGAGCTTTATGATACCATGCATATTAGAGGGTAATTGCACCAAGACAGCTTTATGTGATCTTGGGGCAAGCATCAACCTAATACCTGCATCCACTATCAGAAAGCTTAGTTTAACTGAAGAAGTCAAACTAACCCGGATATGTCTCCAACTTGCCGATGGCTCCATTAAATACCCATCAGGCGTGATTGAAGACATGATTGTCAGGGTTGGGCCATTCGCCTTTCCCACTGACTTTGTAGTGCTGGAAATGGAGGAGCACAAGAGTGCTACTCTCATTCTAGGAAGACCCTGTCCAAAAGGGGGAAGTAACCCTGAGAGTTAATGAGGATGAGTTTAAGTTAAATGCTGTCAAAGCCATGCAGCATCCAGACACACCAAAAGACTGCATGAAAGTTGATCTTATTGACTCTTTGGTGAAGGAGATCAACATGGTTGAGAGTCTCGAATCAGAGCTAGAAAACATCTTTAAAGATGTCCAGCCTGATCTGGAGGATTCAGAGGAAATAAAAGAGCCTCTGAAAATCCCTTATGAAGAGGAAAAACCTCCTAAACCCGAGCTCAAACCACTATCACCATCCCTGAAATATGAATTTCTAGGAGAAGGTGACACTTTTCCGGTGATCATAAGCTCTGCTTTAAATTCACAGGAAGAGAAAGCACTACTTCAAGTGCTAAGGACACACAAGGCAGCTCTTGGGTGGTCCATAAGTGATCTTAAGGGCATCAGCGTAATTGAAAAATTACCACCACCTGCCAATGTTAAGGCAATTAGAAGCTTTCTGGGGCATGCAAGATTCTACATGAGGTTTATAAAGGATTTTTCAAAAATTGCAAAACCTCTGAGCAATCTGCTAGCTGCTGACACGCCATTTGTGTTTGACACAGAGTATCTACAGGCGTTTGAAACTCTGAAAGCTAAGCTGGTCACAGAACCAGTTATTTTTGCACCAGACTGGACATTACCATTTGAACTAATGTGTGATGCTAGTGACCATGCCATTGGTGCAGTACTGGGACAGAGGCATAACAAGCTTCTGCATGTCATTTATTATACTAGCCGTGTTTTAAATGATGCCCAAAAAAATTACACAACCACAGAAAAAGAATTGCTTGCAGTGGTTTATGCCATTGACAAGTTTAGATCATACTTAGTAGGATCAAAAGTGATTGTGTACACTGACCATGCTGCTCTTAAATATCTACTCACAAAGCAGGATTCAAAACTCAGGCTCATAAGATGGGTGTTGCTTCTGCAAGAGTTTGATATAGAAATAAGAGACAGAAAAGGGACAGAGAACCAAGTGGCTGATCATCTGTCTCGGATAGAGCCACTAGAAGGGACGTCCTTTCCCTCTATTGAGATCTCTGAAACCTTTTCGGATATGCAACTGTTTGCCATTCAGGAAACACCATGGTTTGTAGACATTACAAACTATAAAGCTGCAAGATTCATACCCAAGGAGTACAGCAGGCAACAAAAGAAAAAATTAATTACTGATGCAAAGTACTACTTGTGGGATGAACCCTATCTCTTTAAGAGATGTGCAGACGGAATAATCCATAGGTGTGTGCCTAGAGAAGAAGCACAGAAGATCTTATGGCATTGCCATGGGTCACAATATGGAGGCCATTTCAGAGGTGAGCGAACAGCCACCAAGGTTCTCCAATGTGGCTTCTACTGGCCTACGCTCTATAGAGATTCCCGAGAGTTTGTACATAACTGTGACAGTTGCCAGAGGGCTGGTAATCTGCCTCATGGTTATGCCATGTCTCAACAAGGAATCTTGGAGATTGAGTTGTTTGATGTATGGGGTATTGACTTCATGGGGCCTTTCCCACCATCATACTCAAACACATATATTCTGGTGGCAGTAGACTTTGTATCTAAATGGGTAGAGGCAATTGCAACACCCACTAATGATACTAAGACAGTGCTGAAGTTCCTCCAGAAACATATCTTCAGCAGGTTTGGTGTCCCTAGAGTACTAATCAGTGATGGGGGCACTCACTTCTGCAATAAACAACTCTACTCTGCTATGGTCCGATATGGAATTAGCCACAAAGTAGCAACTCCATATCACCCACAGACAAATGGGCAGGCTGAAGTCTCTAATAGAGAACTAAAAAGAATCCTGGAATGGACTGTAATTACCCGTAGAAGGGATTGGGCAAGAAGCTTGGATGAGGTCCTGTGGGCATACAGAACAGCATTCAAGACTCCTATAGGGACCTCACCATACCAGCTTGTGTATGGTAAGGCCTGTCATTTGCCCGTGGAACTGGAACATAAGGCCTACTGGGCAACCAGATTCCTAAACCTTGATGCCAAGTTAGCTGGAGAGAAAAGATTGCTCCAGCTGAATGAGATAGAGGAATTCAGACTCAATGCTTTCGAAAATACTAAGATTTACAAAGAGAAAGCAAAAAGGTGGCATGATAAGAAACTGTCACCCAGAGTCTTTGAACCAGGACAAAAGGTTCTACTGCTCAACTCTAGACTCAGATTATTCCCCGGGAAACTGAAATCCCGGTGGAAGGGACCATATGTGATTACAAGTGTGTCACCATATGGATATTTGGAGCTTCAAGACATTGATTCTAATAAGAAATTCATTGTTAATGGACAAAGAATCAAGCATTATCTTGAAGGCAATGTTGAGCAAGAATGCAAAAAGCTGAGGCTAGATTGAAAGCTCAGCAAGGTCCAGCTAAAGACAATAAAGAAGCGCTTGCTGGGTGGCAACCCAGCCATTTATAAAGCTTATTTGTTACTCAAATAATAATTATACGAGTTTAATATAAATAATCTTCAAGGTAAAGTATCAATTGCATAAGTTCACAGAGTTATAGAAGGATTCAGAGTACAAAACAGGAAAAAGGAGCTCACTGGCAAGAAAATGCCAGTAAGAGGTACAATTGGGTGTTAAATGCCCAAAAGAAGCGTCTACTAGGCGTTTAACGCCAGTAATGATACCTTTCTGGGCGTTAAACGTCAGAATGGGTACCATTCTAGGTGTTTAACGCCAAACTTGCAGCATCCTGGGCGTTCAGAAAAACGCCCAATGACGAAAGATTTCTGGCGTTTAATGCCAACCAGAAGCAACAGCTGGGCGTTAAACGCCCAAAAGAGGCTACAGATGGGCGTTAAATGCCCAAAACAAGCAGCAAATTGGGCGTTTAACGCCAGGATTGTGGAGGGGAGGAAGTTTTTGTTCCCAACTTGATTTTTTTCAAATTTTCATATTTCCATCCATACTTTCTTGCATAAACATGTTCCCGTACTTTCATTTTTCAAACTCTTTTCCAAAAATATTAAAAATATCTTAATCCTAAAATTAAATTTTCCTGAATTCTTCTTCAACTTCTTTTCAAATCTTTTTCAAAACAAATCTATCTTTTTCAAATCTTTTCAACTCATCAATATCTTTTTCAAATCTTCACAATATCTTTTTTAAAACAAATCTATCTTTTTCAAATATCTTTCATATCTTTTCAATCTTAAATTACATTTTTTTTTCCTATCATACTTATCTTTTACAAATCACATTTTCTATCATATCTTTTTCAAAAATTTTTGAAAAACCCACCCCCTTTCCTTTAAATCCTCGTTCGGCCTCCCTCTTCTCCTCCACAATTCAAACTTGGCTCTCCCTATATCCCTCTCCTTTCCTTTCTTTTGCTTGAGGACAAGCAAACCTCTAAGTTTGGCATGTTTATCCATGATCACTAAGCCAACACCCACCAAGATCATGGCTCCTAAGGGAAAACAAACCACCTCAAGAGGCAGGAAAGAGAATATTCCAAAACCACTTTGGAATCAAGTGAAGTTCTTAACCAAAGAACATTCAGACCATTACTACAAAATAATGGGTCTAAGGTCAGTGATCCCGGAAGTTAAATTCGATCTGAAGAAAGACGAATATCCGGAGATCCAAGAGCAAATTCAAAATAGTAGCTGGGAAATCCTAGCTAATCTTGAGACAAAGGTGGGAAGAAACATGGTTTAGGAATTCTACTCTAATATGTGGTAGACAGACAGGCAGAGAATAGCTAGAACCACATTCTATGACTATCGAACTCTGGTCAGAGGGAAGATTGTTCACCTCTACTCTGACAAAATAAGAGAGATCTTCAAGCTGCCTCAACTGCAAGATGAGCCGGACTCCTTTAATAGGAGAATGATGAGACCAAATAAGAGCTTGGACAAAATTCTAGAGGACATATGCCTCCCTGGAGCCAAATGGACAAGCAACACAAAGGGTGTCCCAAACCAACTCAAGAGAGGAGATCTCAAACCAGTCGCCAGAGACTGGCTGGACTTCATTGGGCGTTCTATACTTCCCACCAGCAACCGCTCTGAAGTCGCCATCAAAAGAGCAGTGATGATTCATTGCATTATGTTGGGAAAAGAAGTGAAAGTTCATCAGCTGATTTCTTGTGAGCTTTACACAATTGCAAACAAGAACTCCAAAGATGCTAGATTGGCTTATCCAAGCTTAATCTCTCTGCTATGTAAAGACGCTGGGGTAAAGATGGGAGTAGATGAGTATATCTCAGTTGAACAACCAATCACCAAAAAGTCAATGGAAGGACAACAAGTGCAGGACGACCCCATCAAGAGGAGAGCACAGGAGTTCCTCCCGGAAATCCCTCAAATTGAATACCGGGGGTGCCTAGAAGCATCTATCACCAAGTTGCAAGAAACTATGGATCAACTAAAGGAAGAACGGAAAAATCAAAACAGCATGCTCTGCAAACTGCTTAGGGAACAAGAAGAGCAAGGGCGTGAACTGAAGGAACTGAAGCGCGAGAAGCTATCTCTTGAAGGACCAAGCACCCCACAGACTAAAGAGGCATCTACCTCCCAAAATAAAGGTTGTTGAGTCCTAACTCTGTGATAACCTTTTATCCATTTTAAAAGTACATGAGTATTAGAATTAGAGTCATTTGTCTTTATGTCTTTAATTTCCTTTCTTTTATTACTAATTGTCTGCTTTTTATGCCTATTTTATATTATTTCTATTAAATAATAAATAAAGATTAGAGTCTATGCCTTAAAGTTATGTATGTCCTATGAATCCATCACCTTTCTTAAATGAAAAATGTTTTTAATCACAAAAGAACAAGAAGTACATGATTTCGAATTCATCCTTGAAATTAGTTTAATTATTCTGATGTGGTGACAATACTTTTTGTTTTCTGAATGAATGCCTGAACAGTGCATATGTCTTTTGAATTTTTTGTTTATGAATGTTAAAATTGTTGGGTCTTGAAAGAATGATGAAAATGAGAAATGTTATTGATAATATGAAAAATCATAAAAATGATTCTTGAAGCAGGAAAAAGCAGTGAATAGAGAAAAGCTTGCGAAAAAAAAATGTGGCAAAAAAAAAAAAAAGAAAGCAAGCAGAAAAAGCCAAGAGCTCTTTAAACCAAAAGGCAAGGGTAAAAAGGATCCAAGGCTTTGAGCATTAATGGATAGGAGGGCCCAAAGGAATAAAATCCTGGCCTAAGCGGCTAAACCAAGTTGTCCCTAACCTTGTGCTTGTGGCATGAAGGTGTCAAGTGAAAAGCTTGAGACTGAGTGGTTAAAGTCGAGATCCAAAGCAAAAAGAGTGTGCTTAAGAACTCTGGACACCTCTAATTGGGGACTTTAGCAAAGCTGAGTCACAATCTGAAAAGGTTCATTCAGTTATGTGTCTGTGGTATTTATGTATCCGGTGGTAATACTAGAAAACAAAGTGCTTAGGGCCACAGCCAAGACTCATAAAGTAGCTGTGTTCAAGAATCAACATATTGAACTAGGAGAATCAATAACACTATCTAAATTCTGAGTTCCTATAGATGCCAGTCATTCTGAGCTTCAAAGGATAAAGTGAGATGCCAAAACTGTTCAGAGGCAAAAAGCTACTAGTTGATGCCAGGGCATCTTGGCTAGTTTTACTAGCCATTTTTTGTATGCTTTAGGTTAGTTTCATGCATTTTCTTAGGCAATAAGCAAGTATTTAGATGAGAATTGTATGCATGCCTTGATTCAATCAAACATTGTTAATTATGTGTATTTTCATGAGATTTATGCAAGAATTGTTTGATGTTATGAATGATGCAAAATCTTGTGATTTAGCAAGGCTTTGATGCATGTGTTTGGTTGATGATAGGTGAAGCAAAGAGCCCTGGAGCGAGGAGGAAGTCACCAAGGGCATTGCCAACTCTAGAAGGGCGTTGCCAACGCCAATGTGTGAAGCAATGAAGTGAGGAAGCCCTGGATGATAAGAGACAGAGTGCACGTTGCCAACTTAGGGGAAGGAAGGCGTGTTTGCCTCCAACGCCAGCAAGCTTGGCAGCCTTGGAAGGCATATAGCACGTTGCCAACTTAGCTTTCCATTGGCATGTTCATTGGCAACGCAGCAAACTTGGAGCTAGGAGGCAGCCACGAGCACGTTGCCAACTCAAGAAAGCATTGGCGTGTTTGGCAACAATGCCAGGAAGCTTTGGATGGTGAAGAATGGAGGTAGCACGTTGCTAACTTGGAAATACAAGGGAGTGTTTGCCAAAAACGCTGGTGAGCTTGGCAGCCTGACCTTACCTTCTTTAATGGAGTATATCTTGAGCTACAGAGATCCAATTGACATGCTTCCAGTTGTGTTGGAAAGCTGACATTCAGAGCTTTCCAACGATATTTAATAGTCTATAATAAAGCATGAAATGAAAGCTTAAATCAGGGTCATCTTTAGGCCCAAAAAACAAGAACAAAGAGTTAACATTAAAAGAAGCATAAAGGGCGTGGAAGAGAGGCTCGAGCATGTTATTCACTCCTGGGTGCATAGGCGTGTTTGGTGAAAACGTGCCAGGAAGTAAACAAGCAAGGATTACTCACTCAAGCAAGTTGGCAACGCTGGAAACAAGGGAGTGTTTGCCAAAAACGCTGGTGAGCTGGACAGCCTGACATTACCTCTTTCAATGAAGTATATCTTGAGCGACAAAACTCCAAATGAGGTGAATCCAACGGCATTTGAAAGTAGACATCTAGAGCTTTCCAACGATATATAATAGTATGGGTTTGACATTCGTTTGAAGCTTCAAAAGCTGGCTTCATTTGGAGCCTCAGAAACTGAACACGTTGCCAACTTGGAAGAACAAAGGCGTGTTCACCAAAAAACGTGTGCGATTTTGGCAGGCTGACCATGTCCTCTTCAATGGAGCATAACTTGAGCTATAGAGATCCAATTTGAGTGCTTTCAGTTGTGTTGGAAAGCTGACATTCAGAGCTTTCCAACCATATGTAATAGTCTATAGTGGAGCACAAAATTGAAGCCAAACCATAAGCAACTTTAAGCCCCAAAAATAAGAACAAGGAGTTGACATCTAAGGAAGCATGAATGATCCCAGAGGGGTTCGAACACATTGCCAAGCCAAGGGGGAGAAGGCGTGTTCATCAACAATGCCAATGGGGCCAAGAATTTGGGCCAAGGAAGGGCACTAGCAGATTGCCAACTTGGAGAGAATTGGCGTGTTTGATGAAAACGCCCACAACCAAGGCAACTTGACCTTGCCCTCTTCAATGGAGCATAACTTGAGCTAGAAATATTCAATTGAAATGATCCTAAGTGCATTCGAAAGAAGATATTCTGAGCTTTCCAATGATGTATGATAGTTCATATTGAAGCAGAGGATTGAACCTCAAATTTTAGACAACATTAAGCATGAAAAGTGGAGCCAATAAGAAGAAAAGCCAAGTTGTTGGCAATAACTTGGGCTGGCAACGCCCATCACCAAACCTCAGCCCAGGGGGACTAACACACACGTTGCCAACTTGCAATAACACTAGCGTGTTTGCCAGTAACGCCCGTTCACTGGGCCAGAATTGATGTGAACAAGCTCTGCTTCCTCTGTTTTCCTTAAAGGCCATTAACTCCACTCATGAGCTAGCTAATCCAACAAGCAAGCAAAGCCCATAAATCTCAACCAATCAAGGCCACAAGAATCATCTTGAATAGTTAATTTTCATTTTGTTTGTAATTTGCTTTTAATTTCATTTCAATTTGTAATTTAGGAAAGCCTATATAAAGGCCATAGTTTCATAGAATTAGGGAGGTTAGATTGGGGGGATACGGAGGAAACCAATTTGGAATTCTGTGAATTGGCACACTCTATTGGGAGTGGGTCTTTGGACCCCTCCCCTTCATACACTCTTCTTCCCTTCCTCTTCTCTTCTTCCTTAGAAGTAGTGTAGTTTAATTTGTAATTTTCATTTATGAATTCTTAAATTTTCAATTTCTATTTTGAATTCTCATGCACTTTAATTTCATGCAATTTAGTTTTCATTTGAGAGCAATGACCACTTAATTCCCTCTGCATTTGGGAATGGAGCTCTGTTTCAAGTTCCATTGAATTGATGTTTTATTTCTTCTTCTCTTCTTTATTCTATTTTCATACTTGGGTATCTATTAGAACCCTTGCAAGAGAGTTTCGTTCTTCAAAGATCCTTGGATCTATTAGAATCCTATTGTGAACCTCGAGAGAGGGAACATAGGATTCAGTTTGAATTCTCTTGGCATATTGAAGTTGATTTTGATTTAGAGTTGGTATTGTGACATGTAACCTCTCTAATATTGGGATCTTTGGATTTATGTAGTATGAGAATAGAAATCATGTTTGTTTATCTAAGAGAGATTCTTTGTGCTTCATAGATCCAATTACTACCGAGAGGGGGATTGAATCTATTAGAATTTCATGTGAGCCTCGAAAGAGGGATCATGGAATTCAGTTTGAGGCTCTTCTCTCATAATCCTTTTGATCAACACATTCTTAGTTGGTATGTGAGATGTAACCACCTTGAATTGAGGTCTTGAGGGTTGTGTGGTTTTTGAATTAGAAATTGAACTTCACCTCTTCTCATGAGCAATTAGATCAAGAGATTGGCAATTGATTATGTGAAGAGAAATTAAATCACCAAGAGATTGGGGTTTAATTACTCATAATCCGCCATGGATCTATCTTACATGATTGAGAAGGAGTGAGACCCATTGATTCAAGAGGAATCAACATCTCCAATCCCTTATGTTTTCCATCTTTCTTTCCGTCATTTACTTTTTAGCAATTTACTTTCATGCACTTTACTTTCTTGTACTTTTCTATTCCTTGCAATTTATTTTTCCAGCACTTTACTTTTACGTCATTTACTTTCCTTCCACTTTATTGCTCTCTTTTAATTTCTAGCCATTTACATTTATTGTTTGCTCATCAATCCAAAATGATTGTCTAACTAGAATAATCAACTAACCATTGATTGCTTAATCCTTTAATCCTCGTGGGATCGACCTCACTCTAAGTGAGTTTTATTACTTGATACGACCCGATATACTTGCCGGTAGTTAATACGTAAAAATAAAATTTTAAAATTTTTACGTATCAAGTTTTTGGCGCAGTTGCCGGGGAGGTGGAAGAGTAGGAGGAAAATGACAACAACCATGAAGATGAACTACAAGGTGGTAAAGCTCCTTTTCCTCTTATTTGTTTCCATCACTTTAAATTGCATGATTGTCTTCTATCTTTGTATGCATGTGTGATTACTCCTTGTGAATAAGCATAATTTGATATTTAATTTGTAACATGTTGCTATGATATCATGATTATCATCTTGAATTTTACTTGCACCCAATATCTCTAAGAATGCAATAAAGAAACCATTCTTTTGAAAGGAAAATGTTGAATAATTTTATAAATCTTGGGGCAAGCAAAAGATTAAGAGAAGTGGAGGTTCTGATTTTATGATTGTGTATTGAGGTTGCATGTTTGTGAAAACTTGCATGGGAGCTCATAGACAGGAAATGAAGTTTAGAGAAATATTATGAAATGTCTCAAACATCTATTGATCCAAGAAGTAGTAACAAAAGAAAACAAAAGGAAAAAAAAACAAAGGACAAGCCCAAGGCTCTGAGCATCAATTACTAGGAAGAAAAAGAAAGAAACAAAAACTCAAATAGTTATTGTCCTAGTTAAATGCTTGTGGTGGATTTGTGTTAAAGAGAGAGGCTTGAGCAAGTAAATCCTAAGGGGTGCTTCAACACCTAATACCTTAGACCAACTGGTTTGGGCGTATTGATTGAAAGCTTATCTAAAGAGCCGCTTTGAGACATGACACTTAGAGTCGAGGTAAAAATCCAAAAAGGAAAAAATGATAGAAAATAAGTGCTGCTTCAAGGTGACTATCTATAAAGAGACTTCCATAATATCATTTAAACAAAAGTCCTAAGTTCTAAGACTTCCAAAATGTGAGGACTAATGAGCATTGGAATCCTTGCATGAGCATAAGAATTAGAGTTCACCCCACTGTCACTTATTCACTTCACCCACTAAGGCATCATAAGCAATTCTTCAATACATTCCAATTAAGAGAATTCTTTGTGCATAGTTATTTTCTTGCTTGGGGACAAGCAAGATTTAAGTTTGGTGTTGTGATGCCAGGGTGATGAGCGGATAATTTATACGCTTTTTGGCATTGTTTTTAGTAGAATCTAGTTACTTTTAGGGATGTTTTCATTAGTTTTTATGTTAAATTCACATTTCTAGACTTTACTATGAGTTTGTGTATTTTTCTGTGATTTCAGATATTTTCTGGCTGAAATTGAGGGACTTGAGCAAAAATCAGATTCAGAGATTGAAGAAGGACTACTGATGCTGTTGGATTCTGACCTCCCTGCACTCAAACTGGATTTTCTGGAGCTACAGAACTCAACATGGCGCGTTTCTAATTGCGTTGGAAAGTAGACATCCAGGGCTTTCCAGCAATATATAATAGTCCATACTTTGGCGGAGTTTAGATGACGCAAAAGGGCGTTGAACGCCAGTTCTATGATGCAGTCTGGAGTTAAACGCCATAAACACGTCACGAACCAGAGTTGAACGCCAAAAACACGTTACAACCTGGCGTTCAACTCCAAAAGAAGCCTCTGCATGTAGAAAGCTAAAGCTCAGCCCAAGCACACACCAAGTGGGCCCCAGAAGTGGATTTATGCATCAATTACTTATTTCTGTAAACCCTAGTAGCTAGTTTAGTATAAATAGGACCTTTTACTATTGTATTTACATCTTCGGATCATCTTATGATTTTTAGTTCATCTTTAGGATCATATTGATCATGTTTGGGGGCTGGCCATTTGGCCATGCCTAAACCTTTCACTTATGTATTTTCAACGGTAGAGTTTCTCCACTCCATAGATTAAGGTGTGGAGCTCTGCTGTTCCTCATGAATTAATGCAAAGTACTACTGTTTTTCTATTCAATTCAACTTATTCCGCTTCTAAGATATTCATTCATACTTCAATATGAATGTGATAAACGTGACAATCATCATCATTCCCCCACGAACGTGTGCCTGACAACCACTTCCGTTCCACCTTAGATTGAATGAGTATCTCTTGGATCTCTTAATCAGAATCTTTGTGTTATAAGCTAGATTAATGGCAGCATTCATGAGAGTCCAGAAAGTCTAAAACCTTGTCTGTGGTATTCCGAGTAGGATTTAGGGATTGAATGACTGTGACGAACTTCAAACTCGCGAGTGCTGGGCGTAGTGACAGACGCAAAAGGAGGGTGAATCCTATTCCAGTATGATCGAGAACCTCAGATGATTAGCCGTGCTATGACAGAGCATTTGGACCTTTTTCACAAGAGGATGGGATGTAGCCATTGACAACGGTGATGCCCTTACATAAAGTTTGCCATGGAAAGGAGTAGGACTGATTGGATGAAGACAGCAGGAAAGCAGAAGTTCAGAAGAACGAAGGCATCTCTATACGCTTATCTGAAATTCTCACCAATGAATTACATAAGTATTTCTATCTTTATTTTCTATTTATTTATTATTTATTTTCAAAAACTCCATAATCAATTATTATCTGCCTGACTGAGATTTACAAGGTGACCATAGCTTGCTTCATACCAACAATTTCCGTGGGATCGACCCTTACTCATGTAAGGTTTTATTACTTGGACGACCCAGTGCACTTGCTGGTTAGTTGTGCGAAGTTGTGAAGTTATGTTTGGACCATGGTATTGTGCACCAGGTTTTGGCGCCATTACCAGGGAGAGAACGAACAACAAATTTTACAACCTCAGAGTAACAATTTCGCATATCACAGGGCATCTTGGCTAGTTTTACTAGCCATTTTTTGTATGCTTTAGGTTAGTTTCATGCATTTTCTTAGGCAATAAGCAAGTATTTAGATGAGAATTGTATGCATGCCTTGATTCAATCAAACATTGTTAATTATGTGCATTTTCATGAGATTTATGCAAGAATTATTTGATGTTATGAATGATGCAAAATCTTGTGATTTAGCAAGGCTTTGATGCATGTGTTTGGTTGATGATAGGTGAAGCAAAGAGCCCTAGAGCGAGGAGGAAGTCACCAAGGGCGTTGCCAACGCCAATGTGTGAAGCAATGAAGTGAGGAAGCCCTGGATGATAAGAGACAGAGAGCACGTTGCCAACTTGGGGGAAGGAAGGCGTGTTTGCCTCCAACGCCAGCAAGCTTGGCAGCCTTGGAAGGCATAGCACGTTGCCAACTTAGCTTTCCATTGGCATGTTCATTGGCAACGCAGCAAAATTGGAGCTAGGAGGCAGCCACGAGCACGTTGCCAACTCAAGAAAGCATTGGCGTGTTTGGCAACAATGCCAGGAAGCTTTGGATGGTGAAGAATGGAGGTAGCACGTTGCTAACTTGGAAATACAAGGGAGTGTTTGCCAAAAACGCTGGTGAGCTTGGCAGCCTGACCTTGCCTTCTTTAATGGAGTATATCTTGAGCTACAGAGATCCAATTGACATGCTTCCAGTTGTGTTGGAAAGCTGACATTTAGAGCTTTCGAACGATATATAATAGTCTATAATAAAGCATGAAATGGAAGCTTAAATCAGAGTCATCTTTAGGACCCAAAAACAAGAACAAAGAGTTAACATTCAAAGAAGCATAAAGGGCGTGGAAGAGAGGCTCGAGCACGTTATTCACTACTGGGTGCATAGGCGTGTTTGGTGAAAACGTGCCAGGAAGCAAACAAGCAAGGATCACTCACTCAAGCAAGTTGGCAACGCTGGAAACAAGGGAGTGTTTGCCAAAAACGCTGGTGAGCTGGACAGCCTGACATTACCTCCTTCAATGGAGTATATCTTGAGCTACAAAACTCCAAATGAGGTGAATTCAACGGCATTTGAAAGTAGACATCTAGAGCTTTCTAACGATATATAATAGTATGGGTTTGACATTCGTTTGAAGCTTCAAAATCGGGCTTCATTTGGAGCCTCAGAAACTGAACACGTTGCCAACTTTGAAGAACAAAGGCGCGTTCACCAAAAACGTGTGCGATTTTGGCAGGCTAACCATGTCCTCTTCAATGGAGCATAACTTAAGCTACAGAGATCCAATTTGAGTGCTTTTAGTTGCGTTGGAAAGCTGACATTCAGAGCTTTCCAGCCATATATAATAGTCTATAGTGGAGTACAAAATTGAAGCCAAACCATAAGCAACTTTAAGCCCCAAAAACAAGAACAAGGAGTTGACATCTAAGGAAGCATGAATGAGCCTAGAGGGGCTCGAACACATTGCCAAGCCTAGGGGGAGAAGGCGTGTTCATCAACAACGCCAATGGGGCCAAGAATTTGGGCCTAGGAAGGGCACTAGCACGTTGCCAACTTGGA
Organism: Arachis ipaensis; assembly: GCF_000816755.2. NCBI lineage: Eukaryota > Viridiplantae > Streptophyta > Magnoliopsida > Fabales > Fabaceae > Arachis > Arachis ipaensis. The sequence continues at coordinate 81,585,923 of NC_029792.2, read as the reverse complement.
GAGAACTGGCGTGTTTGATGAAAACGCCCACAACCAAGGCAACTTGACCTTGCCCTCTTCAATGGAGCATAACTTGAGCTAGGAAGATTCAATTGAAATGATCCCAAGTGCATTAGAAAGAAGACATTCTGAGCTTTCCAATGATGTATGATAGTTCATATTGAAGTATGAGATTAAAAATCATGTTTGTTTATCTAAGATAGAGTCTTTGTGCTTCATAGATCCCATTACTACCGAGAGGGGGATTGAATCTATTAGAATTTCATGTGATCCTCTAGAGAGGGATCATGGAATTCAGTTTGAGGCTCTTCTCTCATAATCCTCTTGATCAACACACTCTTAGTTCGTATGTGAGATGTAACCACTTTGAATTGAGGTCTTGAGGGTTGTGTGGCTTTTGGATTAGAAATTGAACTTCACCTCTTCTCATGAGCAATTAGATCAAGAGATTGGCAATTGATTATGTGAAGAGAAATTAAATCACCAAGAGATTGGGGTTTAATTACTCATAATCCGCCATGGATCTATCTTACATAATTGAGAAGGAGTGAGACCCATTGATTAAAGAGGAATCAACATCTCCAATCCCTTATGTTTTCCATCTTTCTTTCCGTCATTTACTTTCTAGCAATTTACTTTCATGCACTTTACTTTCTTGTACTTTTCTATTCCTTGCAATTTATTTTTCCAGCACTTTACTTTTACGTCATTTACTTCCCTTCCACTTTATTGCTTTCTTTTAATTTCTAGCCATTTACATTTATTGTTTGCTCATCAATCCAAAATGATTGTCTAACTAGAATAATCAACTAACCATTGATTGCTTAATCCTTTTGGGATCGACCTCACTCTAAGTGAGTTTTATTACTTGATGCGACCCGGTATACTTGCCGGTAGTTAATACGTAAAAATAAAATTTTAAAATTTTTACGTATCAAGTTTTTGGCGCCATTGCCGGGGAGAGTTTTGTTCTTCAAAGATCCTTGGATCTATTAGAATCCTATTGTGAACCTCGAGAGAGGGAACATAGGATTCAGTTTGAATTCTCTTGGCATAATGAAGTTGATTTTGATTTAGAGTTAGTATTATGACATGTAACCTCTCTAATATTGGGATCTTTGGATTTATGTAGTATGAGATTAGAAATCATGTTTGTTTATCTAAGAGAGAGTCTTTGTGCTTCATAGATCCAATTACTACCGAGAGGGGGATTGAATCTATTAGAATTTCATGTGAGCCTCGAGAGAGGGATCATGGAATTCAGTTTGAGGCTCTTCTCTCATAATCTTCTTGATCAACACATTCTTAGTTGGTATGTGAGATGTAACCACTTTGAATTGAGGTCTTGAGGGTTGTGTGGCTTTTGGATTAGAAATTGAACTTCACTTCTTCTCATGAGCAATTAGATCAAGAGATTGGCAATTGATTGTGTGAAGAGAAATTAAATCACCAAGAGATTGGGGTTTAATTAATCATAATCCGCCATGGATCTATCTTACATGATTGAGAAGGAGTGAGACCCATTGATTCAAGAGGAATCAACATCTCCAATCCCTTATGTTTTCCATCTTTTTTTCCGTCATTTACTTTCTAGCAATTTACTTTCATGCACTTTACTTTCTTGTACTTTTCTATTCCTTGCAATTTATTTTTCCAGCACTTTACTTTTACGTCATTTACTTTCCTTCCACTTTATTGCTTTCTTTTAATTTCTAGCCAATTACATTTGTTGTTTACTCATCAATCCAAAATGATTGTCTAACTAGAATAATCAACTAACCATTGATTGCTTAATCCTTTAATCCTCGTGGGATCGACCTCACTCTAAGTGAGTTTTATTACTTGATGGGACCCGGTATACTTGCCAGTAGTTAATACGTAAAAATGAAATTTTAAAATTTTTACGTATCAAGTTTTTTGCGCCGTTGCCGGGGATTAATTGTGATTAACAATCTGCCAGGGATTAATTGTGATTAACAATCTACCGGTGGTTGATTACGTAGATTAGACACTTTTCTTTCTCTTTGTTTTAGTTATTTCTTTGCTTTTAATACTTTCTTTTATTGTCCCCAACTGTTTGTGTTAATTCCTCACTAAGGAACTCTTACTCGTGACAATATTTTCTCTTAATGATTGTGTTATTAACATGAAACAGTTTCTTTTGCTTAGTTTCATTCCAAATAAATTGGCATATGATTGCATTCTAAGTTTGGTGTTGCTATGCAACAAAATGTGTTTCCAATCTTTACTGGATATTTGCATTAATTCCAGGTGAAAGTGTCACACTAAGTTTGGTGTGCCACTTATCTTTCATGCAATGTATCATGCACACCCCACTTGTTTTTGCAATCAATGTCTCTGTTTCTTGTGCCTTCATTGTCATTTTTTTATTTCCCTTGCTTGAACACATGTACTACTAACACTCTATTGTTGAAGACACTCATGACCCATCATAAACCCCATCACCACTATTTTAATTGTTGCTTGAGGACAAGCAATCATTCTAAGTTTGGTGTGGGAGGTGGAAGAGTAGGAAGAAAATGACAACAACCATGAAGATGAACTACAAGGTGGTAAAGCTCCTTTTCCTCTTATTTGTTTCCATCACTTTAAATTGCATGATTGTCTTCTATCTTTGTATGCATGTGTGATTACTCCTTGTGAATAAGCATAATTTGATATTTAATTTGTAACATGTTGCTATGATATCATGATTATCATCTTGAATTTTACTTGCACCGAATATCTCTAAGAATGCAACAAAGAAACCATTCTTTTGAAAGGAAAATATTGAAGAATTTTATAAATCTTGGGGCAAGCAAAAGATTAAGAGAAGTGGAGGTTCTGATTTTATGATTGTGTATTGAGGTTGCATGTTTGTGAAAACTTTCATGGGAGCTCATAGACAAGAAATAAAGTTTAGAGAAATATTATGAAATGTCTCAAACATCTATTGATCCAAGAAGTAGTAACAAAAGAAAACAAAAGGAAAAAAAAACAAAGGACAAGCCCAAGGCTCTGAGCATCAATTACTAGGAAGAAAAAGAAAGAAACAAAAACTCAAATAGTTATTGTCCTTGTTAAATGCTTGTGGTGGATTTGTGTCAAAGAGAGAGGCTTGAGCAAGTAAATCCTAAGGGGTGCTTCAACACCTAATACCTTAGACCAACTGTTTTGGGCGTATTGATTGAAAGCTTATCTAAAGAGCCGCTTTAAGACATGACACTTAGAGTCGAGGTCAAAATCCAAAAAAGAAAAAATGCTAGAAAATAAATGCTGCTTCAAGGTGACTATCTATAAAGAGACTTCCATAATATCATTTAAACAAAAGTCCGAAGTTCTAAGACTTCCAAAATGTGAGGACTAATAAGCACTGGAATCCTTGCAAGAGCATAAGAATTAGAGTTCACCCCACTGTCACTTATTCACTTCACCCACTAAGGCATCATAAGCAATTCTTCAATACAATCCAATTAAGAGAATTCTTTGTGCATAGTTCTTTTCTTGCTTGGGGACAAGCAAGATTTAAGTTTGGTGTTGTGATGCCAGGGCATCTTGGCTAGTTTTACTAGCCATTTTTTGTATGCTTTAGGTTAGTTTCATGCATTTTCTTAGGCAATAAGCAAGTATTTAGATGAGAATTGTATGCATGCCTTGATTCAATCAAACATTGTTAATTATGTGCATTTTCATGACATTTATGCAAGAATTGTTTGATGTTATGAATGATGCAAAGTCTTGTGATTTAGCAAGGCTTTGATGCATGTGTTTGGTTGATGATAGGAGAAGCAAAGAGCCCTGGAGCGAGGAGGAAGTCACCAAGGGCGTTGCCAACTCTAGAAGGGCGTTGCCAATGCCAATGTGTGAAGCAATGAAGTGAGGAAGCCCTGGATGATAAGAGACAGAGTGCACGCTGCCAACTTAGGGAAAGGAAGGCGTGTTTGCCTCCAACGCCAACAAGCTTGGCAGCCTTGGAAGGCATAGCACGTTGCCAACTTAGCTTTCCATTGGCATGTTCATTGGCAACGCAGCAAACTTGGAGCTAGGAGGCAGCCACGAGCACGTTGCCAACTCAAGAAAGCATTGGCGTATTTAGCAACAACCCCAGGAAGTTTTGAATGGTGAAGAATGGAGGTAGCACGTTGCTAACTTGGAAATACAAGGGAGTGTTTGCCAAAAACGCTGGTGAGCTTGGCAGCCTGACCTTACCTTCTTTAATGGAGTATATCCTGAGCTACAGAGATCCAATTGACATGCTTTTAGTTGTGTTGGAAAGCTGACATTCAGAGCTTTCAAACGATATATAATAGTCTATAATAAAGCATGAAATGGAAGCTTAAATCAGAGTCATCTTTAGGCCCCAAAAACAAGAACAAAGAGTTAACATTCAAAGAAGCATAAAGGGCGTGGAAGAGAGGCTCGAGCACGTTATTCACTCATGGGTGCATAGGCGTGTTTGGTGAAAACGTGCCAGGAAGCAAACAAGCAAGGATCACTCACTCAAGCAAGTTGGCAATGCTGGAAACAAGGGAGTGTTTGCCAAAAACGCTGGTAAGCTGGACAGCCTAACATTACCTCCTTCAATGGAGTATATCTTGAGCTACAAAACTCCATATGAGGTGAATCCAACGGCATTTGAAAGTAGACATCTAGAGCTTTCCAATGATATATAATAGTATGGGTTTGACATTCGTTTGAAGCTTCAAAATCTGGCTTCATTTGGAGCCTCAGAAACTGAACACGTTGCCAACTTGGAAGAACAAAGGCGTGTTCACCAAAAACGTGTGCGATTTTGGCAGGCTGACCATGTCCTCTTCAATGGAGCATAACTTGAGCTACAGAGATCCAATTTGAGTGCTTTCAGTTGCGTTGGAAAGCTAACATTCAGAGCTTTCCAATCATATATAATAGTTTATAGTGGAGCACAAAATTGAAGCCAAACCATAAGCAACTTTTAGCCCCAAAAACAAGAACAAGGAGTTGACATCTAAGGAAGCATGAATGAGCCTAGAGGGGCTCTAACACGTTGCCAAGCCAAGGGGAAGAAGGCGTGTTCATCAACAATGCCAATGGGGCCAAGAATTTGGGCCAAGGAAAGGCACTAGCACGTTTCCAACTTGGAGAGAACTAGCGTGTTTGATGAAAACGCCCACAACCAAGGCAACTTGACCTTGCCCTCTTCAATGGAGCATAACTTGAGCTAGGAAGATTCAATTGAAATGATCCCAAATGTATTAAAAAGAAGACATTCTGAGCTTTCTAATGATGTATGATAGTCTATATTAAAGCAGAGGATTGAACCTCAAATTTTAGGCAACATTAAGCATGAAAAGTGGAGCCAATAAGAAGAAAAGCCAAGTTGTTGGCAATAACTTGGGCTGGCAATGCCCATCACCAAACCTCAGCCCAGGGGGACTAACACACACGTTGCCAACTTGCAATAACACTAGCGTGTTTGCCAGTAACGCTTGTTCACTGGGCCAGAATTGATGTGAACAAGCTCTGCTTCCTCTGTTTTCCTTAAAGGCCAGCAACTCCACTCATGAGCTAGCTAATCCAACAAGCAAGCAAAGCCCATAAATCTCAACCAATCAAGGCCACAAGAATCATCTAGAATAGTTAATTTTCATTTTGTTTGTAATTTACTTTTAATTTCATTTCAATTTGTAATTTAGGAAAGCCTATATAAAGGCCATAGTTTCATAGAATTAGAGAGGTTGGATTGGGGGGATACGGAGGAGACCAATTTGGAATTCTGTGAATTGGCACACTCCATTGGGAGTGGGTCTTCGGACCCCTCCCCTTCATACGCTCTTCTTCCCTTCCTCTTCTCTTCTTTCTTAGTAGTAGTGTAGTTTAATTTGTAATTTTTATTTATGAATTCTTAAATTTTCAATTTCTGTTTTGAATTCTCATGCACTTTAATTTCATGCAATTTAGTTTTCATTTGAGAGCAATGACCACTTAATTCCCTTTGCATTTGGGAAAGGAGCTCTGTTTCAAGTTCCATTGAATTGATGTTTTATTTCTTCTTCTCTTCTTTATTCTCTTTTCATACTTGGGTATCTATTAGAACCCTTGCAAGAGAGTTTTGTTCTTCAAAGATCCTTGGATCTATTAGAATCCTATTGTGAACCTCGAGAGAGGGAACATAGGATTCAGTTTGAATTCTCTTGGCATAATGAAGTTGATTTTGATTTAGAGTTGGTATTGTGACATGTAACCTCTCTAATATTGGGATCTTTGAATTTATGTAGTATGAGATTAGAAATTATGTTTGTTTATCTAAGAGAGAGTCTTTGTGCTTCATAGATCCAATTACTACCGAGAGGGGATTGAATCTATTAGAATTTCATGTGCGCCTCAAGAGAGGGATCATGGAATTCAGTTTGAGGCTCTTCTCTCATAATCCTCTTGATCAACACATTCCTAGTTGGTATGTGAGATGTAACCACTTTGAATTGAGGTCTTGAGGGTTGTGTGGCTTTTGGATTAGAAATTGAACTTCACCTCTTCTCATGAGCAATTAGATCAAGAGATTGGCAATTGATTATGTGAAGAGAAATTAAATCACCAAGAGATTGGGGTTTAATTACTCATAATCCACCATGGATCTATCTTACATGATTGAGAAGGAGTGAGACCCATTGATTCAAGAGGAATCAACATCTCCAATCCCTTATGTTTTCCATCTTTCTTTCCGTCATTTACTTTCTAGCAATTTACTTTCATGCACTTTACTTTCTTGTACTTTTCTATTCCTTGCAATTTATTTTTCCAGCACTTTACTCTTACGTTATTTACTTTCCTTCCACTTTATTGCTTTCTTTTAATTTCTAGCCATTTACATTTATTGTTTGCTCATCAATCCAAAATGATTGTCTAACTAGAATAATCAACTAACCATTGATTGATTAATCCTTTAATCCTCGTGGGATCGATCTCACTCTAAGTGAGTTTTATTACTTGATGCGACCCGGTATACTTGCCGGTATTTAATACGTAAAACAGCTAGGCACGTGTAAAGCTCAAGTCTCAGCCCTAGCACACACTAAGTGGGCCCCAGAAATAGATTTCTGTACTATCTATCGTAGTTTACTCATTTTCTGTAAACCTAGGTTACTAGTTTAGTATTTAAACAACTTTTAGAGATTTATTTTGGATCTCATGACATTTTTAGATCTGAACTTTGTATCCTAGACGGTATGAGTCTCTAAACTCCATTGTTGGGGGTGAGGAGCTCTGCTGTGTCTCAATGAATTAATGCAACTATTTCTGTTTTCTATTCAAACACGCTTGTTTCTATCTAAGATATTCATTCGCACTTCAATATGATGAATGTGATGATCCGTGACGCTCATCACCATTCTCAACCTATGAACGCGTGCCTGGCAACCGCCTCCGTTCTACCTTAGATTGAATGAGTATCTCTTGGGTTCCAGGCTCATGAGTCTAATCGCCTCTCCTGACAACAGAACTTTCAAATCCGTGAGACCAGAGTCTTCGTGGTATAAACTAGAATCCATTGGCAGCATTCTTGAGATCCGAAAAGTCTAAACCTTGTCTATGGTATTCCAAGTAGGATCCGGGAAGGGATGACTGCAACGAGCTTCAAACTCGCGAGTACTGGGCGTAGTGACAGACGCAAAAGGATCGATGGATCCTATTCCATCACAAGTGAGAACCGACAGATGATTAGCCATGTACATGGACCTTTTTCACTGAGAGGACGGATGGTAGCCATTGACAACAGTAGGAAGGAGCCTTGCGTGCATAAAGAAGATGACGGTAGGAAAGCAGAGATTCAAAAGACAAAGCATCTCCAAAACTCCAACATATTCTCTATTACTGCATAACAAGTATTTATTTTATGCTCTTTTATTCTTCGCAATTCAAACTAATAATCATAATTGATATCCTGACTAAGAGTTACAAGATAACCATAGCTTGCTTCAAACCGACAATCTCCGTGGGATTCGACCCTTACTCACGTAAGGTATTACTTGGACGACCCAATGCACTTGCTGGTTAGTAGTACGAGTTGTAAAAAGTGTGATTTACAATTTCGTGCACCAATATCCTAGTACAAAAATACCACAGACATGTGTCCTAGGGTCCAAGCTATTGGTGTCTAGCCTTATTGTTTGTTTCTTTGCCACCTTTTTGGCTTTTCTCTTTCTTTTTCTTTCTGTTTTGATTCATTTTCAAGGGATTTTCAATGATACAAGGCTTCATAACAGCAAACCAGTTCACACTCCTAGGAAAATGTCATTATGCAGCTTTTATTTCATGAGCTATGCATTAAATCAAACAAATACCACCACTAACTTTCATTCTAACTTTTGCAACATTGGATATTCACTTTTCTAATTCAAACATTTTTTTTTCTTCTTTTATCAAATAGCAAGGAACAAAACCAAATTCAAGCTAATGAAGGATGACAAGATTATGCAGATAGCATTCTTTAGCAAATTTCTCCACTTGCAACTAAATGAACATTTTAGCCAGAAATATAGGGATTCCCACGTTAAAATATTCAATCAACAACAGGGGTTAAGTACAAATACAACCTGTTGGGTTGCAGCTTTTCATTCTTCCTTATGTTGTATCCCTTTTTGAGTCATAATGCATACTATCTTTAATTGTTGGCTATTTTCCTGTATAATCCTCAAAAGTTGCTTGCTTTTCAAGCCCTTTAGGCAACTGGTTAGTATGCAAAGCTTATTTGTGGCCTTTTGAACTTACTTTGGTGTGTGAACACCAAGCTTAGTCCCTTGCCAATGCTTCTTATGCAGCAATTTAACCATATGTGAGACCCTTCTGTCTTTGCTAAAGGTAATAGAACCATAGACTAGAAAACAGCAGATTGGTTAGCTAGTTTATCTGATTGCTTGAAGCTAGAATTATGCAGAAGGTGAGAATGTGTTTTATGATGAGATTTTTGGTGGAACACCAAACTTAGAATCCTTCATTCTCCCTTAGATTGTTTTGGTGTGCAACACCAAACTTAGCTTCTTACAATACAGATAAAACTAATTAACCTTTTTATTGAAATAGCTACGAAAAGAAAACTACCTCAGGTTGGGTTGCCTCCCAACAAGCGCTTCTTTATTGTCACTAGCTTGACATCTTTCATTCTTTGATCAATTTAAATTCTGAACCTCCTTTTTCTTGTCCCATTGACCTCCTAAGTAAGGCTTTGCTCTGTGCCCATTTACTGTGAACTGACTTTTTGTTGTCTCATCTAACAATTCAAGGTTTCCATAAGGGAGAACCTTTGTCACCAAGTAAGGGCCAGTCCATTTAGATTTGAGCTTGCCAGGGAAAATTTTGAGCCTAGAGTTATACAGGAGTACTTGCTGTCCTGGCTTGAACTCCTTCCTTGAGATCTTCTTGTCATGCCACCTCTTGGCTTTTCCTTATATATCTTGGCATTGTCATAAGCTTCTAGCCTAAACTCATCCAACTTATTTAGTTGTAGCAGCCTCTTCTCCCCTGCTGCTTGAGAATCAAGGTTGAGAAGTTTAGTGGCCCAAAAAGCTTTATGTTCAAGCTCTATAGGGAGGTGACAAGATTTGCCATATAACAGCTGAAAAGGGGACTTTCCAATAGAAGTTTTGAATGCTATTCTGTATGCCCAAAGTGCATCTTCTAATTTTCTGGCCCAATCTTTCTTGGTTGCTCCCACAGTCTTCTCTAAAATCCTCTTCAATTCTCTATTTGCAAGCTCAGCCTGGCCATTGGTTTGAGGGTGGTATGGTGTGGCTATTTTATGAATCACTCCATATTTGTGAAGGAGTTTCTCCATCTGCTTGTTACAAAAATGACCACCACCATCACTTACAAGTCCCTTAGGCATTCCATATCTAGTGAAAATGTGCTTCTTTAGGAATTGAAGAACAATTTGTGCATCATATGTGGTTGTGGCTATTGCTTCCACCCACTTTGAGACATATTCCACTACTACCAAAATGTAATTGAAGGAATAAGAAGGAGGGAAGGGCCCCATGAAATCTATGCCCCAAAGATCAAATAAATCCACTTCAAGAATGAAATTTTGAGGCATTTCATTCCTTCTTGTCAATCCTCCAGCTCTTTGGCATTTATTACACTAATGAACAAACTCCCTGGCATCCTTGAAGATGGTTGGCCAATAAAATCCACTCTGCAGTATTTTAGCAGCTGTTCTCTCTGGTCTAAAGTGTCCACCATATGCTGAACCATGGCAATGCCACAATATATCTTTCATTTCATTTTCAGGGACACATCTCCTAATCATTCCATCAGAGCATCTCTTGAATAAAAAGGGTTCATCCCATAAGAACTTCCTTGCTTCATTGAGTAACTTCTTCACTTGTTGTTTGGAAAATTCTTGAGGTATCTTTCTTCCCACTTTGTAATTTGCTATGTCAGCAAACCAAGGTGCTTGTTGAACTTGGAACAGGTGCTCATCAGGAAAATTCTCATTTACTTGCTGTGGTCTATCTTGATTAGCTTCTTGTGGAACTCTTGATAAATGATCTGCCACTTGATTTTCACTCCCCTTTCTGTCTCTCACTTCAATGTCAAATTCTTGTAGCAGCAGCACCCACCTAATAAGTCTTGGCTTTGAATCCTGTTTAGACATTAGATACTTGAGAGCAGCATGGTCAAGATATACTATAACCTTTGAACCAATCAAGTATTGCCTAAACTTATCAAATGCATATACAATTGCAAAAAGCTCTTTCTCAGTAGTGGTATAATTTTTCTGTGTCTCATTTAACACCTTGCTGGCATAATATATGACATGGTGCATCTTATCTTTATTTTGCCCCAATACAACACTAATAGCAAGGTCACTTGCATCATACATAAGTTCAAAAGGTAAGTTTCAATCAGGGGGTGTGATAATTGGTGCTGTAATGAGTTTCCTCTTTAAAGTTTCAAAGGCATGTTTGCAGTAGTCATCAAAGATGAAGGGGCTATCAATCATTAGCAAATTGCTCAATGGTTTTGCTATCTTAGAAAAATCTTTAATGAACCTCCTGTAAAAGCCAACATGCCCAAGAAAACTCCTTACTGCTTTCACATTAACAGGAATAGGAAGTTTTTCAATAATTTCTATTTTAGCTTTATCAACTTCTATACCTTTGCATGATGATGTGTGGAAAGCGATCCAACACAAAACTCACCGGCAAGTGTACCGGGTCGCATCAAGTAATAATAACTCACGTGAGTGAGGTCGATCCTACAGGGATTGAAGGATTAAGCAATTTTAGTTTAGTGGTTGATTTAGTCAAGCGAACAAGAGTTGATTTGAGAGATTTGTAATTGACAGAAGCTAAATTGCATGAATTGTAAAGGGGGAGGGGTAATTGACAAGAAATTAAAGTGCAGAAGAATTAAAAGAGATGAAGCTTAAAGTGCAAGTAATGTAAATTGCAGAAACTTAAATTGCAAGAAATGTAAATAACTGAAACTTAAAATACAAGAAATGTAAATGGCTTGAATAATGAAAGGATTTGAGGACTGGGAGTGCAGAAATTTAAAAAGCACAAGTAAATTGCAACAAGAAGAAGAGTAGAAGATGAATTGAGTTGAAATAGATCTCAAACAGAAAAGTAAATTAGCTTGAAGAAGCATTCATCAAATGAACTAAAATGAAAATGCAGATCTCAGGGGTCAAGAGACTAGAAATCCAAGTCTAGATCTCACTGCCTTCCTTGATCCAATCTAGAAGACAATTTAAAGAGAATTGAAGATGAAAATCAGCAATGAAGAACACAAATTCTTGAATTGTGCAGTGAATTGAACAAAGAGATCTTAAGAGGAGAGTGAGACAGAATTTCCTCAATTCTTCACACTTAAGACTCAAATAAAGCTTTGCAGAAAAGAAAACAAGAAAACGCAGAGGAAGAGAACTCAATTCTCCTCCCAATTCTCTAAGATCCAAAATCAAAGTAAAAACTCTCAAAATTACAAGTGAAAATTCTAAAAGAAGAAAAAGATCGTTTCTAAATCAAACTAGCTTCTATTTATACACTTCATTCTAATGATCATTAAGCCTTGAATTGGGCCCTTGGCCTTGATGGAATTGGGTTGAAGATAGCCTTTGTTGATTGCTCTTGGTCTTGAGAAGAAATCCGTTTGCACTATGGACTTTGGGATCATTCACGTTTGAGTCAACGTTTAAGGCAAACATTGACTCAAACGTCTTCGTGTAATGGCATCATGCAGAATGGTTGTTGCTGTCACTCACATTTGAGTTCACGTTTGAGGTCAAACGTGAGCTCAAACTTGATCCTCCCCAAGGTAATTTTCAGCCAACGTTTGACCTCACATTTGAGGCAAACGTTGGCACAAACGTGGCTTCTCTTCAGGGTACTCCTTAAGCCAACGTTTGACCTCACGTTTGAGGCAAACGTTGGCGCAAACGTTAGCTCCTCCCAGGGTTCTTCTTAAGCCAATGTTTGACCTGACGTTTGAGGCAAACGTTGGCGCAAACGTTAGCTCCTCCCAGGGTTCTTCTTAAGCCAACATTTGACCTCACGTTTGAGGCAAACATTGGTGCAAACGTGAGCTTCCTCCAGGGTGGCTTTGCTGTTATCAATGTTTGAGTTCACGTTTGAGGCAAACGTGAACTCAAACGTGATCTTCTCAATGCTGCCTTCATTTCCATTCCTGCCATCCCCTTTCTTCAACCTTCCTCCAAGTCTTTTGATCACCTATCATCAATTAACAAATGCATCAAAGCTACGCTAAAATCATGAGACTTCTTCTTATCCTTGACATATAAGCAATTATAGCACAAAACCTCATGAAAATGCATCAATTTACTCATGGTTGATTGAATCCAAGTACACATGAATTTCTACCCAAATGGCTTACTTGTAACTCAAGAAAGTGTATAAAACCTATTAAAAATAAAGGAAAAAGACTAGTAAAACTAGGCTAAGATGCCCTGACATCACAACACCAAACTTAAATCTTGCTTGTCCCCAAGCAAGCATCAAACATAAGAGAGAATGACATGAAACAAAGAAGTGTGCATATCCTTATTGAGCATATAGTTGAATTTAGTTCATGGGGTTTTTATTCAGACAATGGTGGTTCATTTATTGCTTGCTGTTACATAAGAGATGTTTCCTCAAAGGTTTACTAAGTTTGCTGCTATAAGGCTTTACTTTTGCTTGTTCCCTTGCTAACTTTTCCTTCTTTGTTTTGCTCAGAGAGCTTATTATTCTTTGAAGGCTTGGTGGCAAATGTTGCAGCAGTCTTTGGTTTAATTTTGATCAACATTTCTTCACCACAGACACATGGCTCACCCTTTTCTTCCTAGGATCATTGATGCCCAGCATCTCTTTGGATAACTAAATGTTTTGTGGCTAGGTTACTCTTTATTGTGGACTTTCAGTTGGCAATCCCATATCAGTTGATCTAAGTGGCCAAGTTTTGAAATACTCCTCAGAACTTACTTGTCCAAGCATATCCTAGTACAAAAACACCACAGGCATGTGTCCTAGGGTCCAAGCTATTGATGCCTAGCCTTATTGTTTGTTTTCTTTACCACTTTTGGCTTTTTCTCTTTCTTTTTCTTTCTGTTTTATTTCTTTTTCAAGGGATTTTTGTAACAACCCTGATTTTCGAGTACATGAGATCTTTTCTGAAAGTACAGATTTCTCCGAAAGATCAGTAAAGGGAATACCTCTGTTATATCATCAAGCATCTCAATCCTCATTATCATTATGTCATCCTTAAGTTAGAACCTGCTCTAAGGCAAGCTCGATAATACAATCACGAAGAACCTTGTTTTTGAACCGTATCGGTTGGCAGTTTTGATTCTGATTTTCGTAAATAGTCTCTGTTTGACGAACCGGACTCGATTCATGAGAGGAGAGAGATAATAGTATAATATTATCATTATATTAGTATTAGAAAATGATTGAATGACATTATAAGGTTACCTGGTCTATTTTTGTTAAAAACAGAAAATCGGTTTAACCGGGTTTATGGTTTACTGGTGCAGCTTAGCACCAGCACTCTCTGATGAATTTAGCAATGCTAAGGCCTCATTATACATGTTCTACTCTCATAATAAATATGTTACTAGTGTCATTTATGCTAGTAGCTCAGAAAATAATTTTTAGAGATGTTTTTACGAGTGTTCCGATACACCTAGTTTTACTAGTTGTACACCAGAGATATTTTAATATTATTTTAATCCACCTCCAAGCCAACCAATCACAACTCACCTTACACCCCCAAGACCTCCAAGTCTGTCTCATTTCATCATTTTGGCCAAAAATAACAAGAGAGAAAAGAGAGAAACTTTCATGAACTCTTAATCTTCAAAGCTTGATTTCTTCTGAACTAAAACTCAAATCAAAACTCCGATTTCACCAAAATGATCCTCTCTTCTTCCTCTACGTAACCATGTAACTTATCAAGGATGAAAATAAGGTGAGATGGCTCTCTCCCTCCCATTTCAATTCGGTTTTCAAGGAAAACCATGCAAAACATGTGTTTTCTTGATGTTCTTCCTTAGGAATCATGCTTAACTTGACTTGAGGGCCAAGAAACGTGAATTTCCAGCAAGTCTAAGGTGAGATATCTCTTCCTAACATACTGAGTGAGATTTGGTCAGTTGAGAGTTTTTGGATTTAAAGTTGTTCTTGATGTGATTTAGGAGAAAAAAGTGCTTAAGGACCACCTGAAAGTTTAACCGAATTAGGAGCAGCAAAACCAGGTAGAGATTGACGAATTTAATCTTGATTGATTGTGTTTGAGTTGTGTGATTATGATATGGTTTGGCTGTGCTTGAAATTGATTGTTTGTATGAGTAATTTTTTTTGAAATATTGGTGAAAATTTGATGAAATTTGATGAAATTCAAGCTATGAATGTGTGTTCTTGTGGCTGCTGGAAAACGAAACCCTAGAGCTTAAATTGAGGTTCAATTTGTGTTAAAATCATGTAGAAAAGATGGGGTTTTAGTGGCTGGAAATTTATTTTGAATTTTGGTAAAAATCGGTTGCTGAAAAGACTGAAAAACGGGTAAAAACAGAGAAAGAATTTGAAGAATATACGAAGAACACGAAGAACACTTTGAGTGTGGTGAAGAACATTGAAGAACACTTTTTAGATCTTAGAAAGGGCAAGAAAGTAAAATTTTTGGTGTTTAAGGGGTTATATGGTAATTTCTGGAAGTTAGGATGGTAAAAGTAGAAATATTAAAAGTTACAGGTGGTAAAAGGTAAATTTTAAAGGTTAAAAGTAAAAGGTAAGTTAATTTTCGAAAATTTAGTATTAAAATAATAAATAATAATAAAATATTAAATAATAATATTTAATTAAAAATAATATTTTAATAAAAATAATAAAATAATGCGGAAAAGGCAGTTTTCTGTAAAAGCTTTAGAAAGAAAACTGTAAGTGCAGAATCTCATAATTACCTTCATAAAACACTTAGGGCGTGGTAATAACATGATAGTGAGGCAAAGATAAAGAAAAGATAAAAAGTTAACGAAAAGATAAAAACCAAAGATAAAGTCTGTAAAATTTTAATGACAGAAAAACAGACAGAGACTAGTGAACGAACTAGGGCAACTTAGTTAGTACTTGAGTTCCGACTAGGGTTAGGTGTTATAAGAAAAGTTAAACTGTTTCAGTATAGACTTAATGAACCTATACCTGGGACAGGCTAACTATTCATACCGAAATTTACATAAGCTTTAAATACACATGTTAAATAGAGAAATCAGAGTAGAATAAAGTAACACAGAGCACAGAGTAACCAGAGTAAAGTAATGAGATACAAAGAGAAAAGAATAATATGATAAAGAGAAATGGTTTGAGCCAGGATATTGTAAAAGTGAAAGATGTAAAGTTTGTACAGTATGATTGAACAGAGAAAGAAAGAGGTACTGCATAAGAATGTGAAAATGATGATGAATAATGAGAATGATGATGAATGATGATAATGAGAATGATTATGTAATGATCTACTGCATGAAGGCAGTCAGATAGATAGTGGTACGACCACAGAACATTTTCTAGTGTTACACAGCTATTGAGAGCTATACCTGCAACTGATAACCTGGGATCACTTGCAGAGGATATTAATTCATACACGGCTAGAATGCCGCACCTGTAAGGCAAGGATTGCTTACAGAGAATATGATTTCATACACGGCTGGAATGTCGCCACCTGTAAGGCAGAGTTTGCTTACAGAGGATATGACGCATACGTCGGTTAGTGAGAACTGTACCTATGCTGACTGGAAAACCATACCCGTTTCAGCTGCTTCGAGTTACGTCGGGAGCGGGTAGAAACCGACAGATGAGCTCATTACCTGTGCTAGGGCTAGACATGCATCATACTTGGTTGCGCATTTCCTTTGTTATGATTGTGGTATAAATGTATGCTTTCCTTGTTTGTATTCCATTCTCTGCGCTTATGTTATTTTCTTGTATTCTTCTGTTTGTGTTCTGCTATCTATTTTCTCTATCTTCTCTACTTATCTGTGTTTTCTAATTACTGCTTCTTTGTATTCTGCTAATAGTCTGCTAAACAACATAGAATTAATGAACGTAACTAATAACCCCGACCCTACTAAGAACTCCCCAGTTCTTACCCCTTCTCTCTTCCTTCCCCCTTCAGATGGAAGTAAGAGTACCTTACCATAGTTCGTCGATGACCATTCGCAAGAAGAAGATTCTGCTTTAGATAGTCTTCTGAGTCTAGGGTGAATATCGTTCTCTGATTATATGTATATACTGTGAGACCAGCCAACATCTGCACCCCGTTCGTATGCGCACTTTAACCTAAATCCTGTGTACGAGATTCCTATTGTGTGGCTACTTCATGAGGTACTAGAGAGACGTCCTGTGGAAAAGTCTGATCGTGCAGAGGAGTAGCAGATGATGTTCTATCTTTTGATGACGTTCCACCTGACTTGAGTTTTGAAGACCTAGAAC
>NC_029792.2:81527197-81568596 GCF_000816755.2 Arachis ipaensis | reverse complement strand
ATGTATATAGATATTATTTAGCTATATCTAGGGGTGTTCTAACTAACAGTCTATATTCTAATAAAGGCTGAATCACCGAATGTTGTCATCTACTTGTGATGTATTTATGTGTGGTTATTTATAACTGTTTTATCTGTTATTATTTGTGAATTGATTATAAATGATTCTGTCTATTAATCCAAACATTTTCAAAAAAAAAATACACCTCGCAAATTAACTACGCTTTTAACAACGAATCAGGCTCATATGATAAATAATAGATAATAATTAAGAAGACAAATTGGTAGCACTCAGTTTCCGGTATGATCTAGACATATTGAAAATTGGGTCGTTATAATTTGGTATTAGAGCAGTTCGTTCCCAGTAGAGCCTGGGGAGTGGACTGACTATGCTTCATTGCATACTCTGTTGTGAGTCTCATGCGTATAGGATATCCCAGTGATATATGTTGCATGATTGTTTCTGTGTTTTTATTTTGGGAATATTCACACTTGACTTGAAGTGTTGAGACTGATCACCTTAACAATGATTGTTTGGTGTGAACAGGACTACAATGGGTTCACGGAGACGAGGCGTACGGGAAGGAATTCCTAATGTTAACTACGAGAGGAAACAGGAAACGTTTATGGCTACCATGAACAACGTGGCTGAAGTAGTGTGTGAAGCTGCTGTAGCAGCGGCTAGGGCTGTTGAACATCTCGAAGTGAGAGATGGGAACGAGAATGAATACGGAGAAGATAGTGGGAATGATGAGAACAACTTAGGGCATCCTGAAAGACCTATGACCCTTGCGACCTTTCTGAAGGTTAATCCGCCTAAGTTCAAGGGTACACTCATTGCGACTGACGCTGATAACTGGTTTTGAGGTATTGAACGATCACTAAGAGCGCAGCATGTTCCGGAAGGACAACACGTGGAGTTTGCTACTTATATGCGTGAGGGAGAAGCTGAGTACTGGTGGCAGGGGATACAGTGACTGCTACAACAGAATGAAAATGATATTCCTTGGGATATTTTTAAAGATGAATTCTACAAGAAATATTTCCCAAGAGTAGTGCGTGATGCTAAGGAGATAGAGCTTATGCAGCTGAAACAAGGGGATATGACTATTGCAGAATATGCTCGTAATTTTGATGACTTGTGTCGTTTCTCTAAGATCTGTCTAGGGAATCCTGCTGACTTTGAAGAATGGAAGTGCTTGAAGTTTGGAGGAGGCCTTCGTGATGATTTGATGAGTTCAATAGTTCTGCTGGAGATACGTAATTTTGCTGAATTAGTCAACAAGAGCAAGTTAGTGGAAGAATGTATTAAGAAAGTGACTGTGGCCAAGGTGAGTCGCCAAGGATTTCCACCAAGGCATCTTAGCAATCATCAGGCAGCTGGGAGAAGGGTGCATTTTAAAGCGCGTGGCATATGACAGCATAAGAACCTACAAGTTGGTAACATTACTGCTCGCCGTACGGGTAAGAATGGAGGTAAAGTAAAGCAAGGCAATGGTAAACGAGCCCATCAGGCTTACATAAACACTGCATGTAAGCAATGCAGAAAAGAGCATGATAACAGGTCTTGCCAGTTTGGATCACCTAACTGTTATGCTTGTGGAGAACTTGGACATATTGCCAAGGATTGTCCGAAGGGATTTACTCAAAATTCAGTTAGAACCCAGCAATAAGGACAAGTGTTTGCTATCACTATTGACGATGTTGTGCAATCGAACGCCCTCATTCAAGGTTAGTGTTATGTCAAGAATCGATTTCTAACTGTACTGTATGATTCGGGTGCATCGCATTCTTTATTTCTCTAACTATTGCTTACGAGTTAGGATTATATTTCTTTAAATTGAATTTTTACTTGATTGTCCATACACCTGCATCCCAAAATGCTTTGACCAGTTTAGTGTGGCTGCAAGTACCATTTGCTATTAGGAACAGGACTTTTATACACGATCTAATCTGTTTGCCTCTATGTGGTTTAGAAGTTATTCTAGGATTAGATTGGCTGTCTAAGTATCATGTTTTCCTTGATTGCAATGAAAGAACTGCTGTTATTCCGTCTGATAGTTTAGATATTAAACCATTTCTGTCTCATACTTTATATCTGAATTCTGTAAGAGTTACATTAGATGGGAGTGATTGTGAGGGGTACGTTCTGTTAGCGGCTAGCTCGAGTGACAGTGAACTAAGCTTAGAACAAATTCGAGTGGTGAAGGAATTTCCTGATGTTTTCCCGGACGATATACCTGAGTTTCTTCCTTATTGAGAGATAGAATTCAGCATTGAACTAGTACCTAGAACAGGACCAATTTCCATAGCCCCGTACCGGATGTCACCACTGGAACTTGTAGAATTAAAGAAGCAGTTGGATGAGCTACTTGGAAAGGAATTTATTCGTCCTAGTGCATCATCTTGGGGAGCTCCAGTATTGCTAGTAAAGAAGAAGGACGGTGGAATCAGACTTTGCGTAGATTACCGACAGCTAAATAAAGACACTATCAAGAACAAGTATCCACTTCCACGGATAGATGCTTTGATGGATCAGTTGGAAGGTGCAACTGTGTTCTCGAAGATTGATTTACGATCGAGCTATCACTAGATTCGAGTGAAAGAATCAAATATACCGAAGACTGTATTTAGAACTCGTTATGGTCACTATGAGTATACGGTTATGTCGTTTAGATTAACTAATGCTCCTACGATTTTCATGGATTACATGAATCATATTTTCCATCCGTACCTTGATCAGTTTGTAGTAGTTTTCATAGACGATATTCTCATTTATTCGAAGACAGAAAGAGTGCATGAAGAGCATCTAAGGACTGTATTGCAGACACTGAGGACTCGGAAGTTATATGATAAACTATCAAAGTGCGAATTCTGGACAGCGAAGGTGGATGGAATTTTTAAAGGACTATGATTTCAAATTAAGTTATCACCCAGGGAAAGCGAACGTGGTGGCAAACGCTTTAAACAGGAAGAATTTGAGTATCTCTTGGATGATGATAAAGGAAGAGAAGCTACTTGCGGAATTTGAGGACCTTAAGTTGGCTATGACTGAGACGTCAAGTGTAGTCCATCTGGCACAGTTATGTATAACAACAGATTTTAAGATTAGGATTCAGCAAGCACAAGCACAAGACTCAGATATGATGACGATGCTGAGACGGATGGAAGTAGAGGAACCAGAAGCTGTAAGACTAGATCTTAGCAGTCTTTGGAGATACAAGAACAGAATTTGTGTGCCTAGCTCTGGAGATTTGCAGCAAAGGATTCTTGCAGAAGCTCATCAAAGTAGATTTTCTATGCATCCTGGAGTGACAAAGATGTATTGAGATTTGAAACAAATGTTCTGGTGGCCGGACTTAAAGAAAGAAGTAGCTGATTATGTCTCAAAATGTTTAACCTGCCAGAAGGTGAAGGTGGAACATCAGAAGCCGTCAGGAATCCTGCAACCCTTAGAAATACCACAATGGAAATAGGAGCAGATTACTATGGATTTTATCACGAGATTGCCAAGAACCTCAATAGGACGTGATGCCATTTGGATGATTATGGACAGGTTTACAAAAATCGGCATGCTTCTTTCCGATTCAAGTTGACTATACTTTAGAAAGGTTGGAACGAATATATATATTCAAGAAATTGTATGACTACATGGGATGCCTTCGTAAATTGTCTCAGATCGAGTTTCGAGGTTTACTACTAGATTTTGGGGAGCTTTTCAGAAAGCGTTGGAAACAGAATTGCACACGAGTATAGCATACCATCCTCAAATAGACGGACAATCAGAGCAGACAATCCAGACATTAGAAGACATGTTACGATTATGTATGATAGACAACCAAAGCAGCTGGGATAAGTATTTGTTGTTGGTCGAATTTGTCTACAACAACAGTTGCCAATAAAGTATCGGGATGGCACCATACGAAGCTCTCTACGAAAGAAGATGTCAGACACCATTGTGTTGGAATGACGATGGGGAAGCTAGTGTCTTAGGTCCAAACTTAGTGTAAGAAACTACTGAGAAGATAAAGGAGATTCGTCGAAAGATCCAGACAGCACAAGGCCGTCAAAAGAGCTATGCCAATAATAGACGTAGACCCTTAGAGTTTAGTGAGGGAAACCATGTCTTTCTAGAAGTAACTTTGATTACTGGAATAGGTAGAGCCCTTAAGACTAAAAAGCTTAACCCACGATACATAGAACCTTTCCAAATACTTAAAAGAGTCGGTCTAGTAGCTTATCAAATAGCCCTTCCTCCTTATTTATCAAACCTTCATGATGTTTTTTTTATGTCTCTCAACTTAAGAAATATGTTCCCGATGAGAGTCACGTTTCACAACCAGAAACAGTACAGTTATAAAATAATTTGACATATCAAGCATCACCAGTTCAGATCGTAGAAAGAAGTGATAAGCAGCTAAGAGGCAAGACTGTTCGCTTAGTCAAAGTAGCATGGGAACCAAGAGGAGAAGAAGAGCACACTTGGGAATTGGAAGATAAGATGAGAGCTGATTACCCGCATCTGTTCTCAAGTAACTGAAATTTTGAGGGCAAAATTTTCTTTTAGGAGGGTAGAATGTAACAACCCTGATTTTCGAGTACATGAGATCTTTTCTGAAAGTACGGATTTCTCCGGAAGATCAGTAAAGGAAACACCTCTGTTATATCATCAAGCATCTCAATCCTCATTATCATTATGTCATCCTTAAGTTAGAACCTGCTCTGAGGCAAGCTCGATAATGCAATCGCGAAGAACCTTGTTTTTGAACCGTATCAGTTGGCAGTTTTGATTCTGATTTTCGTAAATAGTCTCTGTTTGACGAACCGGACTCAATTCATGAGAGGAGAGAGATAATAGTATAATATTATCATTATATTAGTATTAGAAAATGCTTGAATGACATTATAAGGTTACCTGGTCTGTTTTTGTTAAAAACAGAAAATCGGTTTTAACCGGGTTTATGGTTTACTGGTGCAGCTTAGCACCAGCACTCTCTGATGAATTTAGCAATGCTAAGGCCTCATTATACATGTTCTACTCTCATAATAAATATTTTACTAGTGTCATTTATGCTAGTAGCTCAGAAAATAATTTTAGAGATGTTTTTACGAGTGTTCCGATACACTTAGTTTTAGTAGTTGTACACTAGAGATATTTTAATATTATTTTAATCCACCTCCAAGCCAACCAATCACAACTCACCTTACACCCCCAAGACCTCCAAGGCTGTCTCATTTGATCATTTTGGCCGAAAATAAAAAGAGAAAAAAGAGAGAAACTTTCATGAACACTTAATCTTCAAAGCTTGATTTCTTCTGAACTAAAACTCAAATCAAAACTCCGATTTCACCAAAATGATCCTCTCTTCTTCCTCTACATAACCATGTAACTTATCAAGGATGAAAATAAGGTGAGATGGCTCTCTCCCTCCCATTTCAATTCGGTTTTCAAGGAAAACCATGCAAAACATGTGTTTTCTTGATGTTCTTCCTTAGGAATCATGCTTAACTTGACTTGAGGGCCAAGAAACATGAATTTCCAGCAAGTCTAAGGTGAGATATCTCTTCCTAACATACTGAGTGAGATTTGGTCAGTTGAGAATTTTTGGATTTAAAGTTGTTCTTGATGAGATTTAGGAGAAAAAAGTGCTTAAGGACCACCTGAAAGTTTAACGGAATTAGGAGCAGCAAAACCAGGTAGGGATTGACGAATTTAATCTTGATTGATTGTGTTTGAGTTGTGTGATTATGATATGGTTTGGATGTGCTTGAAATTGATTTTTTGTATGAGTAATTCTTGTTGAAATTTTGGTGAAAATTTGATGAAATTTGATGAAATTCAAGCTATGAATGTGTGTTCTTGTGGCTGCTGGAAAACGAAATCCTAGAGCTTAAATTGAGGTTCAATTTGTGTTAAAATCATGTAGAAAAGATGGGGTTTTAGTGGCTGGAAATTTATTTTGAATTTTGGTAAAAATCAGTTGCTGAAAAGACTGAAAAAAGGGTAAAAACAGAGAAAGAATTTGAAGAATATACGAAGAACACGAAGAACACTTTGAGTGTGGTAAAGAACATTGAAGAACACCTTTTAGATCTTAGAAAGGGCAAGAAAGTAAAATTTTTGGTGTTTAAGGGGTTATATGGTAATTTCTGGAAGTTAGGGTGGTAAAAGTAGAAATATTAAAAGTTACGGGTGGTAAAAAGTAAACTTAAAGAAAAGATAAAAACCAAAGAAAAAGTCTGTAAAATTTTAATGACAGAAAAACAGACAGAGACTAGTGAACGAACTAGGGCAACTTAGTTAGTACTTGAGTTGCGACTAGGGTTAGGTGTTATATGAAAAGTTAAACTGTTTCAGTATAGACTTAATGAACCTATACCTGGGACAAGCTAACTATTCTTACCGAAATTTACATAAGCTTTAAATACACATGTTAAATAGAGAAATCAGAGCAGAATAAAGTAACATAGAGCACTTGCTTAGGGACAAGCAAGCTTTAAGTTTGGTGTTGTGATGCTAGGGCATCTTGGCCAGTTTCACTGACCTTTTCTTTACTGTTTTTAGGGTAGTTTCATGCGTTTCTTTAGGAAATAAGCTAGTTTTGGGTAGATATTCACCTACACCTTGATTCAAGCATACATTGTGCATTTTACATTATTTCATGAGGATTTTGCATGGGTTTAGTGACAAATTATATGCAAAAGCTGGAGCAAAAGTTAGCCTCAAACTTTTTGGCTAACTTTTGGCATCACAAAACACTCCCTGGATGAGCAAAAGTTTGCGCCAACGTTAGCCCCTAACTTTTTGGCTAACGTTGGTGCATGAAAAACACTCCCTAGACTAGCAAAAGTTTGCGCCAACGTTAGCTCCTAACTTTTTGGCTAACGTTGGCGCCATGAATAAGCAAGGGGAGGCCAACGTTGGAGCAAAAGTTAGACCCCTAACTTTTGCCCCAACGTTGGTATCAGCAAGGAAGGGTGCTGATGTGAAAAGTTGGAGCAAAAGTTAGCCCCTAACTTTTACTCCAACTTTTACTCAAGCTTTTATAATTCCAACCCGGTTCAATTCGGTTCTTCCCCAAACTCCAAGAGCAATCAACCAAGGCCTCTCTCAACCCAATTCCATCAAGAGAAAAGGCCCAATTGAAGGCTTGAAGACCATTTGAAGAACGTGTATAAATAGCATAGGATTTAAGTTTTTCACGGGGCTTCCCTTTTAGTTTTTCAGAATAGCTTTCTTTTCGGTTTTGCTTAGAGCTCACTTTTATTTTTCTTAGCATTGTTGTTTAATTCAAGAGAATTTGGGAGGAGAATTGATCTCTCTTCTTCCTTGTTCTTGCCCAGCACTCTTTACTTTTCTTGTCTTGGATTTTGGGTGGAGAATTGAAGAAATTCTGTTTCAATCTCACCTTGAGATCTTGTTTAATTTTCTGCTTAATTGAATTTCAGTTTCAGTTACTTGCTTCTTCATCTACTTTCTTTGCAATTTACAATCTCCTTTGCAATTGTTCTTGTTGGATCTAGGAAGGCATTGAGATCTAGACTTGGTTTTCTAGTCTCTTGGGTCCTGAGATAAGCGTATAAATTACGTTAGTGACACTTAACATTGTCACTAACGTTGGCAAACACTCATGAGTGGCCACGTTAGAGCCCACGTTAACCTAGTTAACGTGGCCTCTAACGTTAAAGGGGGAAGAGAAGTCAATGTTAGTGACATTCAACATTGTCACTAACGTTGGCCTAAGGATGCAACACACCAGTTAACTCCCATGTTAACTTGGTTAACGTGGGAGCCAACGTGAGAAGTGAGAGTTGTCGACAACGTTAGTGACACTCAACATTGTCACTAACGTTGGAAGCAACCACACAACCCCCCAAGGAGCCACGTTAACTTAGTTAACGTGGAAGCTAACGATGAGGAATGAATGATGAGCCAACGTTAGTGACACTCAACATTATCACTAACGTTGGGATGGCTAAGAATGGCCACGTTAGAAGCCACGTTAACCTAGTTAACGTTGACTCTAACGTGAGATCTAAGGGCACATTGGAACGTTAGTGACAATGTTGAGTGTCACTAACATTCTCGAAGTTTGGCAAGGCCACGTTAGAACCCACGTTAACCTAGTTAACGTGGGCTTTAACGTGAAGCAAATAGGGGCACACTGGAACGTTAGTGACAATGTTGAGTGTCACTACGTTCTCGAAGTTTGGCAAGGCCACGTTAGAAGCTACGTTAACCTAGTTAACGTGGGCTCTAACGTGAGGAAAAGGGGTACATTGGAACGTTAGTGAAAATGTTAAGTGTCACTAACGTTCTCGAACTTATACTTTCACTAAATGTTAACACCCCTAACGCCCTGAGCTAAAGTCTCTACCCACTTAGCACTTTCTCTCTGCAAGTAAAGCCAAGCCCAAATGAAGAAAAGAACTGTATCAAACTCAAGATCCAAAGGCCCAAGACTTGAAGAGCAAACTAGAAGCTGAGAAGAGTAGTATATATAGGAGTAGCTTTGAATTGTTAAAAAGGGGGCTGGAAGTTGGAAAAAGAGAATTACTCTCCGTATTTTACTTTCTCTGCAATTTCTAGTTCTATGATGTATTCTCCATCTTTATTTTTATTTTCAAGAGCTATGAACAACTAAACCCCTTTCATTGGGTTAGGGAGCTCTGTTGTAATTTGATGGATCAATACTAATTTTCATTATTCTTCTTCTATCTTTTCTCTTGAATTTACTTGAAAGCTTTCGATCTTCATCCCATTGAGTAGTTATCTTGGAAGAGAAGCTATTCAAACTTGGATCTCTTTTGAACCTTGAAAGAGGAATGAAGAGATCAAGCTAGAAATGCTTTCTCATGCTGGACCAAACTGGGTTTGGATGGGTATGTGACTATAACCCTCTAGATACTTGATTTGGGAAATGCGTGTGGTATAATCAGTGACCATACTTCATCTCTTCTCATGAGCAATTGACCAAGGAATTGGCTATTGATCAAGATTTGAGAGATTGAATTGCAAGAAATTGTAATTCAATCACTTAAGATTGACAAGGAGATCAATGAGTGCATTGATTGAGGAAGAGATGAAAATGAACTTGATCCGGAGAATTGCAACATCTCCTAAGCCCAATGAACTCCCCATCTCTGATCTTACCCATTCTCTTTAATTTCTGCCATTTACTTTTATGAGCAAATCCCCCATTCCTATTTACAATTCTGCAATTTATTTTCAGCCATTTACTTCTAGTCCTTTAATTCTAGCATTTACTTTTCTGTTATTTACATTCTCGCCATTTTATTTTCTGCAACTCTCAACCCAAATTCTGGATTCTCTCAACTAGAACATTCTTCTAATTAAAGTTGCTTGATCAATCAATCCCTGTGGGATTCGACCTCACTCTATTGTGAGTTTTTACTTGACGACAAAGTCGGTACACTTGCCGAAGGGAGATTTGTTGAGAGACAAGTTTTTCGTGCATCACACAGCTATTGAGAGCTGTACCTGCAACTGATAACCTGGGATCACTTGCAGAGGATATTAATTCATACACGGCTAGAATGCCGCACCTGTAAGGCAAGGATTGCTTACAGAGAATATGATTTCATACACGGCTGGAATGCCGCCACCTGTAAGGCAGAGTTTACTTACAGAGGATATGACGCATACGTCAGTTAGTGAGAACTGTACCTATGCTGACTGAAAAACCATACCCGTTTCAGCTGCTTCGGGTTACGTCGGGAGCAGGTAGAAACCGACAGATGAGCTCATTACCTGCGCTAGGGCTAGACATGCATCATACTTCGTTGCGCATTTTCTTTGTTATGATTGTGGTATGAATGTATGCTTTCCTTGTTTGTATTCCATTCTCTGCGCTTCTCTGATTATATGTATATACTGTGAGACCAGCCAACGTCTGCACCCCGTTCGTATGCGCACTTTAACCTAAATCCTGTGTATGAGATTCCTGTTGTGTGGCTACTTCATGAGGTACTAGAGAGACGTCCTGTGGAAAAGTCTGATCGTGCAGAGGAGTAGCAGATGATGTTCTATCTTTTGATGACGTTCCACCTGACTTGAGTTTTGAAGACCTAAAACGTACTTTCCCTCGCTTTAGTAGTTTAGAGGGACTAGGTGAGTATAGAGTCTACGCTAGCCTAGGTGCCAGCTTAGGGACCTCTTGAACAGGTCAGGACTTAGGATGTTGTATGTATATACATGTATATAGATATTATTTAGTTATATCTAGGGGTGTTCTAACTAACAGTCTATATTCTAATAAAGGCTGAATCACCGAATGTTGTCAACTACTTGTGATGTATTTATGTGTGGTTGTTTATAACTGTTTTATCTATTATTATTTGTGAATTGATTATAAATGATTCTGTCTATTAATCCAAACGTTTTAAAAAAAAAATACACCTCGCAAATTAACTACGCTTTTAACAACGAATCAGGCTCATATGATAAATAATAGATAATAATTAGGGAGACAAATTGGTAGCACTCAGTTTCCGGTATGATCTAAACATATTAAAAATTGGGTCGTTACAATTTTTAATGATACAAGCCTTCATAACAACAAACCAGTTCACACTTCTAGGAAAATGTCATTATACAGCTTTTATTTTATGAGCCATGCATTAAATCAACAAATACCACCACTAACTTTCATTCTTACTTTTGCAACATTGGATATTCACTTTCTAATTCAAACATTTCTCTTTTATTCAGGCACATGGGAAACAAAACAAAATTCAAGGTAATGAAGGATGACAATTATTATGCAGATCAGCATTCTTGACAAACAATTTCACTTGCAACCAGAGGATCACTTTAGCAGGTCATATAAGAATTCCCAAAATTAAAACATTTTTCAACAACAAGGATTAAGTGTAAACACAACCTGTTGTGTTGCAGCTTTTCATTCTTCCTTCTGTTGTGTCCCTTTTGAGTCATAATGCAGACTGTCTCCAAATGTTGGCTTCTTTCCTGCATAATTCTCAAAAGTGGCTTGCTTCTCAAGCCCTTAAGTAGATGGTTAATATGCATGAATTTAAGACGGCTTTCAAACTTATTTTGGTGTGGGAACACCAAACTTAATTCCTTGCCAATGCCTCTGATGCAACAAGTTAACCATATGTGAAATCCTTTTATATTTGCTAAAGGCAATAAAAACTAGAAAAAATAAAAAGTAAGCAATTGGTTAATTAGTTTATCTGATTGCTCGGAGCTAGCAGCCATGTATGCAGAAAGTGAGAATGTGCTTTTAAATGAGATTTTGGTGGAACACCAAACTTAGAATCCTTCATTCTCCCTTAATTTATTTTGGTGTGCAACACCAAACTTAGCTCCTTGCAATATAGATAAGTCTAATTAACCCTTTTATTGAAATAGCTATAAAAAGTGAACTACCTCAGGTTGGGTTGCCTCCCAACAAGTGCTTCTTTATTGTCACTAGCTTGACATCTCATCCTTTGATCATGGAGGCTGAAAAGCATAGTGCCTTAGCTTTTCTCCTCTTACTGTGAACTTCCTTCTGGTCTCCTCTTTGATGATTTCTAGGTGTTCAAGTGAAAGAATCCGGTTCACAGTATAGTAGTCAGATAATTATGGAGACACCTTCATTGGTTGGGTGTTCAACATCACTTTATCCCCTGGTGAGAACCCTTTAGTGGGGATTTTCTTGTTTCTCCACCCTTTTGGCCTCTTCTTCTTCTCTTCTTTCTCAGGAGATAATTCATGCCTTGGTGGTTCTTTATCTGGAGTTTTGAGGTTCTCATCTGGGGGTTTTGGATCTAGTTCCTTCTTGATTTCTTTGGTCTGTTGCACCATCTCTACTTCTTTCAAGCATGGATTTAGAAGTCTTGGAGTTAACTCATTGAATGCCTCCTTCAAGCTTTGATCCCTGGCCTTATCCTTCATACAATCTTCTTCTTGAGTGGGCTCATGCAAGGTTTTAAAATCCAGGAATGCTAGGTGCTCATCATGCACTCTTAGCAACAATTCCCCTTTTTCAATGTCTATCAGTGCTCTGCCCGTAGCCAGGAAAGGCCTCTCCAGGATGATGGGAGTGTTAGGGTCTTCCTCTATATCCAGGATGACAAAATCAGCTAGGAGAAGGAATTTTCCTACTTTTACCAGCACATTCTCTACAACTCCAAGTGCTTGCTAAATGGATTTGTCAACCATTTGAAGAACTATTCGAGTGGGTCTTAGCTCAAAAATTTGAAGCTTCCTTATAAGAGATAGAGGCATCAAGTTTATGCTTGCACCAAGGTCACAGAATGATTTCTCAATAGTTATGTTTCCTATGGTACAAGGTATATAAAAACTTCCAGGATCATACTTCTTCTCTGGTAGACCTCTTTGGAGAATAGCACTACACTCCATTGTCATTTCAACAATCTGTCCTTCCTTCAAGGGTCTTTTCTTTGTTAGCACTTCTTTCATAAATTTGGCATATAATGGCATCTATTCAAGTGCTTCTAAGAAGAGAATATTGATGCTGAATGTCTTGAATATGTCCAGGAACTTTGAGTATTGCTTATCCTCGTTCTCTTTCTTGAATCTTTGAGGATATGGAAGTTTGGGGATATATGGCTTCACCCCTTCCTTCTTCTCTTGTGGTTGTATTTCAAGGATGTTCTTATCTCTCTTTGAGCTTTTTGCATTCTTGGTCTTTCTATCCTCTTCACTTCTCTCTTCTGTCTCTTCTTGTGGAGCTTCTCTATTGTGTTCTTCCTGATTGATGACTTTCTTCTCCCTAGTCTTCTCACTTCCCACTATAATTGCTTTGCACTCCTCCCACTTTGTAGATTTTCCTTTGTCCCTTGGGTGGTCTTGAATGGCACTAAGGGATGCATTTGATTGCTTCTCACCCATCTCTGCAATTTGTTTAGCCATTTGTTCCATATACCTCTCAAGATTTCTGATTGAAGCTTCTTGGTTTTTTATTGAAGCTTCTTGGTTTTTACTTGTTATGGCTTGATCCTTCCGTGCTACTTCCTGATCTTGTCTTGCCATCTCTTGATTTTTCATGAGTTTCTCCATCATTATCTCTAGACTAGAGATTCTTTGGGAGTCTGGATTTGGTTGTGGTTGTGTAAGATGAGATGGTTGTTGCTGAAGGTTTTTTGAATTATCTACGGGGATATTTTGTGGGTAGAATGTGGATGTTGAAAAGTTATTCTGGTGGTTTTGTGAGTCGTTATGGGGTTGGTGGTATGTGTTTTGTGGGTTTTTGAATTGGTTAGTATTATTGAATGAATGGCTTTGGTTGTTTGTGTTGCTGAGGCTGCCAGAGTTGAAGTCCCTTTGTCCTTGATTCTGATGCTCACCCCACCTTAAATTAGAATGAGTCCTCCAGGGTGTCTTGTGTGCATCACCATGGAAGTTGTGTTGGAATGAACTTGAGGTGTTGTTCATGTATTGCACCTGCTCAGGGCTTTGTTGCTCATAATTGAATGTCCCAAGACTTTCTTCAGATTGATTCTACCTATGTGCGGTTTGAGGTTGGCTTTGTGTGTTTACTGCAGCACTTTGCATTCCATCAATTTTCTTGGCCATAATCTCCATTTGTTGCTGAAGTTGTTGGTGCATCTGTTTATTTTGTGCCAAGATAGTGTCAACACCTTCAAACTCCAATACTCCTTTCCTTTGAGCTGGTTGGCATTGTCTTTGATGAGCATAGAAATATTGATTGTTTGCCACTGTGTCTATGAGGTTTTGGGCTTCTTCAGCTGTCTTCATAAGTTACAATAAACTTTCTGCTGAATAATCTAAAGCTTCTTGAGCTCTCAGTGTCAATCCTTCATAGAAGTTTTGGAGTCTATCCCATTCACTAAACATTTCTGGTGGGCACTTCCTAATTAAAGCTTTGTATCTCTCCCAGGCATCATACAGTGACTCTCCATCCAATTGAATGAATGTTTGCACTTCTGTTTTCAGCTTGATGATCCTTTGGAGAGGATAGAACTTGGCTAGGAACTTGTTCACTAGATCCTCCCAATTGTTGATGCTTTCTCTTGGAAATGCCTCCAACCATTGGGTAGCTTTGTCTCTCAGGGAAAATGGAAATAACAGCAGCTTGTAAGTGTCGGGATACACACCATTGATCTTCACTGTGTCACATATCCTTAGAAAGGTGGATAGGTGCTAGTTTGGATCTTCCAAGGGGCCTCCTCCAAAAGAACAGTTGTTCTGCACCTAGGTGATGAGTTGAGGCTTCAATTCAAAGTTGTTTGCATTGACATTTGAGGTAAGGATGCTTGATAAACCCATATTTTATGATATATGTTGTGCTTAATTTAAGTGATTTATTCAGCCCTTCACCCACTTATTCATGTAAATTGCATGGTTTTACTTTCCCTTCCTTATTATGCGACATATGTGAAAAACACGTTCCCTATGCTTTAAAAATAATTATTTTAATTACCCTTTATTACCATTCGATGCCGTGATTTGTGTGTTGAGTAGTTTCAGATCATCTAAGATAGGAATGACTTAAAGGATGGAAAGAAAACATACAAAAATAGAAGGAAATCACAAGATGGAGTTTTTGAAGAAACTAGCAGCGACGCGAACGCATGGACGACGCGGTCGCATGCCCAGCACGAAAAGGCAGCAACGCGAATGCGTGACTGACGCAGACGCGCGCTATGAGCAGAACACAGATGACGCGTACGCGTGACCGAAGTGAACGCGTGACAAGGAAAACTCCAGATGACGCGACCGCGTGACAGATGCCACGTACCAAAAATTACAGAAAATGCTCCCAACGATTTCTGAAACCCT
This sequence comes from Arachis ipaensis, assembly GCF_000816755.2. Classification (NCBI taxonomy): domain Eukaryota; kingdom Viridiplantae; phylum Streptophyta; class Magnoliopsida; order Fabales; family Fabaceae; genus Arachis; species Arachis ipaensis. The sequence continues at coordinate 81,553,803 of NC_029792.2, read as the reverse complement.
TTTTGGCCCAGATCCAAGTCCAGAAGGCACAGATTAGATGTCATAAAGTGGGGGAATGCATCCATTTAGAAGGAAGTCTTCTATTATTCACTTTTCATAGTTTAGATGTAGTTTTTAGAGAGAGAGAGGTTCTCTCCTCTCTCTTAGGTTTTTCGGATTAGAATTCCTCTTAAAGGATTTAGAATTTCAACTCTTTATCAGGTTCAACATTCCTTTTACTTTATATTTCTTTTTTAATTTCAGTTATTTTAATGTTATCCTTTAATTACTTTTATTGCCAATTTGGCTTATGAACCATTCATGTTTAGATTTAATTTTCTATTTAATATAATTTGAGGTATTTCAGAATTATGACTGTCTTCCTTTATTTACACTAATAATTTAGATTCTCCCCTTTTGGCTTTGGTTGATTAATTGGTAACTCTTGAGTTGTCAAACTCATCGTGATTGATAATTGTTATCCTTGCTGATTGATTTAAATCCCTATAACTCTAGTCCTTCCTTAGGAATTGACTAGGACTTTAGGTGTTAAATTGATTTATCCACTCGACTTACCTTCATAGTTAGAGGTTGACTTGGTGGGAGAGCAAAATATAATTCTCATCACCATTGATAAGGACAACTAGGATAGGACTTTCGAATTTTCACACCTTGCCAAGAGTTTATTTTACAGTTGTTTATTTATTTTATTTGTCATTTAAATTATTTGTTCCTTACTTCCAAAACCCCAATTTACAAAACTCATAACCAATAATAAGAACATACCTCCCTGCAGTTCCTTGAGAAGACGACCCGAGGTTTAAATACTTCGGTTATCAATTTTAAAGGGTTTGTTACTAGTGACAACCAAAACATTTGTAAGAAAGGTCGATTGCTCGGTTTAGAAACTATACTTGCAACGAGAATTTATTCTGAATTCTAAACCGTCAATCTCCCGTTCTTCAAAATGGCGCCGTTGTCGGGGAACTGCAAACGTGTGCCTTATTATTGGTTAGCCCACCCCCCTCCTTCTTCTTTCCCTCCCTTTCTTCTCTTTCTCTTCTCTTCTTCCATCCACCACTGTTGCCCCCACCGTGGCCAACCACCACCACCACCACGCCATCACCGCCGCGCCTCCCACCACCACCACCCTCATCCCCATTTTCTTAAACCACCCCTCCATCGTTAACCCTACCCCCTGCCACCACGAACAGCCACCCACCACCACGCCAACCACCCTATTCCGCCAACCACCCCTCTGTTCCCTAGCTTCGTTGATACGCCTACCAGGTTCCGCCGAACGCCATTTTTCTTTCATTCGTAGTTAGTTGCATATTTTTCCAATTATGTTCAAATTAGGCTAGTTAGAGATGCATGTTTGTAGAGGATTCTAGGTGGTTAGGTAGCTAGGATGTGGTTAGTGGATTTAGGCCTGATTAATTGCGCTGTTCATGCTTCTTGTTTTATCCATTTTGCAATTCTGATGTTGCTGTAATGTAATATTGTTCATATGATGTTCTTACTGCTCATGTTGCTATTGAGACTGCTCTTTCATGTTCATATTATTTATGTCTATTTGCAGCTTTATTTTAATTTATATGAACTATTCTGCTTGCTGTTTATTACCCGGGAACATCCAATTTTAGCCGGAATGCTGCCCAATTTTCTGTAAATTGTTTTGATTTTCATTCATGTTTTGGTTTTTGCAATTTGAATTTGGCATTACTTAGCTTTTTCCCAAACCACTTCATGAATGCACGGGCCAGCATTCTTATTCCTTTCGATTTTCTGGTTAATAAATTACACTTTTGATGATTCGATTTTAATTTTTTTGCTATTTTTATATCTATATGAATCATCAACAACCTGATTTCCTTACTTGAATATGAGTTGTCTGTTGCTTAAAATTGTGAAATTCTTGTTACTTAGAAACCAATCATCATGCCACTTACTCTGACTTTCTTTTTACTAACTCACTGATTTTCGCTTTCTAACCTCTTTTTCAATTTTACCCACTTTTAACTTTCTAACTTCCCCCTCTGCTTTCTGACTAACTCTTTCAACTTTTTGACTCATGGCATGATTATTGTTGCTCCTAATTAACAAGTATTCCACTCATAAAATATTTTGGATTGTGATTTCTCATCTCAGATTTTTACCTCGGAAACAATCCAAAATATACATTTCTTTAACTCATTTCATAATTCTACTGCTCCTTTGCCACTTTGTGCTTATCTTGTTATTTGCCTACTTTTTTTCTGCTTTTATTATATCCTAGATTTCTGTTTTTCAGGATGTCTGACCCTCAAAGAAAGGGAAAAGAAAAGGCAACAACTGCCAAATGGAAAAAAGCTGAATTCTCTATGTCCATCCTGGACATTATGCATGATGACTCCTGGCGGGAAAAGCACTTTACCCCGCAGGAGAAGGTTGACCAGCTCCTCCCTGCCAATGATCCCATTAAATTTGCAAACAGATACTGTGAGCTCAAGTATCCGGTGTTTGCCACCTCCAGAAATCTGTACCTGGAGAGGACTCTGAAAATTCCAGAAGAACTACAGCAGTACACCTCCGATCAGATCAAACAAAGAGGCTGGTTCTTCTTGGAGAGAAATTTGACTGAGGTCAATGCTTCCTGGGTAAGAGAGTTTTACTGCAATTATTTCAAGACTTCCCTGGATGCAGTGAACCTCAGAGGGAAACAGATACTGGTCACTGAAGAGGCCATTGAGGATATTCTGCGCCTTCAGCCTAAGTCAGATCAGCCTGACGGTTACCAAAAGGTTGAAGAGGATATGAGGTTTATGCGATTCGACTGGGATGCTGTCAAGGAGAGGATAGCCCTTGACCCTACTGTCCCATGGGTCATGGGTAAGAACACCAAAATGCCTAAAGGAATAAAGCTTATGTATTTGAATGATGAGGCTCGGCTCTGGCACCCGATCCTGAGCAACTTTGTTATGCCGAGCACTCATGAGACGGAGCTGCCTGCTACTATGATCACCCTCCTCTGGTGTGTGCTGGAGGGTAAGGACCTGTATCTGCCACGATTCATCCGGCACTATATGGCCAGGGTCCATGTCAGAGGCACCCTTCCTTTCCCTTACCTGGTCACCCAGCTAGGCCGTCGAGCTGACGTGCCTTGGGAGGATGCTGATGCGAAGCCGACTGCTGCAGACTGCAAGAAAATCATTCCTCACAGCAAGAAGTTTCTGGCTTTCGGCTACAGGTCTCCATTCTTCACCGCTCCTGATGAGACAGCCACCCTTTCAGCTGCCCCTTCTTCATCCACTACTGCACCAGCCCCACCCACTGTACCTCCAGCCGCTCCTGAGCCTATCTACCATTTGGTGCATCGACTCTTCGCCCGCTTGGATCGTATAGAGCGTTGCAACAAGCGACGCTATGAGCACGTCAAGTTGATGATTTGATCCGGCGGCGACATCCCCTCCGAGCCTGACACCCCTTCTGATACATCTGAGGTGGAGGAAGACGATCACAAGGAGGAGACACCTACCCAGGCTGCACAGGTAGGACCAGAGCAGGTTGCACCACAGCAGGAGGTGCCACAGCAGATTCAGGCTGCAGATGCAGAGATTCCTATCCTGTTAGAGCCTCCACTACAGCAGACAGATCCTCCTACCCTCATCCAGTCTGCAGATCCTTAGGCCACCACCGAGACTCCAGTAGTCCATCCTTCCAGTGATGACACTCCTTCACACCCAGCTTGAGTGAGCATCGAGGACGATGCTTTATTTTAAGTGTGGGGAGGTCGCCATCTCTGGCATATCTTTTTGGTGAACCACTACAGACTCTTTTATTTTATTTTGGTTATTTTTCTGTATTTTTATCTTTATTTTTTTTTCAGTACTTATACATTATTCTTTTCATGTGTTTTTACTCTATTTCTGCATTTTGCACTTTAGTTCATATTTTAGCCATTTAGTTTAGTTTGCAATTCTAAACTTATTAGTTATAGAACATATGGATTAATTAGTATAGTTTACCCTTTTAGCATATGATGGTTTGGTTTAAATTAAAAATAAAAAGGAAGTAAACTAGAGACTTTAACATAATGAAAACAATCCACACCCCTTGTATATATAGCATTACATGTTAGTTAGTTAACAACATTTCATCAAGGAACAACACTAAGATTTTAAGGGCCACCCTAAGGTTTACATTGAGAATAATGGAAACTCTTAATTTTTACTTGCATGACATGTGTAACTGATATATAATTTTTGAGCTAGAGAACACACAGCCTGTGAGTTTTGAGCTTAATTGTATGGTTACATTCAAACCATAATTTTTTTTCCTATGTGTTTTTCCCTTCTTTTTCATTCTGGTGTTCTTTACTTTGTTTTAATCTATATGTCCAATTATAGGGTATAGATACATACTAAGAGATGATTGAGGCCATTACTTGTTTAGCTCACTTATCCCAAATAAGCCTACCCTTTAAATCACCCTTGTTAGCCCCCTTGAGCTTTTTAAACCCCTCTTGTTCTATAAACCACATTACTAGCCTTAAGCAGAAAAACAAAATAAAAACCCCAAGTTGAATCCTTGGTTAGCTTAAGATAGAAATTGTGTATTGTTTAAGTGTGGGGAACTTTATGGGAACATAGATGATAGAAACAAGGGTAGAAAGTTGAAAAGAATAAAGATGTTTCAAAATAAAAATTTGGGAAGCATGCTCATGTGAAATCAAAACAATTGAATTACCATGTGCATTTAAAAAAAAAGTTTATTTTCGGTATTTAATTAAGGGGATACAAAAATTCCCCAATTGAAAAATAAAAAAAAAAATCAATGCACATGGGATAAAATTAAAGTTAATGCATGAGCTTGCAATACAAGGTTAGAAAAGTTGGGCAAATAGGTTAAGAAACTTTGAATTACAAAATATGTATGTTAGGTGAGATCTTAGACTAATCAAGGATTCACTTATTAGCTCACTTAGCCTTATACATATACCCTTACCTTTTCCTTGGCCCCATTACAACCTTGAAAAAGACCTCATGATTTTTGTATGTCTGTATTCTATAATTGTTGATTGGTTAGATGAAGAACAAAGTTAGAGAAAGTAAGGATAAAAAGAAGAATGGAGTGATTAACCCAATAAACACTGAGTGACTAGAGAGTAAACACAAAATCCAATGAGGGTTCAATAGCTCATCACCATATATCTCTGCTTAAATTGTTAATTGTCTTGCAAGTTTGTAAAATATATTTTACCCATCTCAATTGTAAAAGTGCTTTAACAATATCTAGGGTTTGGCTATGTATATATGATTCCTTGGGAATGTAAATTAATTTAACTACATGTAAGTTTTATATACAAGTGAATAACAATTAGAATTGCACGATTCATTTAGGTAGTTGCATTTAGAATAGATTGCATTGCATGGGATTCCACCACTTTAACCTTACCTTACTCTTTATCTTGGATTTAGCATGAGGACATGCTATTGTTTAAGTGTGGGGAGGTTTATAAACCCATATTTTATGATATATGTTATGCTTAATTTAAGTGATTTATTCAGCCCTTCACCCACTTATTCATGTAAATTGCATGGTTTTACTTTCCCTTCCTTATTATGTGACATATGTGAAAAACACGTTTCCTATGCTTTAAAAATAATTATTTTAATTACCCTTTATTACCATTCGATGCCGTGATTTGTATGTTGAGTAGTTTCAGATCTTCTAAGGCAGGAATGACTTAAAGGATGGAAAGAAAACATACAAAAATGGAAGGAAAGCACAAGATGGATTTTTTGAAGAAACTGGCAGCGACGTGAACGCATGGACGACGCGGTCGCATGCCCAGCACGAAAAGGAAGCAACGTGAACGCGTGACTGACGCGGACGCGCACTATGAGCAGAACACAGATGACGCGTATGCAAGACCGAAACGAACGCATGACAAGAAAAACTCCAGATGACGCGACCGCGTGACCCACGCGGACGCGTGACAGACGCCACGCACCAGAAATTACAGAAAACGCTCCCAGCGATTTCTGAAACCCTTTTTGGCCCAGATCGAAGTCCAGAAGGCACAGATTAGAGGTCATAAAGTGGGGGATTGCATCCATTCAGAAGGAAGTCTTCTATTATTCACTTTTCATAGTTTAGATGTAGTTTTTAGAGAGAGAGAGGTTCTCTCCTCTCTCTTAGGTTTTTAGGATTAGAATTCCTCTCAAAGGATTTAGAATTTCAACTCTTCATCAGGTTCAACATTCCTTTTACTTTATATTTCTTTTTTACTTTCAGTTATTTTAATGTTATCCTTTAATTACTTTTATTGCCAATTTGGCTTATGAACCATTCATGTTTAGATTTAATTTTCTATTTAATATAATTTGAGGTATTTCAGAATTATGACTGCCTTCCTTTATTTACACTAATAATTTAAATTCTCCCCTTTTGGCTTTGGTTGATTAATTGGTAACTCTTGAGTTATCAAACTCATCGTGATTGATAATTGTTATCCTTGCTGATTGATTTAAATCCCTATAACTCTAGTCCTTCCTTAGGAATTGACTAGGACTTTAGGTGTTAAATTAATTTATCCACTCGACTTACCTTCATAGTTAGAGGTTGACTTGGTGGAGAGAAAAATATAATTCTCATCACCATTGATAAGGACAACTAGGATAAGACTTCCGAATTTTCACACCTTGCCAAGAGTTTATTTTACAGTTGTTTATTTATTTTATTTGTCATTTAAATTATTTGTTCCTTACTTCCAAAACCCCAATTTACAAAACTCATAACCAATAATAAGAACATACCTCCCTGCAGTTCCTTGAGAAGACGACCCGAGGTTTAAATACTTCGGTTATCAATTTTAAAGGGGTTTGTTACTAGTGACAAACAAAACGTTTGTAAGAAAGGTCGATTGCTCGGTTTAGAAACTATACTTGCAACGAAAATTTATTCTGAATTCTAAACCGTCAATCTCCCATTCTTCAATGCTACTCTCACAATGCCTTGCATTAGCAAACGTATATGAGGCCAAAACTCTCCTCTAGGGTTGACCATTATTGTTGGCCATTCCCACTGGTGGATTTGTTGGATTTTCCTCCATTTCTTGGTTCTCTTCTCAACCTCCAAAGTATTTCAAGATCAAAAGGTATGGATTCATCGCTTCTTCCTCCTGACATAAACATAGAACCAGGAATCAGAATTAAACACTCTATTGCTAGAGTGAAGTTAGTGTTAGCTTAAGCAAAAATTCAAACAGTTAGTATGCTTAGTAGAAAGAAAAAGAAAAAGTGCTTAATCTAGACCACCACCTTACTTAATCATTGTCAATCTAATCAATCCCCGGCAACGGCGCCAAAAACTTGATGTGTGGAAAGTGATCCAACACAAAACTCACCGGCAAGTGTACTAAGTCGCATCAAGTAATAATAACTCATGTGAGTGAGGTCGATCCCACAGGGATTGAAGGATTGAGAAATTTTAGTTTAGTGGTTGATTTAGTCAAGCGAACAAGAGTTGATTTGAGTGATTTTTAATTGACAGAAGCTAAATTGCATGAATTGTAAAGGGGGAGTGGTAATTGACAAGAAATTAAAGTGCAGAAGAATTAAAAGAGCTGAAGCTTAAAGTGCAAGTAATGTAAATTACAGAAACTTAAATTGCAAGAAATTTAAATAACTGAAACTTAAAATGCAAGAAATGTAAATGGCTTGAATAATGAAAGGATTTGAGGACTGGGAGTGCAGAAATTTAAAAAGCACAAGTAAATTGCAACAAGCAGAAAAGTAGAAGATGAATTGAGTTGAAGTAAATCTCAAATAGAAAAGTAAATTAACTTGAAGAAGCATTCATCAAATGAACTAAAATGAAAATGCAGATCTCAGGGGTCAAGAGACTAGAAATCCAAGTCTAGATCTCACTGCCTTCATTGATCCAATCTAGAAGACAATTTAAAGAGAATTGAAGATGAAAATCAGTAAAGAAGAACACAAATTCTTGAATTGTGTAGTGAATTGAACAAAGAGATCTTAAGAGGAGAGTGAGACAGAATTTCCTCAATTCTTCACACTTAAGTCTCAAATAAAGCTTTGCAGAAAAGAAAACAAGAAAACCCAGAGGAAGAGAACTCAATTCTCCTCCCAATTCTCTAAGATCCAAAATCAAAGTAAAAACTCTCAAAATTACAAGTGAAAATTCTAAAAGAAGAAAAAGATCGTTTCTAAATCAAACTAGCTTCTATTTATACACTTCCTTCTAATGATCATTAAGCCTTGAATTTGGGCCCTTGGCCTTGATGGAATTGGGTTGAAGATAGCCTCTGTTGATTGCTCTTGGTCTTAAGAAGAAATCTGTTTGCACTATGGACTTTGGGATCATTCACGTTTGAGTCAACGTTTGAGGCAAATGTTGACTCAAACGTCTTTGTGTAATGGCATCATGCAGAACGGTTGTTGCTGTCACTCACATTTGAGTTCACGTTTGAGGTCAAACGTGAGCTCAAACATGATCCTCCCCAAAGTAATTTTTAGCCAACATTTGACCTCACGTTTGAGGCAAACGTTGGTGCAAACGTGGCTTCTCTCCAGGGCACTCCTTAAGCCAACGTTTGACCTCACATTTGAGGCAAACGTTGGTGCAAACGTTAGCTCCTCCCAGGGTTCTTCTTAAGCCAACGTTTGACCTCACGTTTGAGGCAAACGTTGGCGCAAATGTGAGCTTCCTCCAGGGTGGCTTTGCTGTTATCCACGTTTGAGTTCACGTTTGAGGCAAACGTGAACTCAAACATGATCTTCTCAATGCTGCCGTCATTTCCATTCCTGCCATCCCCTTTCTTCAACCTTCCTCCAAGCCTTTTGATCACCTATCATCAATTAACAAATGCATCAAAGCTATGTTAAAATCATGAGACTTCTTCTTATCCTTGACATATAAGCAATTATAGCACAAAACCTCATAAAAATGCATCAATTTACTCATGGTTGATTGAATCCAAGTACACATGAATTTCTACCCAAATGGCTTACTTGTAACTAAAGAAAGTGTATAAAACCTATTAAAAACAAAGAAAAAAGACTAGTAAAACTAGGCTAAGATGCCCTGGCATCATATGACACTTTTTGCCCAAGAACTATCCCTTCAGGAACCATGAAATGGCATTTCTCCCAATTCAATACCAAGTTAGTTTCTTGGCATATTTTCAAAACAAGAGTTAAATGATGCAAGCAAGTGTTAAATGAATTGCCAAAGACAGAAAAATTATCCATGAAGACTTCTAAAAATTTTTCCACCATATCAGAGAAAATGGAAAGCATACACCTTTGAAAGGTGGCTGGGGCATTGCATATCCCAAATGGCATTCTCCTGTAGGCAAAAACTCCAAATGGACATGTGAAGGAAGTCTTTTCTTGATCCTTGGGATCCACCACTATTTGATTGTACCCAGAATACCCATCCAAGAAGCAATAATAGGCATGGCCGGCCAATCTTTCCAGCATCTGATCAATGAATGGGAGAGGGAAGTGATCTTTCCTTGTGGCATCATTCAACCTTCTATAGTCTATACACATCCTCCATCCAGTCACTGTCCTGGTAGGGATCAACTCATTCTTCTCATTGGTGATGACTGTCATTCTTCCTTTTTTTTGGCACAACTTGAACCGGGCTCACCCATGAGCTGTCAAAGATTGGAAAGATTATTCTAGCATTCCATAGCTTCATGACTTCTTTTTGAACTACCTCCTTCATGGCTGGATTGAGCCTTCTTTGGGGTTGAACTACAGGCTTTGATTCTTCTTCCAACAGAATTTTATGCATATAAATGGCTAGGCTAATGCCTTTGATATCCTCAATTGTCCAACCCAAGGCTGTTTTGTGAGCTTTCAACACTTCAATCAACCTTGTTTCTTCTTCCATGTGCAAGGAGGAGTTTATGATTACTGGCAGGGCTTCTGCTTTCCCAAGAAATACGTACTTAAGGTGAGGAGGAAGAGGCTTCAACTCCTGTTTTGGCTTATCCTCTTTCTTGTCTTCAATGGATATTTCTACCACTTCCTCTTCTTGTTCCTCCTGGTGCTCTTGATAATTGGCTTCAAACATTTCTTTTACCAAGCTCTCTATCATATCCACCTTCATGTAGTTTTCTTGCTCAAAGGGATGTTGCATTAATTTGAAAATATTGATGACCATTTACTCATTGTGCACCCTGAAAGTCATTTCTCCCTTTTCTACATCAATAGTAGCTCTTGTTGTAGCTAAAAATGGTCTTCCCAAGATGATTGAGTTGTTTCCTTCCCCTTCTGTGTCCAAGATCACAAAGTCTGCAGGGAAAATAAACTCTCCAACCTTCACTAGTAAATTTTCCACAATTTCATTGGGTGTCTTGATTGATCTATCAGCCATTACTAGTGACATCTTGGTAGGTTTGATTTCTTCTATAGAAAGCTTTCTCATCATTGAGAGAGGCATCAAGTTGATGCTGGCACCTAAATCACATAGAGCGTTCTCCAATGTCATCTTGCCTATGGTGCATTGATGACAAGTCATCTTAGCCCATTTTAGCTAGTCTTTTTCTTTTGTTTTCATTAGAATTATGCACTTTCTTAAGCTACAAGCAAGCTAATTGAGTAGAATTTCATGTTTCCCTTGATTGAACCAACCATATGTGAATTCATGCCATTTCATGAGGTTTTAAGCTATAATTGTTGCATATTGTGGAAGATTGAATACCTCATGATTTTGAGCAAAACTTTGGGAAACATGAAAATCTACCCAATTGGCTTGCTTATGGCTCAAGAAAGTGCATAATTCAATTGAAAACAAAAGAAAAAGGCTAGTTAAAATAGGCTAAGATGACTTGTCATCAAAGACCAACGTTAGCCCCAACGTTAGCCCTAACCGGGTTGCATGAAGTTAGCATGAAGTTAGCCCTAAACCCTAACGTTAGCCCCCTAACTTGGAGGCTAACGTTGGGCATGTGAATCACTCTTTGGAAGTAGCCAACGTTAGCTCCAACGTTAGCCCCCTAACTTGGAGGCTAACGTTGGAACTTGAGAGTTTCTCCCTGGGCTACCAACGTTTGCGCCAACGTTAGCCCCCTAACTGGGAGGCTAACGTTGGCACTTAAATCACAATGGGGGAGTAGGCAACGTTTGCGCCAAAGTTAGCCCCCTAACGTGCCTTTACATTTCAAGCAATTTACATTTCTTGCACTTTAAGATTCTGCAATTTACATTTCTTGCACTTTAAGATTCTGCAATTTACATTTCTTGCACTTTAAGATTCTGCAATTTACATTTCTTGCACTTTAAGTTTCTGTTATTTAATTTCTTGTTCTTTAAGTTTCAGCAATTTACTTTCCCGCTCTCTTTGATTTCATGCAATTTACATTCTGCAAATCACAAATCACCCAACCAACACTTGATTCGCTTGACTAAATCAACCACTAAGCTAAAATTGCTCAATCCTTCAATCCCTGTGGGATCGACCTCACTCCCGTGAGTTTTTATTACTTGATACGACCCGGTGCACTTGCCGGTTAGTTTTGGGTGTTTTGGGAGAGATTTATTTTTCTCCAAAATATCTCATCATGCATGAAACCACAAAGCTCCCTGGATCTTTAAGCTTTGGTGGGATACCCCTTTGGATCACGGCACTACATTCTTCAGTGAGCATAATGGTCTCTTTCTCATGCCAGCTTCTCTTTTTGTTAATGAACTCCTTCAAGAATTTTGCATATAGAGGCATTTGCTCTAATGCTTCAGCCAAGGGAATATTGATCTCCAACTTCTTGAAGACTTCAAGGAATTTGGGGAAGTGTTAATCCTTCGTTTCCTTGTTGAACCTCTGGGGGTATGGTAAGGGAGGTGTAAAAGCCTTCACTGCCTACTTCTGCCTTTGAGATGCTTCCTCTATTACCTGTTTCCCTTTCCTTGATTCTTGTGGCTGGTCATCCTTCTCTTCAAGCTTCTCTTGAGCTTGTTTGCTTGCTATCACCTCTTCCTTGCTACTAGCTTTGTCATTGTCTATAGGCCTCTTGTTATCTTTTTTGTTGCTCACCAAGATCTTTCTACTCCTCAGTTGGATAGCTTTTCATTCCTCTTTAGGATTTGGAATGGTATCACTTGGGAGTGAGCTTGATGGCCTTTCAATCACAATCTGCTTGGATAATTGTGATGGGAAATATTTGGAAAACGAATTCCAAGACCCTAACTAACCGGTAAGTGTACTGGGTCGTATCAAGTAATAATAACTCACATGAGTGAGGTCGATCCCACAGGGATTGAAGGATTGAGCAATTTTAGTTTAGTGGTTGATTTAGTCAAGTGAATTAAGTATTGGTTTGAGTTGTTTGTAATTAACAGAAACTAAATTGCTTGAAATGTAAAAGGAGATGGAAGAATTGCAGTAAATTAAAGAGAGCAGGAAGTAAAAGTGCTGAATCTTAAAGAACAAGTAAATTAAATTGCAGAAACTTAGATTGCAAAAAATGTAAATAACTGAATCTTAAAGTGCAACAAATGTAAATTGCTTGAATTATAAAAGGAATTGGAAACTGGGATTGCATAATTTAAACAAGCAGAAGTAAATTGCAATAAACAGAAAAGCAAGAGATAAATTGAATTGAAATAGATCTCAAACAGAGAAGTAAAAATTCTTGAAGAGTTTAAAAACAGAAAACAGATGCTTAATTGTAGCAATTAAAAGAATGTTGAAGATCTCAGGAGTGGAAGAGGCTAGAAAACAAGTCTAGATCTCATATTCTTCCTTGATCCAACAAGAACAATTGCAAAATGAAAATGGAAAAGTAAATTGCAGAAGAGAAGAAAGTGAAAGTAGTAAACAGAATTTGAATTATGCAGAAAGATTAAACAAGATATCTCAAGGTGAGATTGAAACAGAATTTCTTCAATTCTCTACCCAAGATCCAAAACAAGAAGTAAAGAATGCTCAAGCAAGAACAAGGAAGAAGAGAGATCAATTCTCCTTCCAAATTCTCTAAGATCTAAATTCAAAGTAAAAACTCACAATTACAAAGATGAAAATTCTTAAAGAAGCAAAAGATCAAAGAAAAAAAGTTCAAAAGCCAAAAAAAATCTTCCTAAATCAAACTAACACCTATTTATACACTTCCTAATTTAGATCTAAGAATTTGGGTGGGCTTTAAAATTTGGTGAAGAAATAAATAAATTGGATTTTTAATGGATTTTTGGCCCAAGTGCACCTCCCAGGGGACGGCTCAGTTGGAAAATCAAATTGAGCGCCCAATGTTGCCTTGCTTTCTTGATTTGGTGCGTGTCCCAGCCTTGGCTGTGTCAATTGCACTAGAGCTCCGTTGGAATTTTGAACTGAGCTTGATGCCTTGGCCATGTCAACCTTGCGCATCATGGCATCCTTGGCGTGCTTCTTGTTGCGTGTCACAGCCCTTTGGTCCGTGTCAAGGTGTGCCAAAATGTGGGGGAGTGGGGGGAGTAGCGCTTAGTTGGGAAAACCAACTGAGCTCCCCATTGTAGCGTCCTCAAGCTCCCAGGTTCGAATCCTGGTGGAAGCAAATGGATGCAGATTTCCTTGGAAGAGTGGACGCTCCCTCCTTGCCTTTCATGGAGCTTCTTGGTTTGAACCTTGGGAGAGCCATCTTGGCTCATTTTCTTTGCACCAAAGTAGTGCTCCTCCCTTGTGTTCCAAAGAGTTCCCAGGTTCGAATCCTAGCCCACCCACCTTGGTTTGTTTTCCCTGCAAGCTTGGTAGTGAGAGATCCCTTGTTCGAACCTTGGAGGAACCGTTTTGGCTAATTCTTCTTGATTTTCCTTGCAAGGAGCGTTCCTTGCTTCCCTTGGGTCATTGGTTCGAAACTTGGTGGCTCCATTCCTTAGAGTTGCATATTGAATTAATTCTTGAAGGAGCCCGAAAAAGCTTACTTAGTGAACTGAGCTTCATATTGTTTCCTTGCTTTCTTTAGTGCTCAGTTAACTAATTGAACTGAGCTTGGTGCTTTGCTCTTTCCCATTTTTCCTTGTGAAGCTCAGTTTGCTTTCTCAACTTAGCTTTCCTTCTTCCTCGATGTTGCCACTTTTGTTCTTTCCTTGGGCACGCTTTTTGCTTCCTTTGGACACGTTCCTTATGCCACGCTTTTCTTATTTTCTTCTTTCTTCACCTACAAGTAATCAAAACAACCAATCAAAGTATCACCAAATTCACAAGGTTTATAAATCAATTAGTTATCAATTAAATTTAGCTTAAACCTCATGATTTTGTATCAATTAAAGGGTGGTTGATTGATTCAAAGAAGCCATGCAATTCCACTCCAAATTACTAACTTACAATGCAAGAAAGTGCATAAATTCTAATAAAAACAAAGAAAAAAACTAGTAAAACTAGGCTAAGATGACTTGTCATCACAACACCAAACTTAAAACTTGCTTGTCCCCAAGCAAGCATAAAACATAAGGGAAGATAGAATAGAATAGAGAAGTATACATGTCCTTATTAAGCAAATAGTTGAACTTGGTTCATGGGGTTTCATGCAGATCAAAAGTGGCTCATTTATTACTTGCTGTCAAAACAAACAATGTTTCCTTAAGGATTCACTAAGATTGCTGCTACAATGCCTTGCTTTCTGCTTACTTCCCTTGTTAGCTTTTTCTTTCTTTCTTTTGCATTAGAGAGCTTATTACTTATTGAAGGCTTGATGGCAAATGTTGCAGTGGCCTTTGGCTTAATTTCACTCAATATTTCTTCACCACAGACACATGGCTCACCTTTTTCCTCCTAGGATCATTGATGCCTAGCATCTCTTTGGATAACTAAGTGTTTTGTATCTAGGTTGCTCTTTATTGTGGACTTTTAGTTGGCCATCCCAAATCAGTTGATCTAAGTGGCCAAGTTTTGAAATACTCCTTAGAACTTACTTGTCCAAGCATATCCTAGTACAAAAACACTACAGGCATGTGTCCTAGGGTCCAAGCTATTGGTGTCTAGCCTTATTGTTTGTTTCTTTGCCATTTTCTTTGGCTTTTTTTATTTCTTTTTCTTTCTATTTTGATTCATTCTCAAGGGATTTTCATTAATTTAAGGATCATAGCAGCAAACTAGCTTAGGCTTCAAGTAACATGTCATTTTGTAGTATTTATTCTGTGGGCTAACAATTGGATCAAACATATACCACCACTAACTTTCATTCTAACTTTTGTAACATTGAACAATTACTTTTCTAAATCAAACATCTTTCTTTTTATTCAAACAGCAAGGGGACAAAGCAAAGTATTCAAGTTAATGAAGGATAACAAGATTATGCAGATAGCTTTTAGGCTAAAGAGAAATTTCAGATAGCTTTCTTTAGCATGTACTTTTAATTGCAACTAAATGATTATTCTAGCAAGGCATAAAGGAATCTCTGAATTGAAACATTTCATAACCACAAGGATTAAGAATAAATATAACCTGTTGGGTTGCAGCTTTTCATTCTTCCTTCTGTTATGTCTCTTTTGAGTTATACTGCAGATTGTCTTCAGATGTTTGCTGTTTCCCTGCATGATTCTCAAAAGTTGCTTGTTTCTCAAGCCCTTTAGGTAACTGATTAATATGCAAAGCTTATTTGTGGCTCTTGAACTTACTTTGGTATGTGAACACCAAACTTAGTTCCTTGCCAACGTTTTTCATGCAGAAAACTAACCATATGTGGAATCCTTTTTCCTTGCTAAAGGTAATAAAACTAAAAACTATGAAACAGCAAATAGTTAACTAGTTTATCTAATTGTTTGAAGCTAGCATTAGGCAGAAAGTGAGAATGCATTTCATGATGAGACTTTGGTGAAATACCAAACTTAGAATCTTTCATTCTCCCTTATATTGTTTTGGTGTGCAACACCAAACTTAGCTTCTTGCAATATAGATAAAGCTAATTGACCTTTTTATTGAAATAGCTATGGAAAGAAAACTACCTCAGGTTGGGTTGCCTCCCAACAAGCGCTTCTTTATTGTCACTAGCTTGACATTCTCTATGCTTGCTTAGCTCAGATTCTGAACTTCCTTTTCCTTGTCCCATTGCCCTCCTAGGTAAGGCTTTGTCCTGTGACCATTTGCTATGAAATGACTCTTTGTTGCTTCATTCTGTAATTCAAGGCTTCCATAAGGAAAAACCTTTGTCACCAAATATGGGCCAGTCCACTTAGACTTAAGTTTTCCTGGGAAGATCTTAAGCCTTGAGTTATACAGGAACACTTGCTGTCCTGGTTTGAACTCCTTCTTTAAGATCTTCTTATCATGCCACCTCTTAGCTCTTTTCTTGTATATCTTAGCACTCTCATAAGCTTCTAGCCTAAATTCATCCAACTCATTTAGTTGTAACAACCTTTTCTCTCCTGCAGCTTGGGAGTCAAAGTTGAGGAGTTTAGTGGCCCAGAAAGCTTTATGTTCAAGCTCTACAGGGAGGTGACACGATTTGCCATACAGTAGCTGAAAGGGAGACTTCCCAATAGGTGTCTTGAATGCTGTCCTGTATGCCCAAAGTGCATCTTCTAGCTTTCTATTCCAATTCTTTCTAGTGGCTCCCACAGTCTTCTCCAAAATCCTCTTCAACTCTCTGTTGGTAAGTTCTGCCTGACCATTGGTCTGTGGGTGATACGGTGTAGCCACTTTATGTATCACTCCATACTTATGAAGCAGCTTCTCCATCTATTTGTTACAAAAATGACCACCACCATCACTCACCAGTCCCTTAGGTACTCCATACCTAGTGAATATGTGTTTCTTTAAGAATTAAAGGACAACTTGTGCATCACATGTGGTGGTGGCTATGGCTTCCACCCATTTTGAGATATATTCCACTGCTACCAAGATGTATTTGAAAGAGTAAGAGGGAGGAAATGGGCCCATGAAATCAATGCCCCACAGGTCAAACAACTCCACCTCCAGGATATAGTTTTGAGGCATCTCATTCCTTCTTGTCAAACCTCCAGCTTTTTGGCATTCATTACATTGATGGACAAACTCTCTGGCATCCTTAAAGATGGTTGGCCAATAAAATCCACTTTGCAGTACTTTGGCTGCTGTTCTTTCGGGCCCAAAATGTCCTCCATAAGCTGAGCCGTGACAGTGCCACAGAATGTTGCTCATTTCACCCTCAGGGACACATTTCCTTATTACTCCATCTGAACACCTTCTGAATAAAAATGGTTCATCCCATAGAAATTTCTTTGCTTCATTGAGTAACTTCTTTGTTTGTTGCTTGGTGAATTCCTTGGGAATCTTCCTTCCAACCTTATAGTTTGCAATGTCTGCAAACCAAAGGACTTGTTGAATCTGCAAGAGGTATTCATCCGGAAAATTTTCATTCACTGGATGAGAGGCTTCTTGAATTGTTCCTTGTGGCAGCCTTGATAAATGATCAGCAACTTGATTTTCACTGCCCTTCCTGTCTTTAACTTCAATATCAAACTCTTGTAGAAGTAATATCCACCTGATAAGTCTTGGTTTAGCATCCTGTTTTGACATTAAATACTTAAGATCAGCGTGGTCAGTATAAACTACAACTTTTGATCCTATCAAGTATGATCTAAACTTATCAAATGCATAAACCACAGCCAATAATTCTTTCTCCGTTGTGGTGTAATTCTTTTGAGCTTCATTCAACACCTTACTTGCATAGTAAATGACATGATGCAAATTCCCCTTCTTTTGGCCCAATACAGCACCAATTGCAATGTCACTTGCATCACATATGAGTTCGAAAGGTAATCCCCACTCTGGGGGTGTGATGATTGGTGCTGTTGTGAGTCTGTTTTTTAGAGTTTCAAAGGCATGCTAACACTTTTCATCAAAAACAAAAGGATTATCAACCATCAACAGATTGCTTAATGGTCTGGCTATTTGTGAAAAATCCTTGATAAACCTTCTATAAAATCCAGCATGCCCTAAGAAACTTCTAACAGATTTCACATTAGTTGGTGTAGGGAGTTTCTCTATGATCTCCACCTTTGCCTTGTCGACCTCTATCCCTTTTCTTGAAACTTTGTGACCAAGAATAATTCCTTCAGGCACCATAAAATGGCACTTTTCCCAATTTAAAACCAGATTGGTTTCTTGGCACCGTTTCAAGACAAGAGTAAGATGATGCAAGCAGGTATTGAAAGTGTCACCAAAGACTGAGAAATCATCCATGAATACTTCAATAAATTTTTCTACCATATCCAAGAAGATTGAGAGCATGCATCTTTGAAATGTAGCTGCAGCATTACATAATCTGAATGGCATCCGTCTGTATGCAAAAACTCCAAAGGGACATGTGAAATATGTCTTCTCTTGATCTATGGCGTCGACTACTATTTGATTGTAGCCAGAGTATCCATCAAGGAAACAATAATATGCATGGCCAGCTAGCCTCTCAAGCATTTGGTCAATGAAAAGAAGAGGGAAGTGATCTTTTCGTGTTGCATCATTTAGCCTTCTGTAGTCGATGCACATCCTCCATCCTGTCACCGTTCTTGTGGGGATGAGTTCCTTCTTCTCATTCACAATAACTGTCATCCCACCTTTCTTTGGTACTACTTGAACTGGACTTATCCATGAACTGTCAGAGATAGGGTAGATGATCCCTGCATTCCATAACTTCATTACTTCCTTCTGGACAACTTCCTTCATTGTAGGATTTAGCCTCCTCTGAGGTTAGACTACTGGCTTGGAACTATCCTCCAACAGAATCTTATGCATACATACTGTGGGGCTGATGCCTTTTAGATCATTAATGGTCCATCCTAATGCACCCTTGTGAGCTTTGAGTACACTAAAGAGTTCTCCTTCTTCTTCTTTAGTCAAGGAAGAATTGATGATCACTGAGAAGCTCTCTGATGTGCCGAGGAATGCATACTTGAGATGGGTGGGTAGAGGCTTCAGTTCTTGTTTTTGTACTTCTTCCTTCTTATCTTGTTGCATTTCTTTCTCAACAGAAATCTCAGCTAAATGTTTGTCTGTTATCTCTTGATTGCCTTCCTCTTCTTGCTCTTGATGATTGGTTCTCAACATTTCTTTCACTAAACTCTCTATCATGTCCACTCTCATGAAATCCTCTTGCTCAGGTGGGTGTTGCATTGACTTGAAAATATTTATGACCATTTGCTCATTGTGTACTTTGAAGATCATTTCTCCCTTTTTCACATCGATAATAGCTCGTGCTGTTGCCAGAAATGGCCTTCCCAATATAATTGAATCATTTTCTTCCTCTTCAGTGTCCAAAATTACAAAATCTGCAGGGAAGATAAACTCTCCAACCTTCACTAATAGATTCTCCACAATCCCACTAGGTGTTTTGATTGATCTATTAGCCATCACCAATGACATCCTGGTGGGTTTGAGTTCTTCTATGGCAAGCCTTCTCATCATTGAGAGGGGCATTAAGTTGATACTAGCACCAAGGTCACAGAGAGCTTTGTTGAGAACTATTTTCCAATAGTGCATGAGACTACAAAACTCCCTGGATCTTTAAGCTTTGGTGGAATGCCCCCTTGAATCACAGCACTACATTCCTCGGTGAGCAACACGGTTTCCTTCTCAAGCCAACTCCTCTTTTTGTTGATAAGCTCCTTCAAAAACTTGGCATATATGGGTATTTGCTCAAGTGCCTCAGCCAAGGGTATGTTGATCTCCAGTTTCTTGAAGATTTCAAGAAATTTTGGAAAGTGTCGGTCCTTAGTCTCCTTGTTGAACCTTTGAGGATATGGCAATGGGGGTGTGAAATTCACTCCCTGTCTGTGATCCTTTGTTGGCTCTTCAATTGCTTCCTTCCCTTTTCTTGAATTTTGTGGCTGCTTATTCTTTTCCTTGAACTCTTCTGGAGTATACTTGCTTGCTGTCACATCCTCATCCTTGGCTTCCCTTCTTTCACCCTGTTTCTTATCATCTTCCTTTGGCTTCTTGGTTGCTTCTTCATTTTTCACCAAGATTTTTCCACTCCTTAGTTGTATAGCTTTGCATTCCTCTTTTGGATTAAGAATGGTGTCACTTGGGAGTGAGCTCAAAGGTCTCTCAATGGCAATTTGCTTGGAAAGCTGTCCAATCTGCCTCTCCATATTCTTCATGGATGCTTCCTGGTTCTTTATTGTCATCTCTTGGTGCTTCATCATTTTATCCATTAAGATCTCCAAGTTGGTGATCCTCTGAGAGTCTTGTGAGATTGGTTGATTGTGGGATGTTGAGGGTTGAGGATAAGTGTTTTGATTGGTGGCTTGGTTATTGGATGGATGATGGTTGGGGTTGGGGTAAGTATTTTATGGTTTTCTATATGGATTTTGGTTGTTATTCTGATGGTTGTTTTGGTTTGTGTTTTTCCAGCTGTTTTGGTTTGAGTTTCTTTTCCATGGTTGTTGAGTTTGATTATGATTGTCTCCCCATCTGAGGTTGGGGTGGTTCTTCCATGAGGGGTTGTAAGTGTCACCATAAACCTCATTTGTCCCAGAATTTTGATTGTGCATGTATTGGACTTGTTCTTGCTGTTGATCCTCTTGAGTTTCTTCATTTGTCACCCATGTAGATGATGGTTAGCTTGTGTTGACTGCTACAACTTGGAGGCTATCAATTCTTTTGGCCATTTGCTCAAATTGTTGTTGAATTTGCTGCTGCATCATTTTGTTTTGAGCTAAGATTGAGTCCACTCCTTCCAATGCTGAATGATCCAAAGCCTCTTGAGATTTCAATGTCAAGCCTTCATAAAAATTCTGCAATCTGTCTCACTCATTGAACATTTCAGGAGGACATTTCCTGATTAGAGCTTTGTATCGTTCCCATGCCTCATATAAAGGTTCATCATCCATTTGTGTGAAAGTTTGTACTTCAGTATTCAATCTAATAACCCTTTGAGGTGGGTAAAACTTGGCAAGGAACTTGCTCACTAGATCATCCCAATTATTGATGCTGTCTCTTGGGAAGGATTCCAACCATTGAGTGGCTTTATCTCTGAGGGAAAATGGAAATAATAATAGCTTGTAGATGTCAGGATGCACTCCATTGGTTTTGACAGTATCACAAATCCTCAAGAAAGTAGACAAGTGTTGGTTTGGATCTTCAAGTGGTCCTCCTCCATAAGAACAATTGTTTTGAACCAAGGTGATGAGTTGTGGCTTTAGTTCAAAGTTATTTGCATTAACATTTGGGGTAAGAATGCTACTCCCACAATGTCTATAATTTGAAAATGTGTAGGAAGCCAAAACTCTTCTCTGTGGTGGATTATTGTTGTTATTGGCTGCTCCTCCTGGTGGATTCGTTGGGATTGTTGAGTGTTCCTCTATATCTTGGAACTCTTCTTCTGAATCTTCTTCTCCAACAATGTTTTTCCCTCTTTCAGCTCTTCTTAATCTCCTGAGGGTTCTTTCGTCTTGTTCACAAAAGGTGGGTATAGCTCCCCTTGTCCCTGACATGAAAACAAAACATACAAATCACACAAAACAGAAAGATAGTGACACTTCAATCCATTGCTAGAATGAAATTTTTGTTAGCTTAAACAAAAATTCAAACAGTTAGTGTATTAGTTAAAAATTAAAGAAACAGAAAAGAAAAAGTGCTTGATCTAGATCTCCACTTCACTTAATCATTGTCAATCTAATTAATCCCCAGCAACGACGCCAAAAACTTGATGGGAAAAATTTGGAAAACGAATTCCAAGACCCTAACTAACCGGCAAGTGTACCGGGTTGTATCAAGTAATAATAACTCACATGAGTGAGGTCAATCCCACAGGGATTGAAGGATTAAGCAATTTTAGTTTAGTGGTTGATTTAGTCAAGTGAATCAAGTATTGGTTTGAGTTGTTTGTAATTAACAGAAACTAAATTGCTTGAAATGTAAAGGGAGATAGAAGAATTGCAGTAAATTAAAGAGAGCATGAAGTAAAAGTGCTGAATCTTAAAGAACAAGTAAATTAAATTGCAGAAACTTAGATTGCAAGAAATGTAAATAACTGAATCTTAAAGTGCAAGAAATGTAAATTGCTTGAATTATAAAAGGAATTGGGAACTGGGATTGCAGAATTTAAACAAGCAGAAGTAAATTGCAATAAACAGAAAAACAAGAGATAAATTGAATTGAAATAGATCTCAAACAGAGAAGTAAAAATGCTTGAAGAGTTTAAAAACAGAAAATAGATGCTTAATTGCAGTAATTAAAAGAATGTTGAAGATCTCAGGAGTGGAAGAGACTAGAAAACAAGTCTAGATCTCAAATCCTTCCTTGATCCAACAAGAACAATTACAAAATAAAAATGGAAAAGTAAATTGCAGAAGAGAAGAAAGTGAAAGCAATAAACAGAATTTGAATTATGCAGAAAGATTAAACAAGATATCTCAAGGTGAGATTGAAACAGAATTTCTTTAATTCTCTGCCAAAATGTGGGGGAGTGGGGGGAGTAGCGCTCAGTTGGGAAAACCAACTGAGCTCCCCATTGTAGCGTCCTCAAGCTCCCAGGTTCGAATCCTGGTGGAAGCAAATGGATGCAGATTTCCTTGGAAGAGTGGACGCTCCCTCCTTGCCTTTCATGGAGCTTCTTGGTTCGAACCTTGGAAGAGCCATCTTGGCTCATTTTCTTTGCACCAAAGTAGCGCTCCTCCCTTGTGTTCCAAAGAGTTCCCAGGTTTGAATCCTAGCCCACCCACCTTGGTTTGTTTTCCTTGCAAGCTTGGTAGTGAGAGATCCCTTGTTCGAACATTGGAGGAAGTATTTTGGCTAATTCTTCTTGATTTTCCTTGCAAGGAGCGTTCCTTGCCTCCCTTGGGTCATTGGTTCGAAACTTGGTGGCTCCATTCCTTGGAGTTGCATCTTGAATTAATTCTTGAAGGAGCCCGATAAAGCTCACTTAGTGAACTGAGCTTCATGTTGTTTCCTTGCTTTCTTTAGTGCTCAGTTAACTAATTGAACTGAGCTTGGTGCTTTGCTCTTTCCCATTTTTCCTTGTGAAGCTCAGTTTGCTTTCTCAACTTAGCTTTCCTTCTTCCTCAATGTTGCCACGCTTTTTGCTTCCTTTGGACATGTTCCTTATGCCACGCTTTTCTTATTTTCTTCTTTCTTCGCCTACAAGTAATCAAAACAACCAATCAAAGTATCACCAAATTCACAAGGTTTATAAATTAATTAGTTATCAATTAAATTTAGCTTAAACCTCATGATTTTGTATCAATTAAAGGATGGTTGATTGATTCAAAGACCATGCAATTCCACTCCAAATTACTAACTTACAATGCAAGAAAGTGCATAAATTCTAATAAAAACAAAGAAAAAGACTAGTAAAACTAGGCTAAGATGACTTGTCATCAAATTGTCCCATCTGCCTCTCTAGGTTCCTTATTGAGGCTTACTGGTTCTTTCTTGTTATCTCTTGGTTCTTCAGCATCTTTTCTAGTAACATCTCCAAGTTGGAGATTCTTTGAGTGTCCTGTGATGGTTGTGGCTGGTTGTGAGAGGGTAAAGGTTGATGGTAAGTGTTTTGGTTAGTGGTTTGGTTATTGGGTGGATAGTAGCTGGAATTTGGGTGGTTATTTTGGGGTTTTCTATATGGATTGGGGTTAGTATTTTGCTGGTTATGATTTTGGTTGTTTCTTGAGTTGTTTTCGTTTGAATTTCTTTGCCATGGTTGTTGGTTTTGAGTATGGTTATCTCCCCATCTTAGGTTTTGGTGGTTCTTCCAAGAGGGATTGTAGGTATCACCATAAACCTCATTTTGGCCAGAGCCTTGGTTGTTCACATATTGAATCTGTTCTTGCTGCTGATCTTCTTGACTCTCTTCATTTTGCCCCCATGTGGTTGATGGTTGGCTTGTATTCACTGCTGCAACTTGGAGGCTATCAATCCTTTTTGCCATTTGCTCAAATTGTTGTTGAATCGTCAAGGATCTGGACGTCGTTGTCCAGATGAGACATTATTCCATAAATAAAAAAATAAAAAAATATTTTTGAATTTTTAAATTAATAAATTAAATCTTTTATTAGAAGTAGAAAAATAAAATAAAGTCCTGCAATATCTGATGGGTTGAAAACGAATTCCAACACCTAAACTCACCGGCAAGTGTCCCGGGTCGCATCAAGTAGTAATTGCTCACATGAGTGAGGTCGATCCCACAGTGATTGATGGATTGGGCAATTTTAGTTAGATGATTGATTTAGTTAAGCAGAAATTGATGATTTGAGTGAATTGTAATCAACAGAAGCTAAATTGCATGAAACTAAAAGGGAGAGGGAGAATTGACAGTAAATTAAAGAGCAGAAGAAGTAAAATAGCTGAATCTTAAAGTGCAAGTAATATAAATGACTGAAACTTAAATTGCAAGAAATGTAAATGGCTGAAGCTTAGAGTGCAAGAAATGTACATTGCTTGAATAATAAAGGGGTGTAGGATGCTGGGATTCAGAATTTAACAATAAAAAGTAAAGAAGATGAAGTAAGTGCATTAAGGCTAAACAGGATTGGAGAATTGCAATGAATAACAAAACAGAAAGTAAATATAGCTCAATTGTAAAAGCTAGGAAAGAAATTCAAGATCTCAGGGGATCAATGAGACTAGAAAACAAGTCTAGATCTCAATTCTTTCCTTGATCCAACAGAGAGCAATTTGCAGAAGAAAATAAGATGAAAGCAGTAAAGGAAACTCAGATTAAATTCTTAGAACAATTGAGAAGAGAGGTAAAAGATGATTCTCAAACTTAGAATCAGTGAAGCTCTTCAATCTCAATTCAAATTCTAAAACAGAAAGCAAAAGTAGCAGAAGAAATGAAAATAAAGACAGAAAGCTAAATCCAATTCCCAATCCTTAGAATTATGCAGAAGAAAACAAAGATGAGTTGCAGATCAAGGATTGAAACAGAATTTCTTCAATCTCAATCTACAATTCAAAAACAGAAATGCAAAAGTAAGAACAAGAAGGAGAGAATTCAGCTCTCAATCCCAATTCCCCAATTTAAAGCTAAAAATAGAACTCAAAATAATAGAAAACTTGATGGTGTTTTTTGTGGAAAACGAATTCCAAACACACAAATCTAACCGGCAAGTGTACCGGGTCGCATCAAGTAATAAAACTCATGGGAGTGAGGTCGATCCCACAGGGATTGAAGGATTGAGCAATTTTAGTTTAGTGGTTGATTTAGTCAAGCGAGTCAAGATTTGGTTGAGTGATTTGTGATTAACAGAAATTAAATTGCATGGAAAATAAAGGGAATGGGTAATTTGCATGAAATTAAAGAGAACAGAAAATTAAAGTGCTGAATCTTAAAGAACAAGAAATTAAATGACAAAAACTTAGAACACAAGAAATGTAAATTGCAGAATCTTAAAATGCAAGAAATGTAAATTGCTTGAATTATAAAGGGAATTGGGAAGTGGATTTGCAGAATTTAAACAAGGAAAAGTAAAATTCAACAAACAGGAAAATAAAAGATGGATTCAATTAAACCGGATCTCAAATGGCAATAATAATAAGCTTGGTATAGCAACGAAACAAGGAAATTGAACTTGAAAGATGTAGATCTCAGGACCCAAGAGACTAGATAACCAAGTCCAGATCTCAATGCCTTCCTAGATCCAAATTTAGAATTCAATTGCAAGAAAAGTAAAGATCAAGCAGTAGAAGAAAGGAATTCAAATATTGATTTCTCAAAAGTGCAGTAAAGAAAACAGAGAGATCTCAGGGTGAGATTGAAACTAGAATTCCTTCAATTCTCCAACACCCCAGATTCAAACAAAATGTAAATGAAATTTAAAACAAGAAACTAAGAGAAAGAGAATTCAATTCTCCTTCCCAAGACTCAGAACCTCCAAATACTCTCAACCGAAAACTCTCCCGAAATCACTCTTGCAAAACTAAAACGGAAAAACTCCCAAAAAAAAATCTCTCTAAAAACTTAAATTCTAAGCTATTTATACACTTTCTTCAAATGATCTTCAAGCCTTGAATTGGGCCTTTGCTCTTGATGAAATTGGGTTGACAAAAGCCTCTGTTGATTGCTCTTGGAGTTGGAGAGAAACCCATTTGTGAACCGGGCCATGAACCAGAAAAGCTTGAGTAAAAGTTTGAGGTCAAACTTTTACTCAAACTTTTCACATCAGCTAGGCTTCCTTGCTGCTATCCACGTTTGAGCTAAAGTTTGAGGTCAAACTTTGAGCCAAACGTGGATCCCTTTTGAATGCTTCTTGGGGGCTACTTTGTCCTCTTGTCACGTTGCCAATTTTATGCCCAATATAGACTATTATATATGGTTGGAAAGCTCTGAATGTCAGCTTTCTAACCCACTTGGAATCACCTCAATTAGACATCTACAACTCAAGTTATTCTTGTTGGAAGTATACCCCTTCATGCTTGTGGCGCCAACGTTTGCCTAAAAGCTTGAGGTCAAACGTTGGCGCAAGCTTTTGCTCTCCTGGGTGTTTTGTTGTGGCACCAACGTTTGCCTAAAAGCTTGAGGGCAAACGTTGGCGCAAGCTTTTGCTCTCCTGGGTGTTTTGTTGTGGCACCAACGTTTGCCTGAAAGCTTGAGGGCAAACGTTGGCGCAAGCTTTTGCTCCTCTCCAGGGTGAGTTCAACTCTTCCAAAAGTTTGAGCTAAAGTTTGAGGTCAAACCTTTACTCAAGCTTTTTGTTCTCTCTTGCTCCTTGCCATTTCTTCTTTCTTCA